>NW_023270277.1:3889320-4421772 GCF_011800145.1 Mirounga leonina
AGAAGAAGAAGAAGAAGAAGAAGAAGAAGAAGAAGAAGAAGAAGAAGGAGAAAGCAGGAAGGGAAAAATGAAGGGGGGAAATCGGAGGGGGAGATGAACCATGAGAGACGATGGACTCTGAGAAACAAACTGAGGGTTCTAGAGGGGAGGGGAGTGGGAGGATGGGTTAGCCTGGTGATGGGTATTAAAGAGGGCACGTTCTGCATGGAGCACTGGGTATTATACACAATGAATCATGGAACACTTCATCAAAAACTAATGATGTAATGTATGGTGATTAACATAACATAATAAAAAAATAAAAGAAAAAATACACTATGAAATGAGACTTAGCATTTCATAGATGATAGTTTAAAGATAGTTGACAGATGTGTGTATATGGATGTGTATATATATAAATTCACATATCTTTTGTAAAATTGGATGTGACAATGCTTGCTGGATCTTCAGTAGATTATTATGACACAACAGTTATTAAAAAGCTAAAGAATTAAAAAAAATAAAAATAACATAAATAAAATAAAATACTTGGTCCAGAGCTTGGTGCATCGTGATTTTTTTTTTAATTGATTTTAGAGAGAGAAAGAGTGGGGGCAGGAGGGGCAGAGGAAGAGGAAGTGAGAATCTTAAACAGACTCCCCGCTAAGGACGCCGAGGCTGACATGGGGCTTGATCTCAGGACTCTGAGATCATGAGCTGAGCCGAAATCGAGAGTCTGAAGCTTAACCAACTGCACCACCCAGGATCCCCAGTGCATCGTGATTCTTAGTAAATGTAATACTACCATTTCTGTTGTTATGCACGGGTCCTTGTGATGTATGGGTTGTAAGTACTTTTCACTGAGAAGCAAAGGAAAACAGAAGGCTGAAAGACAGTTTCTGAACCTGGGCTACAGGTAGGAATAGGGAGGAGCTGAGATTAGATACGGAGTGAAGAATGACTACAAAAATAGCAGGTGTGAGGGTGCTCATGTGGGTTTAAACATGAGTAGAAAAGAAAGAGAGCAAGCACAGACAATAGAATCTTGTTAGCCCACATGGGGCATGACATGGCAGAAAGATAAACGGTTATAAGGGTTGAGTTGGGTCTAGATGCGGGATGTGTGGAAAGGTGACATCACAGCTAATTTCACTACTTCCGGCTTGAGTGTCAGGAAGGATGGTGAGGCTTGCTGGGAGGAATCCCTTCCTGTGCACATTTCAGGGAAGAAAGATGCTGCATGACCATCCTGGCCTCTTCCCCACTCCACACCCATTCTTGCCTGTGGAGGAGAAGTGAGTTAGTGGTTGGCTGTAACAGGTTGGATCCTCCTTTCTTAAATAGATAGAGTCACTCTACTAAAACATTTAGCAATGAAGAGTTGGACTCTTTTCTTTCATTTCTTTCTGCGATAGACAGCCTTCCTCCGTATGTGTGTCTGCTCCTCAGACCCGATCTTCCTACTGAGTTCATCCAGCTGGTCGTTCCAAGATTTAGATTTGACTCAGTGGAGGGACATCAGGCAGGGAATGTTGGCAAACACATTTGGTCACATGTTAACCAAATCCTTCCACCTAGATTTTACCTGTAATGAATCTCCCCGCTATCTAATTCCTCTGTCTATCCTTCATTTGGTTTCCAAACTCGGCTGTGACCTGAGACTGGTCAACCTTCATGATGTCATATAGAATTTGGGACAAATGAGGACAATGGGACAGTGTCACTCACACATCCTGAACTACCCAGTAGACTTCACATATAGCAGCTCACTTTACACTCACAACAGACCTATCTATTCGTGGAAGAACCAGACTTTGTTAGCAGTACAGCAAGGTTTGAGTCCAGAGATCCATGAGTAAGACTTGTGTTTTTCTGCTACACCCTACTGCTGATTTTCAGTTAAATGTGGTAAATTTCATGTTCCTTGTTACTCAATATGAGGAAAAGGAAGAAAAGTATCTACTCTTTCCTTTGCAAAGCATAGTGTCATTCATATTCTTGAACATGTACTAATACTCTTTCTGGATTATATTTATAGATCATAGGTGATTACTTTACATGTATTTTAGGGATTTCATTAAATTATGCTTTAAGAACCCCGGCATTAGTAGGTGTCAGAAATGAAGGTGAAGCCCCAACTAGAAATTCCGGAGATGAATTTGTGCCAGGAACATGAAGGGTCTTAGACGGATCACTCAGCTTTTCTGCAACCTCAACTTCCTACAATCCACCCATCACGGGAAGATGTCTGGAAGATCAAAACCCTGTCAAATATAGTGAGTGTTGAGTAAGGGAAGCAGGCGTTAACATTTAATAACAACGCTGGTCCCTTGTGAAACTACCTTGCAAGGATGTTTTGAAAATTACTTTTATTATGGGTTAGAGTTTTTTTTTTTTTCTTCAGTTTGTCTCCAGCTCCACGGGCTGTCATTGGAGACAAGCATAATAAGTATGAATCATCAGTGCCTGTATTAATCACTGTAATATGATGGTGAAATTTAGTGACTATGTTAAGTTAAACTGTTCTCTTCCTCCTTGAGTTCATCTTCCCAGGGTTTGCAGACTGGTTTTCTGTGTGTTTTCTAGGTAGAGTCAATTAGCCCCGGGATGCCCTGTGAACTTATGTTTGCCTCCTGCAACAGGTTTGCTAGCTTCCCATGACTCCTGCGTCCATTTCTTTCTGGTATGTGCTCAGGTGCATACATTTTTGCTATGCCAGAACCCTCAAAATGTAACTCAGTACTCCTGAAATTCTATGTGTTCACCACTCTGTATGAATGCACATAACGTTAGCATGCGTTGTTTCCTCCTTATTAGCGAGTAAATTCTCCTGTCACGTGTGACTTACTACTGCTGTTTACTCCTGTTGTATCTGGTTATCCACTGGCTTCCTATTTACTTTTTTTCCCCATATGATTGCATTTTGTGGCATCAACACTAAGTAGATTAAAGAGTACAGAGCTAGAACCAGTTATATATGCCATTGAACTAATTCTCTCAGTGACCACGCTCAGGCTTGGGACTCGCCCTGAGTGAGCAGGGCTGCCTTGACCCAGCAGACAGCTCCTTTTAAGTGAAGCTGACAAAGACTGGCGGGCACCCACCAGAGAGACCTACTCCTTGGTCAGGTTGTCCGCAAGCACAACCACAAAAACAGCAACAAAATGATGCTACTTTCTCGCAAGGGGTAAATAGTAAAACACAGAAAACAGTTCTAGGTACAGAGAGTACCTTGCTTCTAGCCCAAGTCAGTTCTGTGTCAACATTTCCTTCCTCGTTGTGGTAAAAGGGCTTCATGGCGTGGAGGGTGGGGGAGCATGGCGGACGGATGGTGGCTACATTACACTTCGATTTTTCACTCTGTTCTCTTGATTACCTAGAACTGTGTGCTACCACTTATAAATTTGGCACTAGAAGTTACTTAAACCTTCTACACCTCATTAAGTTTGCACACAAATACAATTTTATTTGAGTAAATACTTCTTTGTGTCTTCTGTTTCCACCTTCCCTTCTGTCTTCTTTGCTCTGCAATAATAAATTCCCCTTCTTTAGATGTGGTCTATATATATAATGGAATATTATGCAGCCATCAAAAGGAATGAGATCTTGCCATTTGCAACAACGTGGATGGAACTGGAGGGTATTATGTTGAGTGAAATAAGTCAAACAGAGAAAGACATGTATCATATGATCTCACTGATATGAGGAATTCTTAATCGCAGGAAACAAACTGAGGGTTGCTGGAGTGGGGGGTGGGGTGGGAGGGATGGGGTGACTGGGTGATAGACACTGGGGAGGGTATGTGCTCTGGTAAGCGCTGTGAATTGTGCAAGACTGTTGAATCTCAGATCTGTACCTCTGAAACAAATAATGCAATATATGTTAAGAGAAAAAAAAAAAAGAAGAAGGTAGCAGGAGGGGAAGAATGAAGAGGGGGAAATCGGAGGGGTAGACGAACCATGAGACACGATGGACTCTGAAAAACAAACTGAGGGTTCTAGAGGGGAGGGGGGTGGGAGGATGGGTTAGCCTGGTGATGGGTATTAAAGAGGGCACGTTCTGCATGGAGCACTGGGTGTTATGCACAAACAATGAATCATGGAACACTACATCAAAAACTAATGATGTAATGTATGGGGATTAACATAACATAATAAAAAATTAATAAAAAAATTAATTTGCTTTCACTAAAAAATAAATAAATTGATTAAATTAAATTCCCCTTCTTTCTGCCGTAACAACAAATTTTAAGTTATTGTCTTATGGCCAAATTATGACTAGTTCTCGGGCTACTTAGTGGAAAATCCACTTATATACAGTCCTTTTGACAAACTTCCCATAGAAGATAAGAAGTAAAGCTGCATTTAGCTCTCTTCTCCACAGATCTCAAATGTAAAACGACTCTTCAGTGAATTTCCAATCACTTTTTTTCTACGGTATTTTCCCATTTGAAAATTTAAAAACATTTGTGCTTTTAAGAAAATGTAACAGTATTCCTTCATCATAGATTAACTTGATAAAGAAACTGTACTATTTTGATGTAATATATATCACTGATTATGTGTTAAAATAAGCTTTAAAACAGATTTCCCTATATAGTAAGTTCTAGCAAGTGAAAAAAAATTCAGTTTATTTGCCAGTGGGAATTAACCTGACCTAGACTGAAGCATATGGACATTTGATCTATGACTGAGGTGACATTGCAGATTTGTGGGGAAAGCATGATTTATTCAATAAATTTATGGTAAGACAGATGATTATCTAAAAAAATAATCGTAACATTGAAACTTTGTTTCACATCATAATCAAAAATAAGTTCCACATGGACCTAAAAGCAAATTTTAGGAAAAAAAATGCAAGAACACTATATGTATAACCTTGGGGCAGGAACATTTTCTTGAGTAAGAAATATGAAGGCAAAATCATAACAGAAGGAAGTTGAAAAATTAACATATTAAAATTTAAGAATTTCCATATCAAAAAATTGTGAAAAGACAAGCTACGGCTGAGAGCAGATATTTACAAAGGATATAACTAATGAAGTATTAGTGTGTAGTTATACATAAATAACATCCTGAAGTTGTTGTGTTTTTTGGTTTTGGTTTTCTTTTGTTTTGTTTGTTTGAGAAAAAAATTTAACCAAAAGAACAGACAGGCATCTTATACAAAAGAAAGCTCAAATGACCCATAAAGTTATAAAAATGTTCTACCTCAGTACTAATCAGTGACATGCTAATTAAAACCAGGATGATATACCTGCATGCTGGCCAAAATTGGGAAAATTGTGCAAATTGACAGCCACATGCAAAAGAACAAAACCGGGCCACTATCTGACATTCTACTCAAAAAGTAGTTCAAATGGATTAAGAACTTGAATGCAAGACCTGAAACCATAAAACTCCTAGAAGAAAACATAGTGGGAAGCTCCTTTGACATTGGTCTTCACAATGATATTTTGGATATGACACCTAAGGGCACACGCAACAAAGTGAAAAGTAAGCAAGTGGGACCACCTCAAACTAAAAAGCTTCTGCACAGGGGCACCTGGGTGGCTCAGTTGGTGAAGCATCTGCCTTCAGATCAGGTCATGATCCCGGGATCCTGGGATGGAGTCCCGCATTGGGCTCCCTGCTCCGCGGGGAGTCTGTCCCTCCCCCTACCCTGCTCCTGCTTCCTCTCTCTGTCTCTCAAATAAGTAAATAAAAAATCTAAAATAAATAAATAAATAAATAAATAAATAAATAAATAAATAAATAAATAAATAAAATTTTTTAAAAAGCTTCTGCACAGCAAAGGAAATCACCAGCAAAATGAAAAGGTAACCTACCAAGTGGGGGGAAATATTTGCAAATTGTATCTGATAAGGGATTCATATCCAAAATATATAAAGAATTCATATAATTCAATACCAAAAATCTTGACTAAAAAATAGGCAGAGGCTCTGAATAGATATTTTTCCAAAGAAGATGTAAAGATGGCCAACAGGTATATGAAGTGGTGCTCAACATCGCTCATCATCAGAAAAACACAAATCAAAAGCACAGTGAGATAACACCTCACACCTGTCAGAATGACGGTCACCAGAAAGACAAGAAAGTGTTGGTGAGGATGTGGAGAAAAGGAACCCTTGTGCACTGTTGGTGGGCATGTAACCTAGTATGGCCACTGTGGAAAACAGTATGGAGATTCCTTAAAAAATTAAAAATAGAACTGCCATATGATGCAGCAATTCCCCTTCTGGGTATTTACCCAAAGAAAATGAAAATGCTAACTTGAAAAGATATTTGCACCCCTGTGTTCATTGCAGCATTATTTACAATGGCCAAGACATAGACACAACATAAGTGTCCATGGATGGATGGATCCAAAAAGAAATCGTGGTATATACACACACAAGGAAATACTATTCGGTCATGGAAAAAAAAAATGACATCTTGCCATTTGTGACAACATCCTTGGATCTTGAAGACATTTTGCTAAGTGAATTAAGTCAGATGGAGAAAGACCAGTGCTGTGCGTTCTCACATACAACCAAGCAGAGCCTGGGGGACTTTAATGATGATAAATGGAATACGATACCCTGATGATGCCCTGCCCACGACCCCAGAGCAGAAAAAGGATACTAGGTAAAAACTAAGGAAATCTGAGTAAGTGTGGACCTTAGTGAATGATACTGTATTGATATGGTTCATTCATTGCAACAAGTGTGTCATATACTAAAATGAGATGCTGGCAATAGGGATACTATGTATGAAGGAAATGGGAACTCCCTGGGTTACCTTTGAAATGTTTCTGTGAACAAAAAATTGTTCTAAACAATAAAATGTATTATAAAAATAATTAACAGAAAAAAGGACTGCTGAGCATAATTGATGGAGATAAGAAATTTGTACAAATGCTACTCTGGTAGCTGATTAAAGCGCCCTCCTTGCCTAAATGACATTTTAATAAAAAACACTTTCTATGGAATATTCATAATAGCAATCAGCATCTTTCCTGAGAAATTCAACAGATGTGTCTTACTGGGAAGCATCTGAGGCCTTCTGGAGCTTGCAGAAATTCTCGTGTGTATTGACGGCAAAGGGAATTAAAATGAACAGAGTATAAAGTAACAGACGTGTCAGGGTGGATTTGATCAGACTCCGACTTCTGGAAGACGTTCCAACTGAAAACTTGCTGTACCGTGCATGCTTTGCTCACAATGTCTCCTTCCAAAAGTTATAGGACGGTACTGGGCATAAACAAAAGCAATGGGACCTGCTGCTAAAAGGGGTCTTTATTCCATTCTTTTACCTTGCTGTGTCTCTTTTACCTTGCTGTGTCTGCTTGCCTGCCTGTCTTCTCTCCTTCTCTCTCTCTGCCATTAAAACCACTGAGGTTTGCACTGCACCATATCAAGGTAACATGGGTTGGATGATGGTCATCTGCTTAGACCACGAATTCGGAGAAGCAGCCACACAATCAGATTATAGCATAAGTAGGGAAGTCAAGACTCAAGACCGCCTAGCTACTTCACCCTTCCTCTCTAGTGCAGGGCTGTGCCCTGAACCACATGGCAAACGCAAAGCTCCTAGGTATGACTAATACCTCCCAATTACAGTTCTCTAGTTCTAGGAAAATCATCTAATTTGATGACGAAGATTAGTACTAAAATCTTGAAAAGCCCCAACAAGTTAAATATAGAAGAGTTTTAAGGTGCATTTTGAAATTGAAGTTGCTGATACTAAATGAATCTGAATGAAATACATCATATGCTGCTCCCGTTCAGTCACATTTACAGAATTTTCAAATGTTAATGCATGTGATCCTCACCAGTGGGCCTAGCGCATGTGACCAGCCTCAGCATGATCCTCCCCCAGGTCAAGTTCTGGGGACCGGAGATCCTGGAATTTCTTGCCCCTTTGGCCCCCAGTCTCCATGGGGCCTGGAGGGGCGACGGATGCTCTTCGCTGGTTCCAGAGACACATCATGTGATTGTGGTGTAGACCCAGAGCCCGAGGAGCAGTTGGGGGAGTGATGTGCTTAGCATGGGCCTCAGGGCATCCCCACGAAGGCTCTGGAGGGTGGCAAGGCAAGGCTGGGAAGAGGAGGGTCTGCAGCCTCCGTTGGCACTCTCAGGGAAAGTAACTTTTTCAGGGAAGAGTCATCTTTCAATTAGAGTAAAATATAAAAGGTAAGTCCGGAGTAGAGGTTGAAGACTTGGACTCGGCTGATAATCAAGCATGTGTTCCAGAAGGCCATGGTTGCTGAGGCAGGTGACAAAGTCAGACCCCGCGTCCTACAGAGTGTGGGCTGTGGGCTTTAGGAATCAGGACTAGCTGGGCGTCTGGGCGTCTTACATGATGGTGGTTACCGATTGCAGGGGTGAGATTCAATTGCAGTCATCCAGGACTCTCCCCACTGAGGGCATCCTGGACACTCAGCCACTTTATTAGCTGAGTGCCTTGAGACAAGAAAGTTTTCCTGCAGGGGTTCAGCTTCCTCAGTGGTCTTCCCAGGATAACAGGCAGACAAGGTCACAGGCATCAGAAACAGAAGTACCGACCATGTAGTCTGGGTTTTGCCAAAGCTTCATGATCTGGGTAAGTTACCTAACCTCGATGAGCCCCAGTGTCCATGTTTATAAAATGGGATGCTAATAGTAACCTTGCACCACTGTAGTAGTTAGGTATGAGTCTGTGTGCCTTTCAAAGTGATTAGCCCACGGCAGACACTCAATATATGGTATTGACCCAACCCTGACTCTACAGCATGAATCTTAGATAAAGTCCATCTCTCTTTTTTCTGCACCTGATGCAGATCCCACCTTCCCCTGATTTGTCTGATTTATGCCACTCCCAAAATAAAATATTTCTCATTCCCTGTGTGTTCTTTTTTTAACTGCTAAAATTTCATATGCACTGTTAATGCATCTTGGTTTTGGGGGACTAACGTCTTCACATGATTGTAATGGGTTTATGTATTCATTTGACACAAAGTATCAGTCTAGCAGCCAATAATTAAACTAATTTTTTTAATTTCAGTATTTTTAATGAATCCTATGAGTTTCTTCAAAAAAAAAAAAAAAGAATTGATGGCCTTTCCCTTGACCTTTACTTTAAAAAAAAATCCCTTCTTCCTTCATAATAGTTAAAGGAAAAAGCTTCTTAATATCACTATGAATTATTTAACTGAGGAATTACCATCAGACGCACAGCAGGAAAAATTGTCCATAAACCTCACAAAGATGCAAGTGCCCTACCATCCCACTCACCTCGGCATGAATTTTAAATGAGTTCAAGGAGCGAGCGGTGCGGGTGCAGCGTGGGAAGAGCGTGCCTGTGTTTCCGAGCCGCAGGGAAGGCATGGGGATTTTTACGCACGCCCCTAATCCATACCGGAGGCTCAATCAATATCAGTGGACCCCTCATCACCATGAATTGATCCAAAGAAAAGCCTCCCTGCTTCCAATTATGTAACAAACAGCCAGGACCTACCCGGTGGAGGGGCTGTAGCAACGTTATAACTCCTGGATCGGGGATGTTGAGAAAGGTAACTACAAACAACGCCTTTGGAGTCCCCGTCACTGAAGAGCAGGACCCTGAAGATGACAGCCCTCCCTGGCTGCTCTGTAGCTTCTCTTCTTAGAATCAGGGGTGCAGACGCGGCGGGCAGGGGCTGCAGCAGGGAAGGGAGCTGTCTGGGGCGCTGTGGGTGCCCCGGAACCAGAGAGGAGACCTTGCCTCCCCACTCACGCATCAGGGGATGTCAGACACACCACAGAGCCCCCGAGCGGCCCTGCCTAGTTTATCTGCAAAAAATTAAAGCAGCAACCCCTAGCCTACTCATCCTCCAGAACTGTTGAGAGGATAGGTAAACAGGAAACAAATGGGTGCTTCCCGAAATGTAAAGTGCTCTGCTGTGCAAGGCGGAGGGGGGTTTACAGGGGATGGTGCAGAAGCTCCCAGGTCAGGAGTTCAACAAGGTGCAGATTCTCTCCCTGGCTCCATGCTCACCACGTACCACCTGACAGCCCTGTCTGCCCAGGTATGAGGCTGTGTCCTCTGCCTACGTCATCTGCAGGAAGAGGCCAGGCCTGGGAGGAAGGAGCACGTGCTGGGGGTCTCCTGCCCGCTAAACGCTTGCTGAGTCATTAGTGCTCACAACAAAGGTTTGGGTTGTTCCATCATCATCATCATCATCATCAATTGATATTTAAGGCTGAAAATATAAAAGTTAAAAATGGTCAAGTGTCTTGTTACAACACAGTAAATGAAGGAGCTGAGATTCAAAGCCAAGTCCTTCTAAAGACAATTCAGGCTCTTTCCGTGGCCCTGCTACCAATGTGCCCTGTGGTCTGAAAACTAATGAAGGCCTGAAATGATAAGACCTAAGTCAATGTTTCATTAACAGAATTAGCATCGACACAGGGCTCCTGAGATCAACGGCGCCCAGTCCGCTAGGTATCTTTTGCCGTTGGACAAATAAAGCACCAGGATACTCTCCAGAAAGGGCTCTACTTCTGGATTCTGTTTTCCTAAGAAAGTTAGTTAACCTCTCTGGACCTCAGTCTTCTGCGGTGTGAGAACAAACAAAGAGCTGTAAGCGGTTTTGGGGGCTTACCATGTGGTGGAGCTGTTCTTAGCACTTTCTGCATATAACCCATTGAATCCCCCCAGCGAACCCACACACAATTCACGTTACACAGAAAAGACAAGCAAGGTGCAGAAATCTGCAATAATTTTCTTGCAATCACAAATTAGTGTGTGGTGATAATAGCAGGTTTCACATTAAATGATATATAAAATCCTTTTAACTCTAAAAGTATGTATTTTTAATTTTTCCCCAAAAGAACATTTAAAACTTAAAATTAAAAAAAGCTTAATGTATAAGTTTATGATGTATATCTATATAAATGACGTTTACTTCCATGAATTTCTAGAAGATTGGTGGAAGCATAAATTATATTATTTACTTATACACATAGTTTCAAATGACTTTTCTCAAATATTCACATTTCAGCATATTTGTGAGCATGAAGATAGCATCTCTGTTAGAAAATGGAAAAAGTGTTCTAGAAAGAATTTAGTAGTAGATCTTTAAAGCCTTAAAATGTTCATATTTTTCACTTCTTGAGGTGTAGATATCTTTACAGTTGTTAGAAAAATAATAATAATAAAAGTGAGAACAATTTAAAAGCCCAAAGTGTTGATTAAAAAAAATTAGGCTAATGGTGGAATGATATATAGCCTCTGAAAATGATGCTCATTACAAATTTGTAAACTATGAATTATTCGCAATACAATGTTGTGTGTAAAAAGCAAAGCACAAAGTTGTATGCTTAGTATGTTATAAATTATAATAAGGTATATATTAATATGAGCAGAGAAACAAAAGACTATGGAACGATACCAAAGTGTTAAGAGGATTTTTTTCTGAAAAGTTGGATTATCAAATTTAAAATTTTTTTCTCTTTATTTCTTTAGTCTCCAAAATTTCTGTCATGTATTTTTATAATAAGAAAAAACCTTATTTTAAAATAAGAATAAAATGCATCTAATAAGAATATAATTATTTTAACATTTATTAGATTAGAATGTGCTCATGAGCCTTAATTGTATTCTATAGTGTTTTGAATCGGTGCCTGGAAGGGACTGCAGCTGAAGGCCCAGCTCTGGTAGCATCCAAGGGTAGGGGGAGGCCACCCAGCAGGGTCAGAAGTTCTCCTGAATTCCACCATTAATACCTCTGCCCATAAATGTGGATGACTACGTGGCTTCCTTTATTCTATGACCTGGCTTATGTCCCACTGGGGATTACCGTGGATAAAGGACTCTGATTCTTGTTTTCCAAGTATTTCTGTGAGCATTCTGTGAACTTGACCCATCCGGCTGCCCCAAGCATGCCACAGAAACCCAGGCAGTGGGAACTCCTCCGTGGGGCCCAGTGTTGCTCAGGGGTGAGCTTGGGGAGGTCCAGGGCAGAGGGGAGGACAGCCCAGGGAGGTGGGTCAGGAGAGCGAGCCTGCCTCCCAGGCCCACTGGCCATCCCCAGAGAAGGAGGGAGACTTCCCGGGCCCTGGAGCCGTCGATGGGCATTGGCCCTGGTGAGGGACCCCTTTCAAGGTCTATCTGTATTTTGAAGCCAACAATCACAAAAACTGCCCTTCTTGTTTTGAATAGCTGCAGCGATACAGAACAGTTCCATGTCCCGCCCTCTGCTACATGGACTGGGACACACGGGTCCGTCCATCCCAGCAATTTAAATACTATATCAGGAAAAGCGGGCTAAATATCTTAAGATGTCCAGGCACCGCTCCCTCGTGTGCATGGCCTTGGGTATGGAACGTGTCCGATTTAAATCAATCACATTACTTTGAGGCTTGTGGCAGGAAAAGAGGAGTAAAGACAGACGTAGAGAAAATTCTTATCATAGCCTTACACTGTCTTTGCAGTCATAAAAATCCAAGGATAAAAAGAAGATGGAGAATTCTGCCTGGCAGAGGAATTCTGTCTCATTTTCAATATGCTTAATGGACCATTCAGGTAACAGCCTGAAAGATGTCACCGCAACTGAGCGTGTGACCAGGGACAGGGCCGTGGTCTTTTTCTGCCATTGGGATTAGAATCGAAATCTACCACTGCTCAGCATTATCACTGGCTTCCTCACCCACGGAGCACTCCTGATCCCTTGCCACTCTTCAGTCCCACTAAATACACAGCATAAACCCTCTGCCCTCTGCAAAAAGGAAATTCCTGAAAAACAAGAGGTGGTTTTAGAAGTCCCTCTCATTTGTAATGCTATTGATAAAACGCACTCAGCAGGCAGAACAATCAATAAATTTGAGCGTATCAAAAATAGCAAAGCATAAGGAGAACAAATTCTATATTCTATATTCGGGATCTGGGGACAAAGTGTAGGATTTTGTGTGAATGTCGGTGATCCAGATTCTTCTGCAGAAGGGTTCCTTTTGTGTGCATTTCTGTGTTGCATTTAGAAATACTAAGGCTTGTGGACAATGTATGCCAGTTTCATATCTGTATTGATTTTTTATTCTTTCTGAATTGAATGTGAATATAAATAAAACCTTGACCTTCATATTAATAGCCCGACCAAAAGCTTCCTTTGTTTGCAAAGGATATATCACTAGGTTTCCCTATATGAAGCTCCAGCCTGGGTGGAACATAAAAAAAGCCCACCATTTTCTGTTAGAAATTCAGAAAACCTTTTCATTTTTCTTTCTTTAAATATAAACTCTATATAACTTCTGTCAAAAGCAAAGAAAAGCCCAGTGGGTACCTGAGCTAGACAATATTTCTCCAGCCAAGAATATGAATGTGCATTCATGAGCATTACGCCCTGTGACAGGTCGGGGAGGGAGGGTCTGGACGGAAGATCAGAGCCTCATTCTGATCACATCAGTAGCAATACCAGAACCTCGATACTGATTTTTTATGATTACTTTTTTTTTTTTTTTTTTGCATAAAAACATCTAATCGGACACTTAACTCAGGAATGAAATCGGCATGACAGGTTGAAAACAAAGGAGATAGAGAAAGGGAAAAGAGAGAGGAAGGATGGAAGGGAAAAACAGATCGAACACCAAGGCCTGACAAGGAGAGGCAGTGGAAATGTTTCAACTAGTATTTTATAGACTCTCGCTCATCTTCAGCCACAAATACGCAAACTGCATGCTCACACGACCGGACTTAACGAGATTTAGAGGTGGGCATTCAACATACCTTCGTTGTTTTGGAAAAACCTTCCGTTGTGTATTTAAAGCTTTCAGGAACATCTGAATTACATTCAAAACGGGGAACAGTGCTGGAGAGGTCCTATCATCTATTAGTGGCCGTGAAGATGGTGCGGGAAGCCTGGCTTTGCACTTCAAGCCAGGCACAGGCCTGCGGTCACACGGGGCCTCCGGCTTCTCATCAGACAGCAGACTCGTCCTTCAGATTAGATGACCTTGTACAAGGAAAACACTGAGAAGACAACCTGACTCGACGTCAGCGCTCAGTGAATAATACTAGCTGTTAGTACCACTGTTCAATTATCGATACCCAGAAGTCCAGTGAAACCTCACCGAATCACTGGGCATATGGAGGGAAGTCTGGAAAAGTGAGAATTCTGATTTATAAAGGATTGTGATCGTATATCGTTATACAGCTATGAATAAGTTACATACTATTGGTATATTATATATAATTTTATTCATATACTTCATTTATATTAATTTATTTGTTCATAATGTATATTTACTTACATATATGTATATAATTAGATTTACACATATACTATGAATATATACACTTAAAATATCCAGGTGCACTTCATAACCTGGACTGACAAATAACGTATTACTGCATGAAGCTAATTTAGGGGGCATTTATTTATTCGTTTATTTTTAAATTTAAATTCAATTAATTAACATATAGTGCACTATCAGTTTCAGAGGTAGAGGTCAGTGATTCATCAGTCTCATCTAACACCCAGTGCTCATTAAGTCACGTGCCCTCCTTAATGTTGTAGGGAGCATTTAAAAAATATGGATGCAGATGGATGTTCCAAAAAGTCTTCAAAATGATTTTTCAAATAATTAATTATTTCTTAATAGTTTTCATTTTGTTGATAAATTCACCTGAGCATGCTTTGGGAATAGTTTAAACAGCTAGTGTAAACATGGTCTCAAGTTCCAAATGATTGGAGACTTCATAAATCCACCCATTTTTCCACATTAGCTGCTGGTGAAAGGAAGAGAAATCCTAGTGGAGGGTTATAGGCTGGAGGTAAGAGTTGACAGCAGGACAAGGAGAGCCATCCTGAGAGACTGCAGATTGGGCCAGGCCAATGTTAATTGCTTAGAAAGAGAATCTAGACTTTGGGTATTTGATTTCCCACCTCGTCCTGTCCCTCTCTCCCTCTGTCTCTCCTTTGTTTCTCCCTCTCTTTTTTTCTTCTCTCCTTCCCTCCCTCCACTCCTTCCAAAATATGAATGAGTTGTTACATACTTTGGGGTAACCAGGGAAAAGAGAAAAGCCTTCTGAGAGGAGGTGACATCTGACCTGGGCTTATAATATTATAATATATTGTAATTTAAGAGAAATTCTCCCATAAGCTCCACAGTTTTGGAAGGCCAGAAAGAAAAGAAAAATAACCCTTTCAGTTAAATTCTAACACACTGTCAATTTTACAACGCAATCCAAGTTCAGGACTCCTAGAATGGAAACAAATGGAAAACAGTAGAATCCATGGATTTCTGGAAAGGAAATTCATCTGTCAGAGCAAGGAAGCAAGGGTAGCCCCATGCCTCTACCCTTTCACTGTGGCCAGGACAGACCCCCCCACCCCCCTCAGACTGCCTGGAGACAGCTTGACACGGACCCTGACTGTAGGAGAGTTTTCTGTTTGCATGCCCGTGTCCTCTAATAGCCTGAGAGTCACTTTGCAGTGGGTTGTATTGTAGTCTTGCTTTTATTATAGGTTCCTGGTACAGAGAAATAACATTTAGATAGAACCAAAAATATTGCCAGTTGTTCATTTAGATAGATTGAAATTTGTGGTTTATCGTCTGTTGAATGCTGAAACAACATGAAAAATTTAAGAAGTATCTGAAAATTTGTGACTTTGGACTTGTACTCATGGCCCAGATCTACTCTCTGATGTACAAAATAATGAGAAATGGAGACTTTCAGAAACAAGGTTTTCCAGGATACTGTACATCAGGCAATGGGAGTGATCCCGAGAGGTGGGAAACAGACTCTGTGAGTCTTACAGCCTGGAGAGACTTTCAGGGCTGGGTTCAGGGAGGGGGATGCCAAGCAGAGCACCACAGACTCCTCAAGGTGAGGGGACAGAGCTGAGGGTCCAGGACACTAACACCTCTGGTTCTAGGGGATGAGTGTTGGTTAGGAGTATGCTACACTGAAGGAGCCCAGAATCTGCAGAAAGTCCTTCATTTATGATGAGCACAGAGCAACACGTGCACCTGAGCAAACTCCTCGAGGCTGAGAACTGGAGCACCAAAAAGATGAAGGCAACAGTTTCCCTTGTTCACACAGGGCTAGAATAAATAGTGCCTGTTCCCCCAGCTAGACAGGAAGTCCACAAGACTCGCGGTGCACTGGGTAATGTAGACAGAGTGTCTTCCCTCAAGTGGGGAATACTAGTTAGGGCATGGCTCTGTTCTCACATAGCAATCATAGAAGCAACTCACCCAAAAGTTTATATTCAAAATAAGAGAAACCAAAATTTTGGAAGAAAAGAAAATTTGGTAAACTCATATTACCAGATTCAAGGCTTATTGGAGTAATGAAGGCAGCATGGTATTGAAAAAAAAAAAAAAAAGGTGAAAAGATGACACATAGATCAATGGAAAAGAATAGAGTCTAGAAATCAATCCAAACATACATGGACAATTTATCTTTCACAAAGCTGCAGCACTAATTCAATGGAGGATGGTCTTTTCGACAAATAGTGCTGAACAATTGGACTTTAGTCGCAAAAATACAAAAAAAGCAAACCATCTCTATACCTCTGTCACTCCATGAATTAAAATGGACTCAAAATAGATCATAGACTTAAATGTAAAACATAAAACCATAAAACTTCTCAAAGAACACATAGAGTTTGGGTTGGACAGAAGTTTCATAGATATATCATGAAAAGCAGAACACACACAAAATACATTATTTAAAAAGTTCTACTTTTGAAAAACACTATTAAGAGAGTGAAAAGACAAGACACAGTCTGGGAGAAAACATCGCAAAACATGTATCTAAAAAGGTCTGTATCTGTAATATGTAAAGATCTCTCAAAAATCAATAAGAAGAAGATCAAAAACCCAATCTAAAAATAGTCAAAAAGATTTGTACAGAAACTCTACCAGAGAAGATGTACTAATGGCAAAGAAGCACATGAAATAACACTCAATGTTTGTAGTCATTAGAGAAATACACATTAAAATCCATGAGGTGCATTACATTTATTCTTTCTGTTTATGTCCTCTCCACTTACCCAAAATGATGTTTTGTTGCATCTCTCAGCAATGTTTATGCATTTATCCCCAAGTATTTCATAATTTTTATTCATTTTATTTCCCATTGTTTGGGGCTAGTATACAGAATAAGTTCTATAAATCTTGCAATGATATAGATTCATCACCCTCATTATCTGAACATGCATCATGTTATCTTGTATACACATACTTACTAAACTGACATCCCAGTCTTGTAAGTTTTTAATTTAAATAGGCATGTCTTTTTATACAAATTTATTTAAGCATGATATTTAAAGCCTACAATTTGATGAGGTTTGTCATCTGTATACACTTCAAAATCATCAGCAGAATCCAGATATTGAACATTTCCATCATACCCTAAATACTCCTTTTGCCTCTTTCCAGCCCACATCTTCTTCCGACCCACCATCAGGAGACCACTGCCTCTATTTGTAGTCACTATGGATTAATTTGCATATTTCTAGAATATCAATTAAGTGTAATCATTTTTTTTTTTTTTGGTCTGGTTTCTTTCACTTAGCATGATGATTTTAAGATTTATCCTTGTGTTGGGCGCCTGGGTGGCTCAGTCGGTTAAGCGACTGCCTTCGGCTCAGGTCATGATCCTGGGGTCCAGGGATCGAGTCCCGCATCGGGCTCCCTGCTCGGCAGGGAGTCTGCTTCTCTCTCTGACCCTCCTCCCTCTCATGCTCTCTGTCTCTCACTCTCTCTCTCTCAAATAAATAAATAAAAAATTAAAAAAAAAAAAAAAAGATTTATCCTTGTCCATAGATACATCTTAGTTCATTTTTTTTCCTGAATAGCATTCATATATATATATATATATATATATATATATATATATATATATATACACATCACTTTTTGTTTATTCATTTGCCTGTTTATGGATATTGGGGTTATTCCAGTCTGACTATTTCAAACAAAGCTGCTTTGCACATTTGTGTGTAATCTTTGTGAAGACATATGTTTCTAATTCTGTTGGGGGAATCACTAGTATATACTAGGCATTGTGTTCGGCTTTTTAAGAAAATGATAAACTCTTCTCCTAGCTGGCTGTAGAAGCTTTCAGGCTATAATTTTTGTGACTGAGAGGTCAGTTTTCAGTATAACTGAAATATAATGTATAAATTCAATATAATGTAATTCCTTTGCAGATAACCTATATTTCAATTCCAGCTTACTTTAATGACTCCTTTTTGGCCCGGATGTCCTACAGTATCACTGTAATTTTTGGAAATGTGTGTTTTGTTTAGCTTTTTTGGGAATATGCTGGATATCTTAACTCTAAAGATTAGTGTCTTTCATCAGTTCTTAAAATAACCAGTTACTTTCTCAATATTTCCTTTCTCTCATTCTAGACATTACCTCTCTCTGGTACTCCTTAGGAGATCTAATGTAGGTTTGTGGTTTTCCCACTTTAATCTCAATCTCATTTAATCTGGTTTTTGTTTTGTTTTATTTTGCTTTAGTTCCCAATTTAGCATTTTCGATAATTTCTTCAAATCTATCTTTCTGTTTACTAATTCTCTTTTCATTTTTTTGAAGGTTGATTTTTTAATTTTTTTATTAACATATAATGTATTATTTGTTTCAGGGGTACAGGTCTGTGATTCATCAGTCTTACACAATTCACAGCACCCACTAATTCTCTTTTCAGTTGGGTCTAATCTCATGTTTAACCTTCTCCTTGTATATCTGATGCCAATTATTAAATATTATATTTTCAGATTCTATTTGGTCCTTTTTTTGAAATCTTTTGAGTCATCCTTAATGGTTTCTTATGCTTCCATCAATTTTTCAAAACATTATTTTCTTAACCAAATTATATATACTTATTTCATGTTCTACATATGATGATTCTGATAGCTATTTTTGTAGCACTGATTGTGTTATTTCTCTTTGTTCTCTTTGGGCATATATTTAGAGGTTCTTGATTATGAGTCCATGTTCTTTGAAATGTTATCTTTAAGGAGGCTTTGCACTGTGGTAAGTGCTTTTTCCTGGAGAGCGTTGTTGGTGTGCTTTGGAAGGAACTAGGGGCTCCACATCTCACCATTTTCCTTCATTTCTTATGACTGCTCATCAAAACTACAGCAACATGTCATCCAGGATGGGCAGAAACCTCTGAGACCAATGTCAGATGCAGGACTGGCTATCTGCTCAGACGAAAACTTTCTGGCACTTCTGTAACTCCATTCCAATTACTTCCCTTTCCAGCCAGCATGTTCATGTGTAAAATATAAATATAAATTATTTTCCAGCAGTGTTTCTCTGACCATGTTATGAAAGAAGAAAATCCTTACTTGTTAAGTCAATAAAATATTAAATAAGCAGTTTATGGATCTAGACCCTAGGCTACAATAGCTTTCTTGTGCTTTGGACCCCTTGATAATACCTTCTCACTATGGCAGTAGAGGTCACTTGGCCAGTGGAAACTAAAGTAAGGGAGTAGACACTTATGCACGTATATTGTGGCATATCCCAAATAATTTCTCTCCAGTAGAGCCATTTAAGAAAGACAGTATGAAGAGATTACAGGTAGTCATATTACAAACAGGTTGTTATGGCTTGAATGTTTGTGCCCCCCATTCATACATTGAAGCCCTAACCTCATTGTGATAGTATTCGGAGGAGGGCCCTTGAGAAGTGACTAGTGTTAGATTAGGTGCTGAAGAAAGGGCCCCCAAAGTAGGAGGAGTGTACTTATAGGAAGAGGAGGAGACACCAGAGCTCTCTTTCTCTGCCCTGTAAGGACACAGAGATAGAACAGCCATTTGCAAGGTAGGAAGAGGGTTCTGAGACCAGAACTCAATCATGATAGCCTTTGATCTCTGACTTCCAGCCTCCAGAATGTGAGAAAATATATTTCTGCTGCTAAGCCTCCTGGTCTGTGATGTTTATTATAGCATCTCAAGCAGACCCATTTGCAAATGAAAGATCACAGATATGGAACAAAGAAATCTTAGTGCAGGGTAAGAAGATGCCATATTGTAGAGAAAGAAACTGACATCAGAGCCAGCGAGCTGTGTCCTTCACTTCCCAGTGTCCTCCTGGCCCTGTGAACTGAGGATGCCCTTTCCCTTTCTGGCTCCCAGATTCTCCACCCCAGGAGTTGTTGAACAAGCTTGTCTTCCCATTGCTTTTCCTCTCTGATACTTCTTGATACCAAGAGAAAGAAAACAAAAAACCCTGCCTAGTTACTTGTATTTGACAGCTATACTATTTTTGATTTATTATTTATTATGGGAACCTTGAGCATTCCTTTCCAGAAAGGTAGTTGATATCATGTCAGAAAGATAGGCTTAAGGTTAAATGACTGGCCTAAGACTGCAGAAAAAAATCACACTCAGAGAGAAGACAACATATTCCCGCCCGAATTCTGTCCTGCTCAGCCTGAGACTGAAGCAGAAGGGGCCGCACCAGGCGAATGTAATGTAGTGGAAGGCCTGTAAAAACATCAAATAGCTTGTTACAGATAAGAAGAACAAAATACCTGTGGTTTCTAAGCCACTCGTGTCTTCTGTCCATGTTGCAGTTGGAGACTAAGCATTTGCTGCAGGTGCGTGTGAGTCTAGCAATGAACACAGGGGATGAGGTGCCCCGGTCTTTTAGTGGACGTGCTCAGAAAGCAAATGACATACGGTGTTGTCAACATTATTCTAAGGGAGAGTTCAGTGTCTTCTGTAATATGAAAGAATCTGATGACTTCAGATGAATTCTAAGTTATAATTGTGCTTTAATACAGAGTGCACTTTAAGTTGTTACAAGATCCCAGGTGTACTCATTGCTCAAGAACTGGGCAGTGGAACTTGGATTCCGGTCAGGGTCCGTTAAGACTCAGTGCAGTGTACATGTGGAATATCTGGGTTACCTTTAATTATGGGACCATAGTGCCAGGTAAGTAGTGATCGACTAGAGTTTAAGGTTGACAACATGCAATTAGGCCACAAAGACTGCGACCACTAGCTGTCCAACACTCCACATTTTATTTCACTAAGTTACTGATGCTATGTGTTATCGGGTCACTGAGGAGTCTATGTTCAGTCCTAAGACATACACAGACCATCAACATTTTAGCTGTGTTTGCTCTCAGATGATTGTTGCCTCATTTTATGGAGCAGAAAAGCAAGTAGAGTAGAATACAAACATGTAAGAAAAAAATAAGCCATGCATTTATAGTCAGACTTAGCTGGGATTGGAACCCTATTTTAAGCACCAGCTAAGTGATCTAGAAAAACATTGCTTATCTTTTGTGAGGTTGCTCAGTTATATAATGGGGATAATGACATTGATATTTTAAGTTAATGTTAGTGTAAATGCCAAGCACAGCACCAGACACAATCTGAGAGATTCCCACACATTAGTTCCTTCGTTCGTTAGCCCGGCTGCCATAATTCTTCATCACAAACAATCGCGACGCCTAACGGGTTGACACAATATACATTTGTTTAAGCTTAGGAGTCTGTGGATCAGAGCTCTTGACGAGGCTCTTCTGGGGGCCCTCCTGGTCTTGACTAGGCTCAGCCACATGTCTGGTGGTCGGCGGAGTATTGACTAGTCTAGGATAGCTTCAGCTGGGATGACTGTGAAATCTAACTCTACCCCATGTGTCTCTGTCACCTCTAGTTGGTGAGCCCAAGCTTCTGGCCCAAGAGCAAGCATGAGCAAAGGCAGAGGACTCATGGCCCAAATGCAGAACTGGTGCACGGTCGCTTCCACTGAGTTAGATTGGCCAAAGCTAGTCATCTGACCACCAAGAGTCACAGAGTTTGGAAAGGGACCCAACTCTTCAGTGAGAAGAACCACAAAGATAAACAGCCCAGGGGCGCCTGGGTGGCTCAGTTGGTTAAGCGACTGCCTTCGGCTCAGGTCATGATCCTGGAGTCCCGGGATCGAGTCCCGCATCGGGCTCCCTTCTCAGCGGGGAGTCTGCTTCTCCTTCTGACCCTCCCCCCTCTCATGTGCTCTCTCTATCTCATTCTCTCTCTCAAATAAATAAATAAAATCTTTAAAAAAAAAAAAAAAAGATAAACAGCCCAGAGAATGGAAAAGGGGAGGGCAATGCAATAGCTGTACCTCTGCCTTCACTCCGGGCTTCGCTGTGACTTAGGCTTGAAATCGCTGTGTCTCTGAACCATCCAGCTGCAGCAACGATTTTGGTTTGTCCATTATATCAGCTATCTGCAAGTATGCATGCCCTTTAGGGAAAGTAATTGATCTTAAAATAACATCTTAAAAATTAGAGCTTTCCAATAATCTCGATATGGTAAGAAAGAGAAGATAATGGAAGCACCAGGATTTACAAAGCCTTTAAATTGTATATGCTTATTTACTATTATTTATTTATTTATTTCAGAATATGTGGCTATTTCCTTGGTCTTTGATGGTCTAGTGACTTCTTCTGATGCTCCTTTATGAGCTCCTTTATGGCCAGACTCTTGGGCATAATGTAATGATGGCAGCTACAAATTCCTATCCAGCCAAGCGAATTTTGGCTGTCTTTGTCTCTCTGCTCTCCCCTCTCCAGCACCTTCCCTGACCTAATAGCAGCTACCCATCCCAGGACTGAAGTAGGGTCTGCATAAGCCTCCGCTTATAGGAACCCTCTTTAAGAATACATGACAGTGTTGTCTTGCCTTCTTTAGCTTGTAAGTTCTCCCCAGATCTATGTTTGCAAACCATATCCCAATTCCACTCCCATATTCCATCCTTTAGTATGAGCTCTTCATTTTGTTCCCACTCACCCCATCCTGCTCTGCATGGAGACAGATTGTCTTCTACCAGTGCTTACTAAACGTGAGGGCTTGCACTGTATGGAAGACAGTATTTCCCTTGACTTCCTTTGTTTACACTGCACCCATTTCTGTGTGCCCGTGTGGTTTAAATATTCATTTGAGCACTCTCCCTCATTTCTTCTTGCTACTTACCCTCTTCTTAATTCCTCTCTAGGATGTGTGCCTTGTACAAGAGTAGAAACGGAGAGAAGGAGCCTTGGGGGTCCTGGAATGGCAGATACTGGACTCAGAGCCTTTCTATTCCTAGAGACTTTTGTTTCTTTAGATGGGAGAGGGTTCATAAATCTGAAATCAACAAAGAAGTAAAATCCATTCTTATTCCTGTGCTGTTGAAGAAATGATTCACTTAGCTCTTTACTTTCATAGTTGTCATAATGGTACTGTCATATTCTTAACTATCGTAGTGTCCTGTCCATGGATTATTGACCATGGTTGAACACTTGGCTCTATCCTTTTGCATTAAAGTGCCACTTAATTCAATGATGGGGGTAGGGTTTTTTTTTTTTTTTTTAACAGCTTTGTTGAGATATAATTAATATACCATAAAATTCAAATACTTAAATTGTACAATTCAAAACCACTAATCTATTTTCTGTCTGTATAGATTTCAAAGTGAATAAGCTTTAAAGACCACTTACAGGGAAAAACATTGTGTGAGGTATCCTTGAAATTCCCTTGAATTGTACTTAAAATATAATTCAAATAGACACATCAGTAAGCCAAGTTGGACAACAGCATAACATTTCTTAATAAATCCCACATAGCCAAATTTGTCTCCAGGATGGGAAAAGATGGCTGCTTATTCACGTGACTCTGAAATGAGATAGTTGGCTTGTGTTTAGGGATCGTGATCTTAAAAATAAATGATGTTGAAGATAGCAGGAGGGGAATAATGAAGGGGGGGAAATCAGAGGGGGAGACGAACCATGAGAGACTATGGACTCTGAAAAACAAACTGAGGGTTCTAGAGGGGAGGGGGTGGGAGGATGGGTTAGCCTGGTGATGGGTATTAAAGAGGGCATGTTCTGCATGGAGCACTGGGTGTTATGCACAAACAATGAATCATGGAACACTACATCAAAAACTAATGATGTAATGTATGGTGATTAACATAACAATAAAAATTAAAAAAAATAAATGATGTTATATGATAGAAGCTCAACTTCCAAAGACACACAGACACTGGGAGAAACTGGGGAGAGAAGACTCAGGGCTCCTGCCTGCTCCCTCCTGTGTGTCCTGTGGTCAGGGCGATGCCAGGGACACTGCCATTAGTGTCTCTCTCCCCTTCTCTCCCTCCTTTCTTCTCCAACCTCGCCTAGCATGACAGAAAAGATCTTACATTAATTGCATATGTAAGATGGTTCCATAAAATTTGATTCTTCTGAGAACAGTCTGAACCCAAGCCATTCCCATCAGACCCCTTCCCTGACCTTTCTGAATTGAGGAAGTTGAGGTGGGAGAAGCAGACTTGGCTGGTGACAAAGCTTTGAGATATGAGGTGTGTGACCTGCTCATGTTGACCTTTCCAATAAGGTAATGAAGCTATTCCGAGGAACGGGGCTCACCCCCTGGAAAAAGAACTAGGAATGAGAGATGGAGAAAAGGATCTGGTGATATTGGAGTCCTTATCTCATTTATCCCTGGTCCTATGCAGGACTTTGGTCTTCCCTCAGTTTGGCTGATGCGAATCACTACATTCTCGCTATTTTCCTGGAGCTCAGTTTGGGTGTCTGAACCTTGTAACCCACCCAAAAGTTGTCACTAATACAATTGTGATTTATGTGTTGTTAATAACTCCCTTTTTAAGCAGATAGAAAACACTGTATCAAGATATAATGAGATTTTTCAAAAGGTCTTGGATTCATTGTCAAAAGTCAAGATCGTACCTTAAAGACAAATCCAACTTTAGTTTTATTAGAATAGACTGCTTCTCACTGAAAAGAGTTCTTAATATTTTGTAGAGTGCGGTAAATATATATGTTACATTTAAGGTTTCAATCCAGAGAGGAAGGTACTAGGGACATAAAAATGAATATAGTCAAATTTTTGTCTTCAAAGAGCTTACAGTTAAGTAGTGATAATACATATGCAAACAGCATTTATAAAGCAACATGATAAATGAAATATTTCACATAACTGAAAACTCTATATCCTACTAGCACATGATATTTTGTCAAAATTTACTTCTTTACCTGGTATTGAAAAACAAAAGATATTTGTTTTGTTTTGTTATACAAATACATGATTTTATTATAATTTTGAGTATATTTTCACAGACTATATCTCTCTGTCTCTCATACTTACTCTCTTACCAATAGTCTCTTCTTCTCTTAGGTCTAGGTGCTGGCCGGGCCTTGGACAGCTGAGGAATCACTGTTGGTTAACACACACAATTGATAGGCCTGTGTTTTAATTCTGTTCCTCCCATTCACTAGCAGAAAGACCTTGGACAAGATATTCCCTCTCAGTATCTCATTTTATTTAAAAGTTAGGGATACTAAGCTAATAATGCCCAGGACCTGGAATAGCTAAGAAGATTGCTGAGATACCGTGCAGTGTCTAAGGGTTAGCTTCTCGGTGTTCCCAGATTTCTCAGGATTTCATACTTCCTCTCATCTTTAATAATGAAATGATAGTGGCCTGGGTGCTTAACCCATGAATAGTGAGAATCAAGTAATTTATTTAGCATTGTCTTATCTCTTCACCTTCTAAACTCTGTCCTATGACTTGACTTTTCTCACCCCAAGTGGAGATCAGGAGGTATTTTGGTAGATGCCAGTGAGCCATAACGTCTGTGTACTTCCCCCTTCCATCTCTGTGTGAGTAGAAGAGAGAAATATGGCAGATTGGTCTTCCCCAGAGGGCAACGATGTGTTCCCCGCCCTCATCCCGCTCCCAGGCCCCCACATGTGCCCCAGCCACACATAGCAAAGAGAAGGTGCTCTGTGTGCTTTAAATACTAGCTTCCTTCCTTGGCTCCTCTTTCCATTGGTGAAGTACCTGCAGTAGTCTCCTAGAAAAGACCCTCCACATTCTCTCCTGGAGGGGCCATGTGGAAAGACAAACGACTGCTTTACTTGAGAGTGTCAGAGATGTGTCAGCCCGTGTTCATGAGGCGGTGGTTCTCAGGAGCATTATTGTCAATTCTGTCCTTGGATCATTGATTTCTGTTCTCATTAGGACAGAAACCATCCTCACTGTAGAATACACGTTATGATTGTTTTTTAAATGTAATTCCTTCTTTCTGAAGAAATGGATTAGATGAGTATCTAAAAATGTACTGGAATTCTGACCTTCATTATCCCTCAATTAAGGTGTCTATGTTTCTAAGCAAGCCAGGAATGTTGTCATTGCCGAAACTATTGCCAATCCCCATGTACAGCTGGAAAAAGACATATTTTACTTTGTCGAGGCATTGTGGGAACAATCAACTGACATATGTTCCTTCACGGAATCAGAAAAGGGATGAGGAGGACAGAATGCATATAATTTTTAACTTATAACCTTGCAAAAGAAGACCTCATAAACAATAATGAAGATACACTGAAGCCACCATGACCTATTCCTGAGGGAAGTTCATAAGGAGGAAACGTGAAAGGTCTGACCTCCAGAGAGTGGCCTGCATCTAGGTCTGGGTATTGTTAACATCAGCGGGTGTCTCCTCCTGAGGGAGGGAACTGGTTTTATACCTGAACTATAGAAACAAGGGTGGTGGTGATAAGATTTAACCAGCATCAGCTGCTTTATCATGAAGCTTGAACAGAAAGGGATACTTTGTGGAGAGGGCATCTTACTACATGGTCCCACCTTCTAAGGTCTCTCTTTCTAGACGTGTGTCTAGAAGGGACCGTGGGGTCCCTTCCTCCACACACTCACTCTCCAGCAAAGGATGACCCACTGCAAACTCATGATATGAGAATTGCTGAAATCAGCCTGGATTATTGAAAATCAGCCTGGTGGATGGTGGAGATGGGAAAACCCTTTCAGGGAGGTCACGATATTTGGGCTGAGCATTGGGAACGTGGAGGGTTAGTGGGCTACAGGCTCCTGGAAGGAGCCCAGAAATGGAGCGGGCATTTGTATAGCATCAGCAAACACAAGGGCGTTGTGTTTGTTGGCGCCGCTGAAGAGAACACACGTGCGTACATGACAAAACGAGGGGCTGGGAAGCAGGTGCAGCTGTACCGTGACGACTGGTTCGTTCCATCATCTCCATGAAGGGCCTGCGGTCATCAGCAAGAGAAACCTGGTCTGAGCAATTTATGGAAAAGTCAGATTGTTTGGAAGGATATTTATGAGGTAAAGTGAAGAAATGCATCATAAAGTGAACAGACGAGAAGCAAGTGATTCCGGGAATCCAGACAGAAAGAAGCCATAGAAAGTAGCCTCTCTCTATTCAAGGCTGAGGAGTTCTGATGAGCAGTTTGATTCTCATGCCCTTTTCTGAATAGAACGGAGCTCTGGTAGGTACTTGGGAAAATTGGATTGTCGGGGAAGAACAGTGACACCAATGTGGGATGCTTTCAGAGGATCCACAAAATTGGTACATGGGGGTTCCAGAGGAAAACAGTGAAATGGCTAATTGAATTTATCTATCTATCTATCATCTATCTATCTATCTATCTATCTATCTATCTATCTATCTATCTATCTATCTATCTATCTATCATCTATCATCTATCTGTCATCCATCTATCTATCATCTGTCTATCTATCTATCTATCTATCTATCTATCTATCTATCTATCTATCTATGTATCATCTATCTATCTTATATATCTACATCTATTCCCTATCCTCATTCTTCCACATTTTGGAGGACCACATGCCATGTACTACCTGGAAGTTATGTCATGTACTCCTGGAAGGAGTTAGAGGGACACCGTTTTTGTACAAGGGATTAGAGCTGGACTCTTACTCATTTGCTCAATGTAGCAAATTCAGATTTATAGACTTCATATATTTGTTTATGGATTGACAGACTATATTGTCCAATGTCATCTGAACATCCTTACCAACGCGATAATTATTTTAGAAGATTATTGCAGAGAAATAGTATATTTGGGATTACCCCAGTGATGCAAACACACACGAACTTCAAGAGAATGGCAGAGCTAAAACCTTACTCCTATCACAAGCCTTCCATGAGCCACATCACACCACGGAGGGAGCCAGTGACTCCCAGATACCTGCTGCCCAGTAGATACTGTCATGAAAGCAAATACGCTTCCTTCCTTCAAGTTAACATGACAGAGCAATGGTGAGTGTGTAGTAACTCTTTTTCTTTAAGGAAATCATTGTTAGTTGATAAGAATATGATATACACAGGTGTTGAGAAATAGTTCCATCATTACGTGATTTCATTGTCAAAAATAGTATTAGTAATTCACCTGTTTAAACAAGAAAAAAAAGAAACCCTCATTCATGCATCCTTAAAAATCTTGGAAACACAATTTCTCATTTTTTATAAAAATTCAAATAAAGAGTTTCAGTGGGATTATCACCCATCTGTTAATAATATAAAAAATGCAATACCTTCCAATTAGGAGAACAACTAATTGACATTATAAAAGATGAAAAATTGTGGGACAAATCTGAACACAAATTTTTACTTAATTGGCAGATGGGATTTAATACTGAGTATTATGATTTGGAAACCACAAACATGGATTCTCCCTGCATATCACTGAGAGGAGTCTCTTTCAGCCATGATAGTCATTAAAAAAACAATGAAATATGCTGATCTTAGATTGACACACTCCAAGTGTTGAACCAAGTTTTCAAGTTTAATAGACCACATTTAATCATATTTCCCACGTGAAAGTATTGTACCATTAAGCAATTATGTTAGATTATTATTTAATCTGTACCTTAGGTTCTTAATTCTTATTTAGTATATTTTTAGCACATGTGAAGCGGTCAATAAATTGCTACTGAAAATCAATGAAAATACATATACTATTTATCAATGCTCAAAAACACTTCATAGGAAAAGATGTGGAAGAAAAAAGCCTGAAGACTCTTACCTAGAAAATGGTTTATCAGGTGTCAGAAAACTTCAATTTTGGGGTGCCTGGGTGGCTCAGTTGGCTAAGCGACTGCTTACAGCTCAGGTCAAGATCCTGGAGTCCCGGGATCGAGTCCCGCATCGGGCTCCCTGCTCAGCGGGGAGTCTGCTTCTCCCTCTGACCCCTCTTGTGCTCGCTCTCTCTCTCCTTCTCTCTCTCTCAAATAAATAAATAAAATCTTAAAAAAAAGTTTTAAAAAAAGAAAACTTCAATTTTGCCATGACCATTTAATTATTGTCTATGGCTACTCTCAAAGGCATAATTGTGTAATTGGAACAGAGCCCTCTTGTCTTGAGAAGTCAAAATTAGTTACTCTCAGTACCTTTATGTAACATTTCCCTTCTCTGGTTTAAACAGTTGAAAATAAATATAGTCAGTTTATATATATTTTTTCTTGATGTACACGTATAAGGGCTTAGGGGAAAATAAATGGTTTTATTCCCACTGTAACAGTTCACAGGGAGGCCCTTATATCTTCAAGATGCAGTAGAATGCACCTGAGAAACAACAGGCAATTCCACGGGTTTTCTTTCAGAATTCGCTTCCCCAATAAAATTTTCAACCCAGTAAAATATTCCTCTAAGTGATTGCATATGCCCTTTATCAGACAGGGTTAACATTTCTGATGTTTACTTGAACAGAGCTGGTGAGCTGAACTATTTTTGAAAAGATTAACTTTCACCGAGTATGCAGATCTCCTTCAAATGCTACAAACCCAAGCATCTCCAGGGAGCTGACCACGGGTGTGAGCTGATGCGCTCGGCTGTTTAAACAGCAACACCACTGCCCAGAAGTAAAGAACACTCGCCAGGGATGGAATCTTAACCCCTATCCAACAGAATGAGAAACAATGAGAACGTTCATGGACATTTGGAAACGTCAAATTAGTGGGTAATCAGATTTATTTGAAAATCTCCAGGTAAACAGATGTTGATTTCCTTATGGAACATGTATACATCTCAAGAAAGAGCAGATTAAGGAAAATTCTGGCTAATTCAGTTGAAGTTGTGTAAGTAAATTTCCTACTCCTAATGGTTCATGTCCACCCCCTCCCCGCTCACAGAGCTGTGTCCTCCTCAGACTTGACTCAGGTGAGCAACCACAATCAGGGGACCCCTACCTTCCTGGGCACAGCTATCTAAACTCAATCCACTGATCTGACGCCCACACATGTCAAGCCGACTCCCAAGGAAGAAGTAACCACCCACCTGCTTCTGAGGGCTGTTCTTGCAAATCTTAATCTTTTCACTTATTGTGACTTTACCAGACACCCCAATATATTGAGATCGAAAATGAATGTTATTGTTCTGTTTTTCATTAATCAGCTTATGTTGCATAAACAAACTTGTTTTCTAAATAAGTCCAGAAGACTATATGTGAGGTTCTAACCAGAAGTATGAGAAGGAAGAAGGATAAAACCAGTATTTTTGGGTCTGTACTCTGTACCCAGCATTCCATTCTTTATACGAATATGCACTGGACATTCCTGAGTTCACTTAGCCCTTGCATTCCACCTTGAAAGAGGTGTTACGCTGTGAACTTCACTCATGAGGGGACAAATACACAGATAGGGAGAGGGCTTGACATCCCCAACTACAAATGACAGTTCAACCTGCGTCTTTCTAACATTCATTCTCCTAATTAGCTTCCTTTCTATATTCTGACTTATGTTTTCAATACCTTCAGATTTCAGTTTTTAATTTCATCCAATTTCTAGTTAATTGGAAGATGTATCTTCCTCCAGTGTTTCAGCTAGAGGTTTTCCGGGAACTGGCATCTTATTTGCTCCTCATTTCTATCTCCCCTCACCCCCTTCCTCCTCTCAGCTCATGTTTCCATTTCAGTATTTCTGGTGTATCTCCTCTGTATCTATGGATCCGTCCACTCCCTGTGCCCTGAGGGTGTGAACTCGTAAACCTCCACAGACTTCACCAACTCTCTCTCCCAGCTCTTGTTACATCATCCCCTTGGGATGCGGGGTCCAATCTCCCTTAGTGAGAAGGGGTTTAACTTTTGCCAGCCCTATAAACCCAACATTTGGCCCTCTTGCTGAGTCTGCTTTGGGCCAAGTGCCATGTCTGAAAGAAGAATCTTGGCCCAGATCCTGCTAAGTGTCCTGCCTTCCTCAGACTCTTCAAGCCTGTGGTTTCTGCGATGGGTCGCATGGGCCTCTACCTCCTGGCAGCATTTCCTGATGCCCACAACTTGTCTCTCTCACCGTAGCTTGGGTCTTCCCACCTGCTTCTTCTCTCAATTACCTGATGGATCGGTTCATCCTTTTGTGGGACAACCAAGATTCTGAATGAGTATAGGAATTGTATCATACTCTTCACATAATGTTTCTTATTCTAAAGGTGGATTTTGTTACTTCGGCTAGAATTGAGTTCAGTGAACACCTGTAAACTCACACCTGGCCTGCTACGGGGACCATTTGTGTCCAATTACAAATGCCAGCCTTTAAGGTAAAATGGTTTTGCTACAATTGAGCTGCAAGTCTCTGGTCTTTTCCAAGACCCAACATTATAGGAACACATATATGGTTATGAAACATGATTCTTCACGTCTACGGCCTTTTAGTTGAATTTGGGAAGTATAAGGGATTGAATTGTGTCCTTCCTAAAATTCTTATGTTTAAGTCCTAACCCCTATATCTCAGAATGTGCCCTTATTTGGAAATAAGATCACTGCAGATGGAATTCGTTAACATGATGTCATGAGGATAGGCCCTGATCCAATATAACTGTGTCCTTATAAAAAGTGAAAATTTGGACACAGAGACTCACAGGGAGAACACCGTATGTACATGGAGAAAAGGACTGGGCTGATGTCTTTAAAAGCCAAGGAACACAAAGATTGCCAGTGGATCTCCAGAAGCTGGGCAAGGGGCCTGGGACAGATTGTCCCTCCCAGCCCTCAGAAGGAATCAACTCTGTGGACATCCTGATCCTGGACGTTGAGCCCCCAGACTGTGAGTCAACAAATTTCAGTTGTTCTAAGACACTCAGCTTGTGGTGCTTTGTTAAAGCAGCCCTAGCAAGCCAGCCCAGGAGCTGAGATGTTCAATCATGATTCAGGCGAAGCATCATGGGACCCAGTGAGCAAATGCGAGCAGAGCGCTGCAGTTGGAAATATGGATCATCCAATTCACAGCTACTTGCTCTTCAGGAAATTAGTTATTCTTTCTGAGCCTCCATTTTGCAGCAACAAAAAGTTGATATTTAGTACCTTTCTCAAAGGTTGCTATGAAAGGAGAGCACACAACGTCCATTCGAGTGTTTATTACCCACTAACTGGAAGGTTTTCAGTATCAAACAAAGTAGTAAGGAAATTCCCTTCAGAGGTCAGAGCACACAGGACTCTCTGTATGACAGAATGTGCACTTCCGAAAATTTTGCATGATTTCAATTTATATTTATAAGGAGATTTCACATAGTGTGGAATTTTATTTTATTTTTTTAGAAAAAGCATATTAATAAAGTCGTCCATACTTGTGAAGCTCTTCTGAATTTCTACATCATCACTTGTTTTCTTTTCTCCGTTAGGCACTTTCCTTTAGGGCATGCCTTATTTCTTGAATCGGACCCCTAACCTTTGAGAGGCTCCATGCCTTAGTGGCGAAACTCACAAATGTTAGATCCAGAGGCTTTGATTTAAATCCTGGCCCTCCAGCTTTTTGTATTGATGATCTTGAGCAAAGTCTCTGGGCCTCAGTTTCTCTGTCTGTAATTTGAGGTTGCTAGAAATGCTACCTACCTCAGATGGTGGTTGTGAGTTTAAGGTGTTTATGTTCATAAAGCAACTGGGGCAGCACCTGAACCATAGTCAGCCAATAAAAGTGTCAGTTCTTTTTGTAGGACACTAGCGGATTTTCCAACATTCTGGTTAATAGAGATTCCACTCTTCTTTCCTGTATCCTGAAGGTGATTTTTAGCATCTACCAAAAGTGCCAGATACTGTTTTCGAAACTTGAGATTTAGAAATGACCTCATGGCCCCAAGCCTCAAGTTGCTTACCACCTGCCAAAAGAAGCTGCTCCACATTCGGTCCCATATTCAGTATGGAAAATGAACACGTTGTAAGAGTATAATGCTGTGCAAGAATGAATAGGGCAGAGCAGATACAAGAAGAAAAGCTTCCCAGGGAATGTGGTCACAGAAGCTAGCTTCAAAGGACAAGTACTAGTTTCCCAGGCGGACAAGAGGCAGAGGGACTGATTCCAGACCTAAGGAAAAAATACACAGGAGGACAGAGGCATCAGCCCATCTGCTTTATTCAAACAGCCCAGGTTGACTAGAAGACAGGAGAGAACACATTTGGGTTGAGGCTGGAGAAAGGGGTCGGGGAGGATGAGGGTGAGCTGGTTTCTGATTGTGAACAAGAAAGAGAGGTGGAGCAAAGAAACATATAAGTCCTCTGCTGCATTTCCTAGGACAGCCTGGGGACAAAATTTGGTGTAAAATATCAAGTGACGTCTATGAGCCAAAATCATTCCGATAATTGGGATTGACTTCTGCTTAGTGTACACCAGCTCATGGTATTCTTTCTTACTTCTGCCCTCCATGTCACAGAGGGCTCAATGGAAAGACGCTTGTGATCAATGTGGTTGAAGAATAGGTACTTAAAATAAATAATTGTGATATCCATACCAAAACAAGTGATGATGTAGAAAAAAAGTGCCTAACGGAGAGGATGAACTCCTCTCCCCTGTCTGCATGCCCCAGTCCTGCCAACAGTGGACACAATGCCCCTTTTCCAGGAAGCCTTCTGTGGTTTTATCTATTAGTGGGAGGTTTCCTCTTCTCCATTCCCACAGGACCTTCTTGCACTGCTCCTACTTCACCCTTTACCCGGCCTCATAGTGCTTTGTTTATATGGATATTTTTTCCCCAAAACTGTCCAGTTGCTTGAAGACAGAGCTGATTTGCCGTAAGTTTGATTAGTATAAACTGTAGAAAGCATTTTGTCTCACTTCTGGTGAGTGTTTGACAAATATTTGTTGAAAAGATGAGTGAATGATCACTCTGTAACAAGAAGGCATTTAAAGCATTTAGGGTAAAACAGTTGCCGTGATCTAAAGTGCTCAACACGTAAACACGGTAGAAACCGTGATAACAGGGGATAATGAAATGCAGGTTCGCTTATGTACAAAAGGGCAAATTACATTCCACGGAAGGTGACCGCACAGAGCGAATCCACGAGGCAACGGACTAAGTCTAAAACCTCTTCCGAATACCAGAATCCTAAAGGTCATGCTGCATCCTGGAGATGAATCCAATCAGTTCTACTGTCAAACAGGCTAGAAGGCAAAAGAAATTTACTATTCACTTTGAAATGTCCACCCATAAATAAAGCACACGACTCTCGTCTTATTGTTGGATGCACGATCTACTTGTGGGTGTGCGTGTGTCGGTTTCTAAAACTGAGGGAAGTCTCTGTGCGTGTACACACTGTATGTGTGTATGAATTATGTAGGTACGAAAGAGGGTTTACAAGGCAGCTCCAGTGTGGGGTGGAAAGCAAGCGCCTCACCGTAAACCTGCGCACACGTCCGCAGCTGCTCACAAGGACAGCACCCTTCCTCCCTTCCGAGGAGAACGCGAGAAAGCAGGGATTATAGCTGCGCTTTCTTCAGTGACTTCTTATTGCTCGGGTCATATCCTATAGCACCAAAGGTGGTGGCCCAGGCTTTCAGGGACAGCACAGCTGTGTCCACGAAACCCGTGTTTCTTACCGTTAGACTGCAGTTAGGAAACACTTTCCCCTGGCTGGCGTGGGGGGCTGCCTTTGCACCCACAGTCACAGGCCTGCGGTGCCCTGCCAGCAGGGCTTTGATTTCAAAGGCCAGAAGGTGTGGGCTTGTTTTGTTTTGTTAAGTTTGTCAGGCAACTCTATGTGCACACAGAAAACTCCCTTTTAGACTGAAGTTGAGCTTCTCTGCACTGCAGAAGTTACACACTTTCATTCGTGCAACGGTCCCTCGTGGGGTTGATACCCGAGTGTCCCAAGACTGCCCCCTCCCCAGGTCAGGAACCGAGGCTCTGGCTATTTGGATGGTTGCCAGGACCATGGTAGACACTCAAAATGACCTGTAGCGGTTGAAACCATGTTATTTCCTTGACATTTGGAAAACACGGTTAAAATTAAAAATAAATATGTGCCCCAAATGAAATGTTTGAAAGGGTATTTATTTATTCAAAATTCTTTGATCAGCTATTGTGCTGGCCCCTCCGGCGAAATCAGGATCCCGCCAGTCATCTCACCTTTACGAACAAAGGGGCAGACTGCGTGAGGTTTGGTGGCTGCGCTGACCCAGACCGGGGTTCCGCTCTGCCCAGGACCGCAGTGTGTCTCCCCTCCCTCTGGGCGGCCCGCAAGGCCCGCTCTTCTACAGGACACTCTGCTCCTTATTATACTCTGGCTTCCCATCTGTGAAAATCGGACGGCACTGAATCTCATCAGCCACTGACCCTGAGGTATAAAAGTAAGTGACCTCTGCACTTCTCCTGTGAATGCATTTTTCCCATTGTGCATTTTCCTCTGCAGCAATGCCAGGCCTGGGGGAAAGAGCCATCGATCAGGGGCGAGAAGCCATTTTTTTATTGGCAGTCTTTCACATTCTTTGTATTTCACATCATCTATTCATTCAACAAATACTTGATTGACAACTCCTCTTAATGTATTGGTGGGGGGGGCTTCGGATTTCCTCTTCAGGTGCCAAACTCCTTTGTGTATGCCATTTTCTGAGACGTTATCCCTTAGCTGCAGACATTAGTGAATATTATCATTGCTTGAGAGTGCTGCAAAAATGCAGATTCTAGGCCCATAGGTCTAGTGTGAGTCCTGACCCTGTGCATTTCTAATAAGCTCCTGGAAGATGCTCATCTCCCAGCCGTTCATCTGTGAACCCCACAGATGGGGTTTAAATAGCAAAACTGATGACCAGTGGTTCTCCTACTTGGGCCACGTGTCAATGAGCTGGGGAGCTTTTTAAAATGTTAATTGCCCACCCCTACCTCCATACGTTCTGATTCAAACAGTCAGAGAGGAATCCAGGTATCTGTATTTTTTTTGTAAGTCTCCCAGTTTTCACATGGGATCCCAGTTTGAAAATCACTACTCAGGATCATCCCTTAAATTATTCGAAGCCACTAAACACCATGTTAAAAGTGGACTCAATGCACCCTGCTTTTAATGCCGCCATTTGGCCATCAGCCAGAGTGAAATGCTGAAGGATAAGAACAGACAGAGTTTTGCAGTATAGTTACGAAGAACGGCTTGTTTACTTATGCATGCGAGGATGGCCAGCTTCTGCACGCTTAGGTCTTTTAAGATCCATGATTCTAGCCAGTCAGGTTCCAGAAAGCCCTGTCCCTCTATCTCCAGGATGTCTTGAGGTTATAGGAAGCTCTCTTGTCCATATAATTCCTGCTGTGCGGCTACGGTCTGGTGGGAGAGTCCCTCCTTCTCTGGATGTGGCAAACCTACATTCTCAGATGTCAGAAATAAAGCCTCTCTCCCGACTGCTGAAATCTGCACTAAACCTTACCAGAAGTAGTAAGGATTTACAGCATTTCCCCGCACTGAGCCAGAGATCTGCTTTCTTCTGTTACTAAGTCTGATGAGGACCCAAAAAGTGCATTAAAAATGGTGCTTTTGTTTTATTCATACCTAGGGAGTTTATGCTCTCTGAGTTAAAGATTCGTACATCTAGAGAAATACAAACACACAATTATTTCCACTTTTGTTACTAGATTATCAGTCTAATTATATGCGGCTACTGGAAATAAAGCAAGAAAGACAAAGATCCCCCATCCTGGAACTCATAATCTAATATTCATTTGCAGGTTAAAAAGCACTAAGTGTGAGGACACCCGAATGGCTCAGTCGGTTAAGCATCTGGTTCTTGGTTTCTGCTGGGGTCATGATCTCAGGGTCGTGTGACTGAGCCCCACATCAGGCTCCTCATCGGGCTCAGTGGGGAGTCTGCTTGAGATTCTCTTTCTCCCTCTCCCTCTGCCCCCCTCCCCGAGCATGTGCGTTCATATTCTCTCTCTCTCTCTCTCAAATAAATAAATAAATCTTAAAAATAGCGCTAAGTGTCAATGTTCCATCCCTCCACTTGCTCATTCATTCACTCATTCAGTCACTCATTCTTTCACTCATTCATTCATTCCCTCACTCATTTCAATTGGCATTTGCCAAGCTCTCCAGAGGGCAAGAATGAGAGTTTTCACATCTTGTTTGAATCATCAGCAAATGGGGCTTTGCATAAAATAGGCCCTCACATATCATAGTTCATTAAACACTGTTGTCACGTCTTCAAGAGGTGGGTGTGGGTGTGAAGCTTGGCCCAGAACCCTGACTTGCACGGTAGCCTCTGTCTGAGAGAGCGTTCCAGTCACAGGCTGCACAGTTGCTTCTGCTCAGCACGTGGCTACAGCGTTCCCCACGGTGCCCAGCAGAGTCAGGTGGGCAGTAGGTACTCTCAAAGGTAATGGATCCACTTCACCTCTAAAGGCATCGTCACCACAAGACGGCCCCATAAGTACCCTGACCAGCCCAGCCCCATCACCGATCCCAGTGGAAGAGCAAACCCAGAGCCTCGGGCAGCTTTTCTTCCTGTGCACCTTCCTCGTTCCTTCCAGCTTCTTATCCTTGGTCTGTTTCCTTCCTCACCATGTGTCTACCCCGCATCTAAGCCTCTCCCTTCCCCTTTACCTCCATCTGGCCTGTAGATCTACATTTCAAATAACTTTGATCTTATATTGAATTTGAAGGCTTTTCACCTCACAGGTCACATTAGGAGAAAATCCTGACATTATTATGGAAATGTGTTTTATTTTTCTCTGCCACCTTATACGATTTAGGCAGGGAGCATTTGCTTTAGCAAATGGCCACAGTATACACTGAAATCTTAGGGGTCTGGGCTGGTCTCATCTCCTCCGTGAAGTACAGGGAGCCTGCTCACATGCACAGCAAGATTTGTGAACAAGAGGAAGGAAAAGGAGCTAACGTTTGTTCATAGACGGCTGACTTCTGTACTGAGCTGGGCACATACACTAAAGACGTAGACATCTGAGAGAGAGAAGAGAATCTTCCTGTGCCAACATCAGGCAGTGATTGTCATTCTTTCTTAATAGTGCACCCTTCTCCCTGTTGGAAGAGAAATAGGATGTGTAATTCTCCCGTGTTCCATCAGAGAGACTGAGAGTGGGACTTACATCCACTCTTAAAGGCATGCTCCTCGTTCAAGAGAGGAGGTAACGCTAAACCCACAAGTAGGGAAATGGTAACAGGAAACCCTCGCTTTATCATTGCTATTGTGATGAGATAGATGGCTGACATCAGAATGCCTGAAATAGAATATATAATATAAAATAATGCTTTACTGCTTTTACTATTAATAATACTAATTAAAAACTGGAGGTGGAAAAATGCAAAAATACAGGAATTATAAGTATTCTCATGAAAATACCCTGATATAACTTTTACAGTGTTCAGTTAGTTTCTCTTTGACAAAAAGCAAGAGTTTGAATATCCTTTTGAAACTAGTCTGTTTATATCCTTCCAGAATTTTCTGGCTTTCCTCAAGCTTTGGCAGTTATCCCAACACTACTACTTAATTCAGTATATTTTTTGGACCATTGTGCTTAGTGTGATTAATGCTAAATTTGTAGTTACAAAAGCTCTCTTTCCAGGCTTACAGATCATGAATGTGCACAATATTTAATTATGCTATATGAGATCAAAAACTTGGCCGTGTGAAAGACTGGGACAAGGACAGAAAGACAAGCTGCAAACCAGGAGAATATATTTGCAAACGTTGTATTTGAAAAGGACTCATAACTAGAATATATGTAAAAAATTCTGAGAGCCCAACAGAGGTGTGATACGTCAAAGATGAAGAAGTAGGCTAGTGCCTGAGGTTGGCATGGATGTGGATTAACAGAAACTCTAAAACACCAGTAAGGAATTTATTGGGACAAGCCTTCTTCAGGACAGTTGGAAAACACATTAGGAAGCCTTAAAAATGCATGTTGTCTCCCATTCATCAATTTCCCTTCTGAGAATGTGTCTCAAAAAATTTTTAATCTGACAAGTGTAAAACAACATCTGTAACTGGAAATTCATCATAGTGTCACATTTGGAAGGGCAATAGAGAAATAAATTAACTGCCTGATAGAAATAATTGGCTAAAATCACTTATTCTCACGTACACTTATAATGTTACATCATGAAATAGTTAAAAATAGAATGTCATGAAAAAATTTTATAAAGTATATCTTAGACATATTTAATGATAATGTATTAACTGCACAAGAACCATAAGATTCAGCGAGATTTATAAAGAATGATCCCTTCTTTGTGATATAAAATACATACACATCTGTCCATACATGTGTGAATGTGCATATTTACATAAGTTAAAAGACTGGCAAGAAATAAGTAATGATTTATAATGGCAATTTTAGAGTGATAAAATTTGGGGGTTTTAAGTTTTTTATTCAAGATATTCTTCATGACATTTTCTACCACATAGTCATGCTATTTTGTTTTGCTTTTTTTTAAAGAGTTATTCATTTTAGAGAGAGAGTGGAAGAAGGGGTAGAGGGAGAGAGAGAATCTCAAGCAGACTCCCCACTGAGTGAGGAGCCTGATGCAGGGCTCAATCTCATGACCCTGAGATCACGATGTGAGCCAAAATCAAGAGTCGGATGCTTAACCGACTGAACCACCCAGGTGCCCCCATGCTGTTTTTAAATCAGAAAAAAAAAAAAAATAGCAAAGCAGTAAATATTTTTAAAGGACTCTATTATATAAAATTTGGAAATCCCCACAACGTAGTCCAATAAGAAGGGATTAGATTGTCACCAACACCCAGCAATAACTGTGGGTATGATTTCATAATTTTTCTGATTGTTTTGGGCACACAGGCATTTCTGCAGGTACGATCACACTTTCTTCAGGGCAGTGACTCTGCTGTCCCACTCACCGTCAAGATCCAGTAAGTATTCTCCCATCATTTGTACTGTACAGAGTGGCCAGCATTATATTAACCACCAAAACAGGGAGCTTAAGCCGTGACCATCCATCTTCATCAGCCTGCAGCCCACTGTCCTTGTGGGCATGGATCTCTGCAAACCTCAAACTCCATCCTTATCCTATTCTTAAAATAGAGGCCCGGCACAGCGGCATTTGCCCACTAGCCCCCCAGAAGTTCCTTTGCACTGGGTGCATGTTGTGTATTTGCACGCATTATCATGATGGATGTCCAAGAGCATTTCTTGTATATAAAAATCCAGTTTCCTTGTTATTCCTTAATTCAAGGTAAGTTATGTTTTGAGCCCCCTTTGTACCACGGAGGCAGACGCAGCAAAGCTTACATCATGTGTGCAGGCGTTCTCAGGGACCCATGGAAGACATCCTGGCCCCGTGTCTTCTATCCATGCAGGACTCCACTCAGATGTCCAGCATCCAGAGGTCCTCACACCCCACAGGACATTGCACCCGGACGTCTCGACTCCAATCTGCCAGGCCACATCAGGTGCAAAGACCCCCTTTACTCTGTGGCTTGCTGGAGGCGTGGACTTCAGTTGGCTGCTTTCAAGCTACACAAAGACATGCAGATCTTTACAAGGATCTCTTACTGTCTCTGCCCAGCCCAGCTGTCTGGGGAGGGTCTCTGGGATGACTACTCTATTAAAGCCCCTCCTCACCGTGTGTGCCCTGGTGAATCTAACGGCAGACAGGTTTTAGAGTCACTGTCTTAGATTTCCTATTCAGCCCTTGCCTCCCTGGGTGCCGACATCCACAGACTCTCCCAAGGACACAGGTCCCTTCTAATCTACAAACCTTCTGGGTTCAGCTAAGACCCATTCCTCTTCTCGCTGCCAGACAGCCAAGCTGCCTTCTACCAAAATTTCGTCTCCAAATGCACGTATTCACACACTGAGAGATGAAGCCAAGTTCTTTGGTCCAGTTATATAACCCCACTGAAGCTCAGTTTCTTCATTTAGAAACTGGGTACAAGAATCAGACCCCTGAGGATTTATACAGGGTTTAAATAAAAAGGGATATAGAAAGTTTCCATTTCATAACTGACTCTTGATAAATCATAAATATCAAGTATCTACTCTATGCTAAGCATTATCCTAGGCACTAGGGATAATGGAAAGCAAAGGCTTTATTCTCACAAAGATGACCTTTTAATTATAGAAGGCAGACAAGTGAGTAAATATGTAAACTATTTAGGTCTTAGGTGATAATTAGTGCTAAGAAGAGGAAGAAACCATGAGCCCACATCTGGTGGGGGCAGGCAAACAATTCAAGCTGCTCTATTATGTGTTCTGGGAAGCAGAGTGGTAACTCACGGACACTCTTCAGATCCAAATCTTCCAAAAGAATTCTTGTCTTAGAATTCAATCCAAAGTCCTCTTTCTGTCATTCTCCAAGGGAGCATAATCTCTGCTCCACATCCATCCAGGTAGCGCTTTATCCATACTCCACTGGTGTCACTTCAACTGGGTGCCTTTATAATATTATTTTAAAAATTTGTATACTTCCTCCCCTTCTAATTAACTATGTGACTTTGAGTTCCTTCTCTCTACTGCATGAAAGAATATCCCTTTTTCGGTCATTATCTTGTTCTTTTTGTTTTATTTGGCATCCCCAAAACCATATTAACACATGAGTTTTCAAACAATAGGTGCTCAGTTAAAGCATGTTAAATATCAGTGATAAATTAACAAAAGCAAGATAGAAATCAATCCTTCAGAGATGCTTCTGGTGTAGCGTGTGTTCTTGTTCTGCAAGAGTGGTTTCGGTAACATTTTTCACTTCAGCCATAGCTGTCCGTGTCTTTTGTAGCAGATGACACACAGAGAAGCTGGATTATGTTGCTTGGATATTGGCTTCTCTAACAGACAATATTAAGAGAGCTACAGGGACTCACCGCACTTGAACCATTACAATTCAAACTAAGGTAATGAGAGGAGAATGAGGTGGCAGGAGCAGAAGTGTGTTTTGGTATTTATTTAATTTCAGTACAGCATATTTATACTAATTGGAACTGTGCCTTGCAAGCAGATGTTCGAATCAGCTGGGAACACAGGAGGCGATCAAAAGATTCCTGGAGTTGCATGTGGCACTGGTTGGAGTGACACAGTTCTGGGCACAGACAGGTTTCGTGTGCAAGCAGAGAGGCATCCTTCCCGCCACGCTTGCATTTCAGGCTGCATTCTGAGCACCTGCTCTTAGCGCTCCTTGGGTTCCAGATTTCCCACCATTGTCTTCATTTTAGTCTCATTCCAAAACCTGCCCTGCTCGCTAGCTCTACCCTGGGCCCCCTTGGCATTATTTCTTGGCCTGAGATCTCCTCTCCTTTTGAACCACTGGACACCCTGTCCTCATGAAACTAGTCACCAGAGTGAGTATGGTGTAGACAAAAGGGAGCCCACGTTGTATGGAAACCATGGCTCCCTGCGTTCCAAACTGTGAGTTTGGTGAAGCTCTTTTTATTTTTCCTAACCTGAGTTTATTCATCTATGCAATGGGAATAGTTTATCTTATGATAGGGTTTTGAATGAAACGACGTAGATAAGGTTTCCAGCACAAAGTAAATGTTCGATGCATGTGACTTCTGGAACTTAGCCATGACCTTCTCAGCTAACACATCCCCTGCTGGAAACTAATAATCCATTGTCTATTTCATTATTCTCAGTAAGTTTATGTCTTGAAAAGACAGGACATATCTAGGGGCGCCTGGGTGGCTCAGTCTTTAAGCATCTGTCTTCGGCTCAGGTCCTGATCCCGCATCGGGCTCCCTGCTCGACGGGAAGCCTGCTTCTCCCTCTCCTCAGCCCTGGGTGTGAGGACCTAAAGTGTTAGGTCTTCAGTCTGTGTGAGATGGTCTTTTGTGAGTCTTCACTTCTCAGGTACCCCTTTCTCTTTGGATTTCTTGTCTTCTTTCCTTTTCTTTCTTTCTATTTTCTTTCATTCTTTTGTTCTTTCTTTCTTTCTTTCCTTTCTTTCTTTTTTTCTTTCTTTCTTTCTTTCTTTTTTCTTTCTTTCTTTCTTTCTTTCTTTCTTTCTTTCTTTCTTTCTTTCTTCTTTCTTCTTTCTTTTTCTTTCTTTTCCTTCATGCATTCTCTTTGGCTCTTTTTTCAGATCTGGTTCCTATCTAAGAAGTTGGGGTTTCATTGTGCTTGAAGGCTCTTCTCCCCCAATAAAAACTAGAGTGAAACACCATCTTTAGGGTCTTTAGGCCAAAGCAATCTTCAGTTTAGACAAACCCCACCTTAGTTCCTAGGACCAAGGCTCCACAAAAGTGTTATCACATTACGCACACAACTGACAAGTTTCTTAGGTACACCACTGATTTTTCTCTCTTCTTTCTGATTCCAGTTACCTCCTTCTAGCACCATATAGTGTAGGTTTATCCTCAATTTCCCATAGCATACAAACTGCTATAGATTCTGTCAAAGGTGAAAGAAAATGAGTATCTGTTGGCCACGTCTTATAGTTGAGGAAATGAGATAAATGCTGTACATATTTTAAGATTAACTTATCTTTATAAAGTCTTCTGGTAAAATTATTATGCTCACTTCTCTACTAAAGAAACAACGTTTCAGAAAGGTCATTCAAAATTCCGTAGAAATACTGAGATACAAACTCAATTTTCTAGATTAAAATATATTCTCTTGTCACGTCTTATGTTTTTAACAGGTCATTATTATATTGAGAATTTTTGATAGTGTAATTAGATTCCAATTTCAGGATTTAATTCTTTAAATTATTTTTTTATAGAAGGAGTAGTGGAAATTTAGGTATATATTTTATTTTTTTTTAAGATTTTATTTATTTATTTGAGAGAGAGAGAATGAGAGACAGAGAGCATGAGAGGGAGGAGGGTCAGAGGGAGAAGCAGACTCCCCGCCGAGCAGGGAGCCCGATGCGGGACTCGATCCCGGGACTCCAGGATCATGACCTGAGCCGGAGGCAGTCGCTTAACCAACTGAGCCACCCAGGCGCCCTAGGTATATATTTTAAATTGAAATATTCTTTAAAACCAATGCAGAAAATTTTCCAAGGCAATTTTTTCTGGTAATAATCATGAACATGGTGCCAAACACTTTAAGTTTTTGTGTCAAATAGATACAGTCTCAAGTCCTGGCTTTACTATGTTGCTTTTGAAGCCTTGGGCAAGTTGTTTAACCTGTTAGACTCTCCAAGTCCTTATTTGCATGTGGAGTAATAATAGATATTGTCTTGCTTGGACTTTCTTGGAAAGCAGAACTGAGAGAAGGCTTGGCTCCAGATGGTTACTTGTGAGGAGTGATTTCAGGGAAAAGGAATTAAGCTGTGGGGAGAGGGAAAGCATTTCTTGATGGTCCCTTCTCCCATTGGTCCGTGTTGCTCCGTGTGCTGTTAACTCCCTCCACTTGCAGGCTGGGCACTCCCAGCTGTAGGCATCTTCCCTCTGAGAGCTCAGACAGCAGGAGAGAGTGGTGCCGCTGAGACCAAGTGCTGACCGTGACCCCTGTGCAGAGCCAGGCATGGCAGCCGTGGCTACATAAAAAGTGGAGCTGGGGGACTTGGGAGGGGGTGTCACCAACAATATACTCTATTGTCTCCTCCCTTGCTCCTGCCTTGCATTAAATCCAACCTGACAGAGAGCCTCAGACTGGTACAAGGTAGCTTTACAAAACACAACATGAGAGGACTAATATCATAAGCCATAGCCACTGTTCTGTTACTGCATGTGACATGTGTCCTCTCTGGTAGGATGAACCACTTCCCCTATAGGATGAATAAGGTCTCCCAACAAGTGGTTTCCTGGTCCTCATGAGGTACCATGTTGAGCATTCAGAGTTGGTTACTGCAGTGGGAAGATTGGGCTTTCAGCACTGACAACAGGTAGATAGGTCTTGATGAGACCATGTCATGGGGTCCACATGAAGCCCCCATCTTTGCCACCATGACCACTTATAAGCCCTTTAGAAAATGACTGAGCTGGTCAAGGTAAGAAAGATGGGTTGTCAATGCTGGTTGTTAAATGACTGTTCTGCAGGCACTCTGCAGACATCATTAATGCAATAATAATTATTTTATTAATGTCATAAGGTAAACCACAAGAATTCTGCATGTTTTGTACCCATTCCCATGGATCCATCCATTTCATTCAATTTCCTGGTCTTTCCATCTTTTTTTTTTTAAGATTTTATTTTTAAGTAATCTTTATACCTAATGCAGGGCTGGGAACTCATAACCCCAAGATCAAGAGTCACACGCTCCACTGACTGAGCCAGCCAGTCGTCCCTAGTCTTTCTCTCCTTTCATCAACCACCCAAACCACTCTTCATTGGCCAGGAGTCCATATGCATCTGGACCTCATGCCCTTCTTCCTCTACATGAAGTGACTCAGCATTATGCTGTTGGAAGTTCTGCTCACAGGGAAGATTTCCCTTCCTTACGACTTCCAAGTCCAGTGTGCATGGGGCTATTTTGTGGCAGCAGTCTGTTTTCAGATGATTCATCTGTAAGCTGAACCCCATTTTTCTTCCTCTGCAGGAAGTTGATGGAGAGACATCTGTTCAGAGAAGGTCACCTGAGAGGTACCAAGGACAGTTATGCATCCTATCCACACAACTCACTCGTGGCTGCTGGACTTGCTTAGACCCAGTCCTGGATATTCCACTTCTGTCCTACGATGGACTCATGTTCTGTCTGCCTAATGCATCCAATGATATCCATCTCATGTAGAATGGCTGTGGTCAAGTTACATGAGGTCATCAATATAGTATAATATCACCCTCCCCCTGGATAATTCTTCCCCATAGTTTGTCTAGCTTGCTGCTTCTTCTGATTCAGGTCTCAGTCTAAATCACTCACTGAGCTACAAATGTGGTCTCTGACTACACCATCTAAAGTGGACAACCTTCGCCACTGATGTCCCAGTCACTCCCTCATATTGCCCTGTTTCTCCATCTTCACCTTGTGAAATAATTGTGTTTACTGTTTGTCTTCTGCATCTATATTTAAGCTCTGTATCACCCGGAGCCTTATTTGTTTTATTCATATCATACTCACTCCATTGAGAGTTGTGTCTGGGCAGATTGTAGATGCTCAAAATGTTTTTGAAAGAATAGATAGATCATCTTTGAACATCTTTAGAATATTCTAAAGCACCATGCTTTATAGTGTGATATGTGTGTGTACACACACATATACACACATATATATGTTATATATTCGGTATAGAAAATCAATTCCATTCTTATCAACAAAGAGTTAAACATGTAACTTTTTTAAAAAGTTACCTTTGTCAAATAATGAGATGCCTTTTTCAAAATTTGAAACAAAAACAAAGTGGAAAGCAGAACTATGCTGGAAGACATCGTCTTTCTTATATAGTTTTTTTTGGGAAAATGTTCTGTTCGAGTCATGTTGGTTACAGAGGCAACGACATGTTGACATCTGTTTTAGGAAGGTAATTTTTTTTTTATTTTATTATGTTATGTTAATCACCATACATTACATCATTAGTTTTAGATGTAGTCTTCCATGATTCATTGTTTGTGCATAGCACCCAGTGCTCCATGCAGAATGTGCCCTCCTCAATACCCATCACCAGGCTAACCCATCCTCCCAACCCCCTCCCCTCTAAAACCCTCAGTTTGTTTCTCAGAGTCCATAGTCTCTCATGGTTCGTCTCCCCCTCCGATTTCCCCCCCTTCATTTTTCCCTTCCTACTATCTTCTTCTTTTTTTTTTTTTAACATATAATGTATTATTTGTTTCAGAGGTACACGTCTATGATTCAACAGTCTTACACAATTCACAGCGCTTACCATAGCACATACCCTACCCAATGCAGGAAGGTAATTTTGTTTAAAGAAGCAAGGATAGGTTGACTCCAGCCTTAGTAGTATATTTTGTGTTGGTTACAGAGGCAAGGGTAGGTCGACATGACTGGGCTGAGTTGGCCATCCGTTAGCTGGTTGGCTTCCAGAGATGCCTTCACTAGAGCAAGTTGCCATTGAATAATTACATAGGCTTAAAAGCAATTCTGACATTGCTCATTATGATGTTATGGAACTCCTATTGTTTAATAAGTCCCGTTTAAAAGCAGGTCTGATAGTTATTTGCTTACCATCGCTATAGAACAATTCTAGGAAACTAATTCATTATGCCACCTTTTGGCCATCCTCAGCAAAACTACAGAAGAGTCCATCAACCATCAGAAAATCTTCTCCACTGTTTTGAAACTCCTTAAAGATGAGATTTTGTTCTGCCAAGGTCTGACTTTCAATTCCAGTGTCAATTAGAAAAATATGATTCCAGATTTTTTGTGTCAATCATTAGATTGTCTGTTGATTTGGTAGTTGAATAGAAGAATTTAAGACTATGAACAGCAGAAATTGAACAAGATTTTTCCTAGAACTTAAAAACTGAATTCTAAAATGTGTAAAGAAAAAAAACACAAAAGATAAGAATCACTAAGGCTCTCGGGAAGAAAACCCAGATGGAGAAAATTGTCACACCAGAGAGTGACTTACTAAAAAGCTATAAAAAAAAGAATACAATATAGATAACAAAGGAAAAGTAAAGAGTGTATAGAATAGTAGAAAAACAAAGAGCCCAGAATCAGATCTGGGAAATTAAGGAAATTCACTGTAAGATAAAACTCATATTGAAGAGTGACTAGAATGAGTAGGTTATTCAGGAAATGCTACTGAGGAAATTGATGGCCAAATAAAAATTAAATGGAACCCCTCTCCTGCAGCATACACAGAACTGAAGTCCACATGGCTTAAAGTCTTAAATGTTAAGGGCAAACTTAAAAAGCAAAATTAGAATAAAAGTTAGAAAAATGTCTTTGTAATCCTGGAGAGAGGGCTTCCTATAAAACACACAAAAGAACAATATGTAAATAAAACTGCCCTAAATTGACTATATTAAAATTAAAAATAATTGTTTAAATCCCAAAATGACCTAAAGTTTGGAAAGTAAAGCTTAAACATCAGAAAAAAAGTACCTATGGTGCATATAAATGACAAATGATTTTGTCCAAAATATATAAAGAACATTTACAGATCAATTAATAAACACAAATAGCCCAACAGAAAAATGACCAAGATGCCAGTGAGTAGATATTTCATAGGAAAAGAAGACCAAGTAGCCAATAAATACATGAAGAGCTGTTAAGCCTCTTTTGTAGGCAGGGACGTGCATCTGGCAATTAAAGGCATAGTGAGATTAATTTAGACAAAGAGCATAAATAGAGATTCACATTGTTAGTTGAGTTATAAATGCCAAAGTAATACCACCCCTATCATTTTCCAGTGCAAAGAAAAATCCATATCCATACATTCAAAAAATCTATTTTCATCTCAACACAATGATCAGTTTTAACAATGCTAATTGCGGTTCAAGCACAAATCCTGTTCTCTGATCCCATGTAGTAGGAAATGCACCTGTGCCAGCCAAGAGAATGCTAAACTTGTTCCATTAAGCTTTCAAGTGACTTTAATTTGCAGGGACTAGATGAACAGACAACATGGTACCACGAGGAAGCAACTGTATAAATCTACAAAGGAAGATATCTTGCAGATGTCTTATGTAAGTCAATGTTCTAAAAAAGAGACTGCACAAGAATAAAAGAGTTATGAATGTAAAAATTAGGTATATTGCATAGTCTCAGATTGGAAACAGTTCAAACAAGCCAACTGTAAAGTATATATAAGCCTATTTGAGAATTTGCAAAAGTTTTAGGGATTGGAAAAGGTGTAAATATACTGAAATCAAAAATTCAAGATTGTTGTTTTAGAAAAACAGTGCAGAGATTATGATCCCATTTTGTTTAAAAAGATCTGGAAGTATAGGCACCAAAATATTAGTAATGTTGCTCTCTGGGTGGTAGGACTGTGATATGTCTTAATGTTATTATAGCTTTTCCCTGTTGTCTAATCTCTACCTCATATGTAGGAATAAAAAATTCCTTGAAAGGGGCACCTAGGTGGCTCAGTCAGTTAAGCGTCTGCCTTCGGCTCAGGTCATGATCCCAGGGTCCTGGGATCGAGCTCCACATCGGGGGAGGGGGGTCTTTGCTCGGCAGGGAGCCTGCTTCTCCCTCTGCCGCTCCCCCTAATCATGCTTGTTCTCTATCTCAAATAGATGATTGATAGATAGATAGATGATAGATAGATATAGATATAGATAGATAGATATTATTTGAAAAAAACACCACAATATGCTATTTTATACCACCATACTGGTAAAAATTTTTAAGTTTGATGAAATCAAAGTGTTATCAAATATATGGAAGAACACACACTCCTAAACAGAGACCAGGAAAACTCTTGTCTATGTGCTTCTGGGCAGGTGCATGGGGATTCTTACATCTTGTTAAAGAGCTAAGGGCCATCCAAGGTCATCAGATATCGATGGGATTAACGTACTGTGATATATTTATACAATTTTGCTATAAAAATAGGTAAGAATGAATCAGTGACAGCTATACACATAAACATAAGTGATTCTCAAGACAATGACATTGAGAGAAAAATGCATATCATGGGAGACCACATACAGTCTGATTTTATTTACAGGAATTTAAAGCAGGGATTGTCCCATGTCTATGTATTCAAAACAGTGACACATACATATACATACAATATGGAAATACAAAATAAACAGTAAATATACAGATTTTTAGTTGCTTCTGTTGGGAAAAAAGTAAGATACAACTGGAAAGGAGTGTATGGAGGGCTTCAGAGGTAAATGTCATGTTCTAAATACTCTAAATCTAAGTTTGGGATACAGATACTTGGTTTTATTGTTATTTTTGAAGCATTCATATACATACACACATATAAGGAAACAGTACATGCGTATATGTAGATATTTTTATATATTTACTCTTTTATGCATGACATATTTACGGTAAAATTAAAATTACCAATTAAGAACAAAGATGCGGGGCGCCTGGGTGGCTCAGTCGTTAAGCGTCTGCCTTCGGCTCGGGTCATGATCCCAGGGTCCTGGGATCGAGCCCCGCATCGGGCTCCCTGCTCAGTGGGAAGCCTGCTTCTCCCTCTCCCACTTCCCCTGCTTGTGTTCCCTCTCTCACTGTGTCTCTGTCAAATAAATAAATAAAATCTAAAAAAAAAAAAAAAAAAAAGAACAAAGATGCCAGTGACTTTTATTCATAGGTCAGTGTCGACTTTACCCACAAGGCCAAGATTTATTGTTAACAGGAACAAGGTGCAGCCAGCACTTGAAGCTCTTTGTACCTTGAGATTGGCACTCGGGATGAAAAGTGTGCAAGTACCGCTTGGAAATGTCCCCAGAGAGACTAGAATTATCTGGGAGCCAAAGAGTTAAGTCTTCTACAGAAACTGTGCATCAAATCCAAACCTCTTCTCAACAAGGTCTTAATTTATATGATCTTTTCTTATATTTAGCTGCACAGTTGATCAGATTCAGCTGCACCCAAGCCGACACTACGTTTTGGATATAATTCTCCATACATATCTGCAATGCAAACAAACAAATCAGAAATACATACAGACGCACATCTCTTTAATGTCTGGGTCCCGGCCAGCCTCTGCCATCCCAGAGAAGGGAGAACAGTCATCCCGGATGAAGCAGAGGTGCGTGTTTGAACGCACTGGTGTTTGAGATGTTAGGGGTTGTGTGGCTCCTGAGTCCTAACACTCAGGCATGCATAAAGTCCCATGGGGATCTGTGTGGTCATACTTGACTCTAAGTGGAAGGACAGTGGTAGGGACATTGGGGTTGGACCCTGGAGGTCCAGCGGGAAAAGCCGGAGGATGAGAGACACAGGAAATGGGATCAGTGCAAACGGACTTGCTGCTGGATTTGGCTGGGTAACAGCAGTGGTGGCGTGCTTCTCCCTTCTCGAGCTTTCCTCCAGGAGCTGCATGCTGCACCGCAGAGAGAGGTGCCCCGGGCAGTCCCGTCGCCTCCTTCCCCGCAGAATGAGCTGCAGAGTGGCGAGAAACACAGCCTCGCGCGGTCCAGCAGCAAGGAATGGATCTGGCCTTGGGTTTCCTCCTTAAATGGCACTCCAAACAGTCCTCTTTCTTTTCTTTTCTTTTCTTTTCTTTTTTTTTAATTTAATTTCAACAACATTTTCCAAAGCAATTACACTTAAATCTCTACTGAAAGAGAACCTTCCTCTTTTAACGTCGACCTGGCCCGAACAGACAGGCCTGCTTGGAGACCGTGCTGTCGTGTATGATGTAGTTAGAGAAAGGTCTCGAACGGTGGTGGTTCTTGCTGCATCTGAGCCAGGACTCCGGGAGCACCCGTTCCGGCCCGCACAAGCGCTGTGGTCATTCCTCTCACTGCCAAGCTGCTTGCTCAGCACAATGTCTAGAAATTAAAATGTAGCCTTCTCTTCCCCTTATTCATTCCAGAAGCATTAGTATTAATTTTTATTGATTTTCAAAAATACGTAGTAAGGCAAAATGCAATCACAAAGAGCTTTAACCGTGGGAAAGCTTTTACTGGGTCATAACCTCGTTAATTTATGTTCAATCCTAATTCCTCTTTACTTAACATAGCCTTACACTGTGACCCAAGCTTGCAGCCCATATTTATGGTCTGCGTGTAAGTTACTCCCCGGGAGTAAGCCCATATGCTAGGAAGGAAGGCTCTGTTAACCCTTCCAGCACTGCGGATTTCAGGAGTTGTCTCACACGGGACCTCATGAAGGGAAAGGTTGTGTGCACGCAGCTTTCCATTACCCTGTCTCCCGGTGTCCCTTCCAGAGCCACCTCCTCCCTCAGATTTAGGACATGTTGCCAGCCCACGCAGCATTACTTTAATGAAGGTGCGGCTTATTGGTTCTCTGGGTTGTAGCACCTAAATTCTGTGCATTCTCTACTACTGTTCTTTAATCTAAAAGGGCTTTGTAGAGCTCCAAACTGCAAATGCTTATGAGGTATCTACCACTCAGGGTGCAGGATGTGGGACCCCAGACAGGGAACACTGCGGGAAACAAAGATGAGCTGCTTACTAAGGTGCGACAGAGCACACAGTCAAGGTGAACATCACATACAGTGGGAGAGTGTGTGTGTATGAGTGTGTGTGCATGTGTGTGCAAGAGTAAGTGTGTGAGAGTGTGCATGTGTGTGAGCAAGTGTGTGAGTGTGAGAGAGGGTGTGTGAGAAAATGTGTGTGAGAGGGAGTTGTGTGCATCTGTGTGTGACTATGTGAGGATGTGTGTGTGTCTGGGTGTGTGTGTGTGTATGTGATGTGTGTGAGTATATGTGTGTGACAACATTGAAGGAATGTGTGAGTGTGTGTGTTAAGGGGGAGGGCACGAAAGAGAGTGGTGGGGAGGAAGGTGGAGAGGCAGGCTGGCGCTACATGGTGAAAGACCATGCTAAGGAGGTAAAGAGGGACCCTAAGCCGAAGAATGACATGGGCAGAGTTTCCTCCTTATCCAAACCTCTTAGCAAACATTTTCATTGAAGAATCATGGCCGGTCTGCATTTGTACAAAATTGCCTGGTGATATAGGCATAGAGACTTAAGCCAACAGATACATCATCCCCCTAATCAATGAATCTGCTCATTTCTCTCTTCTCTCTGACCATTTATCTACATTAACCCCACTTACGTGCAGAAGGAAGAAAATCAGCTATAACATCACCATTTAAAAGCATGCACTAGAACTTCTAAAAGTAGTAAGATCTTTATTTAGCAGGAGTTTGTCAGTTAACCAATGGCATCTCTGTGGAAATTCCAAGTGACTCCAAGAAACAGGAAGGAGTTTTAGGAAATGCGGCTTTGAATAAAGGACCTATCTCTGCTTCTTGATCAATATTTTATTCTTTCAAAGGAATCAGGACCCCTTAAGAAACAGTGAAGACTTACATATAAAGTTCTAAAGGCAAGATTGCAAATGCAAAAATAAAAATTGCATAAGATGTTAATATTTGGCTACTTGTTTTCTTTGTTTTGTGGGACAAAGACCTGGCAATCTTGTCTCTTTCAGAAAAAGAAAATTCTGCTGGATTTTAAGGGTGATTCACAACATACACAAACATACTTACCAACATTTTAGAGAGAAAAGAGACATTAAAGCGTATCTGCTAGATGAATACAACCTGGGGATGTAACATGCAGCATGGTGACTATAGTTAATTAAACATACTGCATTTTATACTCGGGAGTTGCTAAGTGACTAGATCTTGAGTCCTGTTCATACACACAAAAATGACGGGGCTCCTGGGTGGCTCACTTGGTTGAGCGTCCATCCAACTCTTGGTTTTGGCTTAGATTATGATCTCAGGGTCATGAGATTGAGCCACACATTGGGCTCCATGCTTGATGTGGAGTCGGCTTGAGATTCTCTCTCTCTCTCTCTCCCTCTCTCTAAAAATAAAAAAAGATAATCATATGAGGTGATAGACATATTAACTAACCTTACTCTGGTAGTCATTTTGAGACATAGATATATCGATATCTCACACCACTGGGTTGTATACTACCCTACATAGCACTTATATCTCAACAAAACTGGGGAAATTTTGTCTACTCCAATTCTTCTTTTTGTACTGACAAATTGAGATCTAGAGAGAGAAAATCATTATTTCAAGTTCACCAAGAAGTAAGAGCAAGATCAAAATGGGCAGTGAAGAACCTTTTTGTCCTAGGATGGTGCCCCTCCTAAACTTTCATATTTTCTCCCTCCTCTCCCTCTCCTCCTTCCCTCCCTTCCTCCCTCCTCCCCTCCTCTTCCTTCCTTCCCTCCCTTCTTCCTTCCCATGGGTTAATTATGTCATGAACCTCTCTTTAGACCCACTTTATGGGGACTTTGCAGGAAGCTCTGCTCACATCCTTGCATATATTGTCATGAGGATCAATCTACCTTTACTTATGTTCATAGCAATTCTTAGAAAGGGGAACCAAACAGACTTCCCAGTCAGCTTCTTCTGGTTATGGAGCGAAGTTTCCAGGTGCTCTGTGAGGCATTAAGATAGGCATTTGCCAAGGGTGATGCTTTCATCATCACATCATTAAGCAAAACAAACAGAATATGACTGCAGCATCCTCCACGGCACAGTCTCTGCAAGGAAACCAGACCCACGGTCGTCTCTTTCCACTTCCTCTGTCCCTTCTCACTGGGCCACTGTGGCCGCCGCCCCCTGCAACACCCATCCCACCCCCTCCTCCCAAGCTGCTTGGGCAGCCACCACCCCCATGGCAAGGGCAGCTCACGGGAGCTCCCCGAGATCCGATTTGTGGTGAGACTTTGGAAAAGCCTTCCATTTGCCTCTCATTTGGATTTAGGCCATGGGATTAACCTCAAAGTGCTTCCCTCGGGCAGATTCAAAATAAGCTTTGCAGACCATGTGAAGTTGGTCTTTGAACTTTTGAGAAGAGGCCTCTGAATTCCGGAGGGTTGGCAGGCAGACAAGTTGGGTGGACAGTTTACAGCTCCTGGGCCTTTAGGCAGTTAGATAAAAATCAGGTTGGCCAGGGTCCTGAATTTTTTTTTTTTTTTCAGGAAGGGAATAAAAATATGCTTTTGCCAAAAGCCTCCACTTGTGACCAGTGTGATTTTAATTACATTTTTTTGGCATTGTCAAAAGCCCTGAACCAGAAAATTCACTTAATTAGAAACAAAAACAAACAATTCCTCAAAAAAATGAGTCTAAATGCTATAAAGAAAGCTAAGTGAATGAAAAAGGAAAGTTTCTAAAGAAATTATTCTAAAGAAAATATTTTCTTTCAACTTAGAGAAATAGGGCTGTGCGGAAGTCATCAAGCTTCAAAACAGCCTTTATGAGGTTGAATGTACAACAAACAGGTAAGAAAGGAAGACCAATAGAACGTCACAAGGAATATTGTCTAGGTTTCTCTGAGCCCTGTGTTAATCAGTGTGAGTGAGTTGTGCTTAAACTTGCTTTGAGTAGAACACCTGGTGTATCCGTATCCGTAAGTAAGTATCTGTATGTGGATAAATGCTACATGTAGCTGTGTACATTTTTCTGGTGGTCATGATCATGCACAGTGTATATATTCTTTTTTTTTTTTTAAGATTTTATTTATTTATTTGACAGAGAGAGACACAGGGAGAGAGGGAACACAAGCAGGGGGAGAGGGAGAGGGAGAAGCAGGCTTCCCGCCGAGCAGGGAGCCCGATGTGGGGCTCGATCCCAGGACCCAGGGACCATGACCTGAGCCGAAGGCAGACGCTTAACGTCTGAGCCACCCAGGCGCCCCCACAGTGTATGTATTCTACAGTGATTTAATGATGCCTTCATAACACACATTTTTATATATATGGGCATCACTTTTTATGATAGAACGGCCATCCACACTGTGTTACCATGTTAAAGACGCATGATTCCTAATGTCTGACAGATGAAGTCCAACCCCCAGCCACGCACCCAGGCCACTGGTGGACGGCTCGTCCCCACACCCACAGCCCTCCGCTCTTCAGCAACGCGGACTGACTTCAGCTCTCTTCCACCTGTTCTGTATCTCTGTGCTGTCCCACATGGGGGTTCCTCTGTTTGGAATGGTTTTCCCCATTTTTACTTTCCATGGGTTTCCCTTATGTTTCAGGGCTCAGGGAGACTCCCCGCATGCACCTCAGCTTCTGAGCTGGTGTCCCATGCTCCCTTCCAGTTCCTCCACATTTGGAATTTTGTACTTGACGGTGGTTTTTCTGACTCAGTGACACAGAGTTGACAGCTTTTTCAGGGCAATAGCTCCTGTGCTTTCCCTTCTGCGGTGGGACTCCCAGGGCTGCATCCGATACATTTGGGGGTGCAGTAAGAATTGGTGGAAGGATCATTGAAAAAAAGCAAAGGAGAAGAATGAAAAGAAGGAAGGAAGGAAAGAAAGGGAGGGAGGGAGGGAGGGAGGGAAAAAGAGCCTCAAATTTGGGGGTCTTTGCCATAGGGAACTTTAGCAGCATTAACTAAAGAGACAAGCATGAGGAGGCAGGAGGCTGATATCAGAGCCATGGGTCCAGGGGCAGCAAAGGAGAAGCAGCAAGATGTCTCGAGGCCTCACAGGCCCATGTGGATGTGATGGCAAAGGCAGAATCCCAGTCCTCGGCTTGGTTTTGAAAAAGAACAGTTCCTTTGATCCAATCTTTAGGAATCTGATTATTTAGCACTGGTCCTTTTTACCAGACTCCAGTAGACTAACTTCCCTTATAAAAGGCCTCTTTTCAGAAATGCATGCTATTAAAAATAAAGGGGGGAAAGTTAAGTTTAAAACATTTTCAAAGGTTAAAAATTACATTAGGACAAATGAGATCCCTTCATGGAGCAAGTAACCAAATCTGAGAAGTGTGTGTTATCTCCATGGAGAAAATTTGAGCTTAAGTGAAACCAGAGGAGGTGGGTCATTCTGCGCCTGACCCCAAATGCCTCTCACTCATGTCTGAGTCCGATTCAAAATCGGCCGGCAGTGCTGGAACTCTGCACAGAAGGGCTTTGTGGCCATCTTGGGGTATTCATTTCAGGCTAATTTTTCCTCTGAGTCAGAGGAAACATTTAAAACCTAGTGAAGTAAACTGCAGAAAGGAAGCAAAGCTCCGAAGGAGGTGTGCCCAGAGAGACTGCTCATTTGTAAAGCTATCTGAAGAAAGTAAAGAATTCTTCAGAAAACAGGGCTGAGCGAAGCACCCCTCAGGGTAGACGTAGGGGCTCCTGCAAACCGACCTTACAGAGCCCAGCCCTTGGGAAAGCCACAGTGCCTCGTGAGCAGTCAGTTGTTAATATCAAACCCAATATCATCTTGGGAGAAAATTTGCCTTTAGACCATTAAACAAATAAGCCTGTAGGCCTGTTACGTTTAACCCCCGTTTTTAGGACATGAGAATATTTTTTTTAAACCTACAAGACGGCTGTATTTGCATATACACAAATAATTGTCTTCATAATTCAGATTTTTTTTAAAGACTATTCTGTAGATCACTAGTCTCTGCAATGGTAGCAGCTGTTACATTCAGGAAATGTGAATGAAACAAATTGCAATTAATCAAAGACTTCTTAAAGTCTCAAAGGTACAGGCATGTGATGTCAGCCTTCCAAGAGAAGTACTATTCCCGATCTTTCATTCTGCTTCTCAGCCTTGTTTATAAACTCATCCCTCATGGGAGCAAACTTTGGGAAACACAGATGTACCATCATAGAGCACTGAAGCCCAGGGAGACTCCGGGGTGACCTCACAGGGTGGTTTGCTAGCCTACCACCCATTTGAACAGCACAGGACCCGAGGAGAGAAACCCCCACCATTCCCCAAGTTGTTATTTGAAAGATCTAGGAAATCTGGATCTGAAGACATCCTCTGGCTGTCCAGAGAGGGATGACATTGTTTGGGAAGCACCACCTAAGCCTCTACCTTGTGTTTTACAGACAAGGAAAATGCACTGTAACGAGGAACCGGGATCATTGCCCCCCATATCTCACACTGCAACTCTCTTACAGAAATCCTCACAATGTCTCCCCATGTCATTGTCTCGGGAGTCCCATCACCTGTAGCCTGAGTGATGCCCGTCGCGGCCAAGGGGAAGGTCTGAGCCAGCTGACATGCACTCAGTGCGCTCATTGTGAGGAGCATGCAGCCCGGTTCCAGGCTCAGGTCCGCCGCTGACTAGTCATTCACTTAGGAGAATGTCTCATGTTCTAAATAAAAAGTGTGAAGGAGGGCGCCTGGGTGGCTCAGTCGGTTAAGCGACTGCCTTCAGCTCAGGTCATGATCCCAGGGTCCTGGGATCGAGTCCCGCATCGGGCTCCCTGCTCAGCAGGGAGCCTGCTTCTCCCTCTTCTTCTCCCTCTCCCCTGCTTGTGTTCCCTCTCTCGCTGTGTCTCTCTCTTTCAAATAAATAAATAAAAAATCTTAAAAAAAAAAAAAAGTGTGAAGGAAATGGCGTCTCAGGTCAGTAGCACCTAAGTCAATTCTGTTCTGATTGTTTTTTAATTAAAGATTTTATTTATTTATTTGAGAGAGAGAATGAGATAGAGAGAGAGAGCATGAGGGGGGGAGGGTCAGAGGGAGAAGCAGACCCCCCGCTGAGCAGGGAGCCCGATGCGGGACTCGATCCCGGGACTCCAGGGTCATGACCTGGGCCGAAGGCAGTCGCTTAACCGACTGAGCCACCCAGGCGCCCCATGGGACTTAATTTATTTATTTTTTTATAAAGACTTTATTTATTTATTTGAGACAGAGAGAATGAGAGAGAGAGAGCACATGAGAGGGGGGAGGGTCAGAGGGAGAAGCAGACCTCCCGCCGAGCAGGGAGCCCGATGCGGGACTTGATCCTGTGACTCCAGGATCACGACCCCAGCCGAAGGCCGTCGCTCAACCGACTGAGCCACCCAGGCGCCCGATTCTTTTTCTTCTTACTCTTTTTTTAAGATTTTACTTATTAAGAGAGAGCACACACAAGCTGGGGAAGGGGCAGAGGTAGAGGGAGAAGCAGGCTCCCCACCGAGCAGGGAGCCCGATGCGGGACTCGATCCCGGGACTCCAGGATCACGACCCGAGCCGAAGGCCGTCGCTCAACCGACTGAGCCACCCAGGCGCCCAATTCTGTTCTGATTAGGTCAGAAGCTGTTCCAGGACCTGATCGTCTTCGCTTCAACGGCATGGGCGTTGCTGGCGGATTCTGCCCACATGACATGCCGGAGAGGACAGTGTCCTGGGGAAGTATTCCCAGGTCTGCGTGGGGATGGGCCCTCCGATGTCTGACCGCTCCAGGCAGGATCCCACCGGGGTGAGTCATGCAGACCATGTGCTTCAGGGCACTGGCCTGAGCGATCACAGGAGATCAAAAGTCAGTCGCAGAACAGGAAGTGCTTCTAAAATTACAGCCCCTCCCGAACTTGACCTTCCTGCTATCTGTTCTTTGTGATGGGGCATAATTGAGTCAGCTCTGCTTACAGAGAGAGAGGGCTGGGAGAGCCAAATGGCCAGACGGAAGGTGACCTTGCCACAGCGTCAACCACAGAACAGGGATTCTTTGTGCTTGCGTGCCTGTGCCTGAGAGGTAGGGCCCGGGCTCAGTTCCCAGGTTTGTGGCTGCAGATCATTCTCGGCTCAGTGCCTAGCGCGGACATACGTGGCTCAGGATGGAGTTTCTGTTAAAAGGTGAGTGCCTTTCCATTCATCTTGTCCTTGTCACTGAACTTTTAAACTTTCCTTTGAAAATAACTTTGATGAACTCTGGCCAGCTTACTTTTGGGTCTCGGGCAACCTCTGGCTGCAACGCCGGTCTAGGAACGACGGTGGTGGAGGGAGGTGGGGGGATAGAACATTATCCGAGCCTTGGGTACTCCCAACACTGCAGGGGTTTGTAGTGGGAAAGGCCTCAGAAATAATTCTGTGCCTAATTTTCATCTGCAGTGGATTCCTAGGAAGCCAAGCTTAAAATAGATTTCAAAAACTAATCAAATATGCAGTAGATTATAGAAGCACTCTATCTTAAAATTATATATATATATTACATAAAGTTATACATATATGTATATATTTATATATGAGTTTTTATTTAAATGTATAATATATATGAATTTACATGTAGTATATATAATAATATGTATTTAAATCAAAACAAATAATTAGAACAGGATGTAAACTGGAAGAAAAGTTTTTGGAAGGGAGAAGTCACTCACTAGTCTAACACTGTGACATCTCTTTCTAAAACTTCAGACCCACGCTGCACACCCGGGCCATAGGAGCACAGGGAGGACCCGTGCACACAGCTTGCTTCCCTGTCTACACTCCAGACAAGGGCCTCCTTCTCCTCAGGCAGGGGAACTTTCACCCCTCTTCCACTTCCTGGTCTAATCCGGTCTCTGATCCTCCAGGGAAGAGGGGCCCATAGCAGGGGCCCACAGTGCTCTTGTCTAGACTGGCTCCTTGCATTTTCATGTGGATCCCCAGCTCCAAAGACAGGCCTGGATTCCTACCATATCCAAGAAATATTTATATATGGAATTTGATTCCTATGCCAAGCTGTATTCTCATCTATGTATTCAGTAAACGTTTATTCAGTATCTTCTATGGGCCTGGCTATCCTACATGCTAGGGTTTTAGTGCTGAATATGAAAACATGCTTGCCCTCTTAGGACTTCCAGTGGAAGAAAGAATGACAATATGCACTTACCTGAATAAAGAAATAATTTAAGGTAGCACCAAATGCCATGGAGAAAATACAATACACAATGGGTTTGAGAGTCAGCTGGACAGAGGACAGTGGCTGACATCAGGGTTGGTGTCTTTGAGAAAGTAATGACTGAGATGACACCTAAATATTGAGGAGGAGTCAGTCCTGTAAATATCTAAGGAAAGTGTATTCAGGGCAGAGTTTACAAAAAGTGAAACAAACAAATGAACAAAAAGAGATGAGAAGATGGTTAGATGTTTTGAACCTGAAATGAAGACGTCTCATATGGCTAGATTGTGGTGAATAAGAGCAAGGCACATTGATAGTGGCCAATTCATAAGAGCTTGGAAACATGGTGAGAGTTTAGATTCTATTATAATTCTAATGGTGAACTATTGGCAGGTTTTAAGCAGGAGAATCAAATGGCACTTTATACTTTTAAATTAATACTGTGGATATTGTGTAGAGATCAGGTCAGGTTCATGAGACATCTATGGAACAAGAACTTTGAACTAATGACCAGGTGGCAGATATCTGAGGCTGGAGCTGGTAGGAGTGGCCATAACTGGAAAGATAAGTTTGGGAGACAACAGAATATTAAATGGGAATAGAAAAGATTACCTAGGAAGATAGTCATGGTAGAAAAAAGAAGGAGGAGAAGGAGGGAAATATAGGCCACTTGCATATTTGGAGTTCTGGCAGACATGAGAAACCATGAGAAGAAAGAACTGAAGTGGGGTTGAGACCATGACACCTAGAAAAGTCAGTGCCTGAGGGTGACTGGTCACTGTGTCAAGTACTATTGAATTGTTGGGTGAGACAAGGAACAGATGACTCGTTGGTAAAGCTTGACAAGATAAAGGTCACTGCTGACCTTGATAAGGAATATTTCATTCAAATTGTGGCAACAAAGACCCAAATGAAATCAGTTAAGAAAAACCGTGAGGGGGGCGCCTGGGTGGCTCAGTTGGTTAAGCGACTGCCTTTGGCTCAGGTCATGATCCTGGAGTCCCGGGATCGAGTCCCGTATCTGGCTCCCGGCTCGGCAGGGAGTCTGCTTCTCCCTCTGACCCTCCTCCCTCTCATGCTCTCTGTCTCTCATTCTCTCTGTCTCAAATAAATAAATAAAATCTTAAAAAAAAAAAGAAAGAAAGAAAGAAAAACTGTGAGGGGCGCCTGGGTGGCTGAGTCGTTAAGCATCTGCCTTTGGCTCAGGTCATGATCCCAGAGTCCTGGGCTCCCCACATCGGGCTCCCTGCTCAGCGGGCAGTCTGCTTCTCCCTCTCCCTCTGCCTGCTGCTCCCCCCTGCTTGTGCTCACTATCTCTCTGTCAAATAAATTAAAATCTTTAAAATAAATAAATAAATAAATAAATAAATAAATAAATAAATAAATAAAATATTTAAAAAAAAAACATATGTGAGGAAGTGTCAACAGACCCTGCATTGTGAAGCGTCATGGTTAGAAGTGGAGGCTCTGTTTGAGAGAGGTGTGGGGCCAAAAGAGGTCTCATGTTTTAGAAAGATCGTATCAAACATGCATGAGACCGGCAAAGCTGGTGGAAATTACCTCCCAAAGACGGAGGCACTGATAGTAGAGTAGAGATGTGTGATGCCCAGAGCAAGTGGAGTCGAGGGAGAGGATGGTATGCAGGACAAAGGAAACTGAGTATTGGTAGAAGCCAGGATACTTATCTCTGAAATGGGAAGAAAATCATACTACATGGACAAAAATTCAGAGATTAGTGCATCTTTTTGTTGGGTATGAGGGAAGACCATCAGCTAGGAATTGAGGCATGAGAGGGCTAGAAGCATAGAGAGACAGAAGGTGTGAACTCATCAACTCTGAGAACGGCATGTTATATGTCCTTGGGGAATATAACATGAGTGTCTGTCAGTGCTTTGGACGTAAACTGGAAGTGATATTAGAGATCACAGTTGCATGAATGTATCCTGCAACATGTAACAGCAGGGAGCCATGGGTTTGGTTGAGAGCTGACTCAGCAGGCTTAGTGTTTTCCCCATGAGAAGGACAAAGTGGGTGGGGGGGCCCACAAGGTGAGGGTGTTTGTATGAGAGGACACATAGTGCAGAACAGTGGAGGCTAAACCAATTGGGGTGTGTGATAAGATAATGAATAGGGGCAGCAGAGAGTATATAAGTGAAGGCCACCATACTGGAAATCCCTTTGGCAAAGTCCATGTATGACCATGACAGCAGGTAGCTGAGCTGGGTATGAAAAACTGGTTGATAGAGATGAGATTGTAAAAAGCTAAGACTCTAGAGAATGGAATGCATCCTCTATGTTAATATTCAAGTCACTTGGAAAGATGCCAGGAGAAGTGGTGGGGAGGGGATGGGAAGCAAAAGCTAATGGATGATCAGGACTGGGGGAGGAGTAGTTTGGTAGATGACAGCAAGACAAGGGTAAGATGAATGATTTGTGTTCAAAGGAAATTAGATTTTTAAGGGGAATAAAGAGGATTTTTTTTTTATTATGTTCAGTTAGCCACCGTATAGTATATCATTAGCTTTTGATGTAGTGTTCAATGATTCATTGGTTGCATATAACACCCAGTGCTCATCACAACACGTGCCCTCCCTAATACCCATCACCCGGCTACCCCATCCCCCCACACCCCTCCTCTCTGAAACCCTCAGTTTGTTTCCCAGTGTCCATAGTCTCTCATGGTTTGTCTCCTTCTCTGATTTCTTCCCATCCAGTTTTCCCTCCCTGGGAGGGTCCTCTATGCTATTCCTCTGTGGTCCTCTGTGCTATTCCTTATGTTCCACATAGTAGGGAAACCATATAATTGTCTTTCTCTGCTTGACTTACTTAACTTAGCATAATCCCTTCCAGTTCCATCCATGTCGATGTGCATCGTGGGTATTCATCCCTTCTGATGGCTGAGTAATATTCCATTGTATATACGGCTCCTTTCACAGTTTGGCTATTGTGAACATTGCTGCTATGAACATTGGGGTGCATATGGCCCTTCTTTTCACTACATCTGTATCTGTGTAAATACCTAGTAGTGCAATTGCTGGGTCATAGGTTAGCTCTATTTTTAATGTCTTGAGGAACCTCCATACTGTTTTCCAGAGTGGCTGCACCAGCTTGCAGTCCCACCAACAGTGTAAGAGGGTCCCCTTTCTCGACATCCTCGCCAACATTTATTGTTTCCTGTTTTGTTAATTATTGCCATTGTAACTGGTGTAAGGTAGTATTTCATTGTGATTTTGATTTGTATTTCCCTGATAGCTAGTGATGTTGAGCATTTTTATTTATTTATTTTTAAGATTTTATTTATTTATTTGAGACAGAGAGAGAGAGCAGTGTGAAGGGCAGAGGGAGAAGCAGACTTACTGCTGAGCAGGGAGCCCAATGCAGGACTCGATCCTGGGACTCCAGGATCATGACCTGAGCTGAAGGCAGATGCTTAACCAACTGAGCCTCCCAGGTGCCCTGAGCATTTTTTTTATTAAAACATTAGGTTTTCTTAATGCAAGGTCCATCAATATTTGTTAGTGTGCAAAAAAAAAAAAAGAAGGAAAGAAAGAAAAAGAAAACATTGCCCATTCCTACTTCCTTTTGTGTCTTGAAGAGAGGTTGATAAAGGATCCTGAGATTTTACTCAATGTTGAACAGTTCTCCAGATGGGCTCAAATGCTAGGCCATCTCCAATAGCCAAGGCCTCTCAAATAGTCTTCTTATGAGAACATAGAGCATTATATATATAGCCATGTACTTTTGTCTTCAACAACTAAGTAAGAGTTCAGTCCATCTTAGGTGTGCTAACTGCCATAACTGAGGTCCTCGAGCTCACTGCAAGAGTATACAAAGATGTGTGCAGTATGGGTAGGGGTAGGGTGGAGGCAGAGGAGAAAGGTTAGGTTAGGGGCAGAGACTGTTACAGACTGAACTCTGGCTCTGAGAAAATTCTGTGTCTAGTCAAATGGCTTCTAGTCCACTCTGCAGTCCTTGGAACTTGCTGTTTGTGAAAGAGAAGTGGTAATCAACTGAAACTTGAGAAATAAGCTTACAACCAGTGAGTTCCTGTGGCTAATGGGGGAAATGCTCAGGTATCTTGTCTGTCTCTCAAAGAAAGGAGGTGTGGCTATTTCTTCTATAGGTAAAACCAGACAGATGTGCATTAGTGGGAATAATAATCACCTCCCCACATCCTCTGCTGACTCCTCAATCCTCCGGGGAAGAATTGCCAAGAATGGTATTCCTAATCCCAACAATTGTTTCAGAGGTGGCTCATATGTCCTTGGTCGGGCTGTACGCTGAGGGCATTATCAAAGTTGTTCTGAGTTCTTCAGTATGGCAACAGCAGGAGAAATGATGACACCAAAGCTTTGGCAGCACTTTATAACTTATGTAAAGCACTCATGAGCATAACTGTTCATCTGAGAGAAGACGCAGACAGGGCACTAACAGTTTAGAAATGGACTCAGAAGCTCAGAGAGGTCACATAACCACAAATGTCCAAAAACGTGGCTATTGATTTTTATCTTAGTGATCTTGAGCCCCTAATTTTTAAAATCAAGACTTATAAGGAAACTGTACAAACAGTTCCTGAGTGCATAGTCAGATTGTAATAGCTTCACTCAGAGGAATTGTCCTTTTCCCAGATAGTTAGGCTTTTTTTTTTTTTCAAGTGTAATAATGATCATCTCATTAACCGTGGTTGCCTTAAAGCATTTTGATAAGATTCATATACAAATTACTATTATTTAATGGATATTTATTTTAGAGCTAGTCACTCATGTATTCAGACTAAAATAACCCCCCTGTTCAATCTTCCTTAAATGGATATTGAATTATTTTCAAATGTATTCAAGCAATAAAGTAACACAAAGGCAATTTCATAGATTCACAAAGCAAAGCTGAATGTTAACAACTGTCTTTTATGTACTGATTTAAGATAGAGTAACTCCAAAGTTTAGAGTATCAACCAAATCGGGTTTCCCAGAGCTGTATAAAGTAAGTGATTATAACTTTGTAGTGCTATGAGTCTCATATATCTATAAGAATTTGGTCCTGTCTAGGGGCACCTGGTGGCTCAATCAGTTAAGCGTCTGACTCTTGATTTTGGCTCAGGTCATGATCTCTGGGTCATGAGATCTAGCACCGAGCAGGGCTCCATGCTCAGCGCAGTGTCTGCCCAAGATTCTCTCTTTCTCCCTCTACCTCTCTCCCCACTCTCTCTCTCTCTTTCTCTCTCTCATTCTCAAATAAATAAATCAATAAATCTGTTTTAAAAAGAGAAGAATTTATTCCTGTTTACCTACCCAAATTTTTTATAGCTGACACAGAAAAGTGTGAGAGTATGAAAATTGAAGATAAGAGGTAAACATGGTGTGTCTGCTGAATTAGAAGTAGGACAGGATTGTAAGGAGCCTGGAACACTGGCAGGCTTGCATTTGTGTCCCTCCCCACCCCCACCCCCCACTTCTGATCTTCTGGCAATTAAGCTGCTATATCCATCTGCCATGACCAAGTCCCTGTCTTTGCAGCCAACTCAGTGTTCAACCTGCCCACTCTTATTTCAGCTTGTGTTTCTTCCCCTGAGACTCCTGCCCCAGACCCCCACCTATGTGGCTTATTTGGCCTTGAGCATTAGGAAGTGATCATCCTCTATGCTCCTCTGTCTGGCCTACCCTCCATATTTGCTCTTGTTGATGCCCTATATAACATACATTACTCATTTGCTTTGTATTAACAGATTCCTGTGTATAACCACATTTTAGGGGGAAAAAAATGTTCCTAGATAAATCCCCAACTTGTCTAAACCAATCATGATAATTCCATTCTCCCTACCAGTGCTTGATTTATGTTATTGGTTCTGTGATGTAGTTCTGACCAGTGAGAAGGAAGGACGGGTCAACTGGGGGTTTCTAAGAAATGGTTTCCCCTTAATTAAAATAAAGCAAACTCACAAGAAGAGGCTGTCTCTTCTCCTGCTGGACCTGGGTGTGCCTGCACATAGCCATCCCACAACCACAAAGAGAGCCAACCTGGGGAGAGCGCCAAAATACTGGCAAGTATTTTACCCTAAGTCACCCTACTTCAGGGTGGCCTGTTAATTGAGACAATAAAATTCTTCCTTTTCTTTAATATCAGAAGAGTCAAGGTTTCAGCTACTTGTAGCAAAAGCAGTCGGATTAAATACCCCTGCCTCCACTTACAGACTTCTGAAGAGGATTCCAAATAACTGGTTGCCTTACCTTCAGATTAGGTGTACAACCTCCCAGGGCAGAACCCCCTCAGCACCTGTCACAGGGCTCCCTTGCCCCTAAGACCGTCGCCATAGGGAGACCTACTCCCAGGTGATGACCATTCCTGAACTTTCCACCTCATTGCCAGGAAGGACTAGGACCACCTGAGTGCTGGGAGACATACAGATGGGAAAAATGTTTTCCTCAAGGTGCTTGAGACTACTCACAGAGATGAAAAGAGTTACATGTGTCTTTTTTTAACCCCCCCCCATTTCAGGATTACATCACTTAGGGAAAAAATATGGCTTCTGTAATACCAGCAGTGACAAAAATTCAATCTATGACTCAGCCCTCAACAAAAAACTCTGACACATCCCAAATTCCTTAGTTCTTATTCAAAAGTGTATTGGAAGTATGTCACGTATGCTCACAAATGGCATGGCCATATTTTCCCTCTTAGATCACTCTTGTTAATGGATTCTGGTCACTTCATTGACTCCCAGTAATGGCCTCTCACCAGCTTCCCACATACCCTGCTGCAGCCCCACACCCAGTGTCCTCAGCATGACTGTCCAGTCAGCTTGGGACACCATAACCGAACACCACAGACTGGGAACTTAAACAACAGACATTTATCTCTCACTCTTCTGGAGGCTGGAAGTCCACGATCAAGGTGCCAGCAGATTTAGTTCTTGGTGAGGGTCCTCCTCCTGGCTTGCAGACAGGTATCATCTGGTTGCATCCTCACCTGCCCTCTTTGTGTCCACACATAGAGAGAGAGTGCCCTTGGCTGTCTCTTCCCGTTTTTATAAGGGCATCAATCTCATCATGAGAGGTCCACCCTCATGACCTCATCTAAACCTAATCACCTCCCAAATGTTCTGTCTTGTAATGCTATCACTTTGGAGTTAAGGCTCTGACATATGGATTTTGGGTGACACATTCAGTCCATACCAATGATTTATCAGGCCCTATTTCGTTGCTCAAATCTGTCCCCATGCAAAATGGATGACAATCTTCCAATTTCTCCTCTGTTATGAACCCCAGGACACAGCCCAGCCACATTCTGACCTGCTCTGATCACCTTGGGTTTTGCCCTGTTATGTTTTCATTTTCAGCTTTGGCCTTTTTCCTACCCTAAGATTACCTAACATTGGGCACTGCTTCCCCACACACACTGGATGATCACAGCACTTCACAACACAGCACACAGCACATCCTGCTTTGCTTCTCCTTACGAGGACCCCCGATGCTGCCCACCCATGCAGTCCCACTACGAACTCCAGGAGCCAGCTTCCAGCACTTGCAGAGTTGCAGTGAAATATAAAGTCACCACTTTAAAGAAGAAGATCAGGAGCTCTAGGAATTCTGGGCTCTACATGTGCACTTGTTAACCAACAGTATGATTTCAGTAGTTTTCAGAGCAATTTGATTGATGGCTGTGTCCTGTTACCACCACATCTTAGAAAAACATCATTTGGGGGAAGCCCTAGATGGAGGTGGAAAGACATATGATGGAGATAAGCAGCCATTCTCCAGCGTGGCTAAACATGAAATCCACTGAGATGTCTTCTGGACTGCTGAGTCAGATGCTCTGGGTAAAAAAACACAAGTGTGGGTTTCAACATAATCTCTAAAACAGACATCAAGAGGGCAGGTTCTCAAGTATCCAGAGGATTTTCAGTCAAGCTGGTTTTCACAGGGAGACTCTAGAAATGCTCCAGGGTTACTTGTAGCAAGCTTTTATTTACTTAAGAGTGGTTTAAGATGATACCAAGGAATTAGCAGCTAGCGGCACTGAAGAAATGTAGGGCATTATATGTATCAGCAACCGAGAATGCCAACCCCCCAGACGCTTATCAAAGAGAATAATCTTGAAACCAAAGCTCCATTTCATTTTCATCAAAAGTGTATTTGAAAGTAACACTATGGAGAATTACAAAATGATATACATCTGATCCATTAATCTACATACTCTGTTCAACGTTCATTCGTTCAACTCTTCCTTACCCGGCAAGCATTTATTTCATCCATGCCATATGCAAAGCACCATTCTAAAATTTTGGGACCCGGCAGTAAAAGATAGGCTACATTTCTATCTTTAGGAACTATATACTCTCATTGGGAAAGATAAACATTGAATAGGTAAAAGAATGTAATGATTTCAAATATCAATAATGCTATTATGAAGAAAATTAAATAGGCATGAATCTGCAGTGGAGAAATTGGCAGCGAAGGAGGCATTATCTGGGAAGGGTTTTGGAAAGATAGTCTTTATGCCAAGACCTGAATGTGGGGAAGGAAGTAGACAAGTAAAGATCTGAAGACAGAGGATTGCCAGCAGAGGACACAGCCAGTGTGGCAGAGGGACATCAGTGAGCCTATTGTTGGGTCAGTGTGACCAAAGCATGTTGACAGAAGGGTCAGTATCAGGAAAAGATGCTAGCAAGGTGGCAGGGATAGATGGTGAAGGGTGTGACAGGCTCCGGGGGAGGGTTAGGACTCACATTTTGTCTGCTGTGGGGAAAATAGCTGTGTTGGTAGAAGAGATGGGCAGTGAGACAGATCGCAGGCTGTGGCTACAGACAGGAACGAGACACCTTGCATATCTGGAGGTGTATAAAACAGCATTTTGGAAGTCCATTTTCTTTGAATTTTAACAAATGAGACTGTGGTGACACCATTGGTTTTCACTGAGAAACATAAAGAAACATTCCTATGAAATACATTGTTGCATTTATTTTAAATAAGCAGGGGCAGGCGTGAATATGATGGGCCTTATTCACCATATCATATAGTGTCTTCCTTAAAATAATTCCTTGAGAAAAGTTACTGAAGCAACCAATGTTTTTTCCCTCCTAATATGTGAAAACATGCACTTCATCAAATACCTCCTTCGCTTTTTGCCAACCTCTACTCAATGTGAATCCTTTCCACTGACTTGAAAACTTATTGAGGTAGAATATGCATGGAGAAAATGTCATGTAACAGAGTTAGGTAGCTTGGTGAATTTTCGCAAACTGCACACCTGCGTGACCAGTACCCAGACCAAGAAACAGAATATTTCCAAACCCTGAAAGCCTTCTTTGTATTCATTCCAACTGATCCATGTTTATCTCACTGTGAAGAGAGAATTATAGAATTAGATTTATGCATCTAATCATATTTCCTTTCACTTATTGGTTGTTAGAAAATCCAGAACCATATTTTGGGTTGAATGTTGGTAAATGCCAGAGCCTCAGAGCAGATTTTTATGTAGTAATTTCCAACTGCAGGGGTTTCCTTCATATCTTTCCTAATAACCTTTGTCCTTCATTGAATTTTTGGACTCCAATTGCTCTTACTTGTCTTAATATCATTGAATATAACTTTGTAAAACAAAGAAAACTTTTAAGAACAAAGTAAGGTATAAAGACATGGAGATCAATTATGTAAATATTGTGTCAGTCAGTCTTGATTCTCCTTCACAAACTCGAATTCAGTGAAGAGTGAAACAAGACGGCAAAAATGGCTGTAGAATAATTAGGCATGACAAAAACACACAACACAGAACACCTGCCTAAAATCCCACCTGGATGACCTGGGACAGGTGCCATGGGCCCTGGGTCATCCCAGACAGGAGTTGTCACACCAGATACCATATTGCCCTCTCTGCTCCAGTGCCCAGGTGCTCAGTCATAAAGGGGGCTCCAGGGCATAGCTTCTGCTTTCTCAGAGCCCAGGCAGAAAGGTGGGAGAGGAAGCCTAACAGTTTTGGCCAGATGGTGAGTCCAGACAGGACTTTGGTTATAGACCAAGAGAGTGACCAGGGTGTGAGGCCCTGCAGGCACTCAAAAGTGGCCTTCCAGTGTGGCCTCTCCCTGGTCCTCTGTGTAAGTCAGATTGTACCCTTAAAAAAGCGCAGTGATCCTCAGCTAAAAATGTATTCAATCGTGCAATCTATTGGGAGTTTCAAAGTGTTCATTGATTTTTATTTTTTTATTTTTTTATTTTATTTTATTTTTTTATTATGTTGTGTTAATCACCATACATTACATCATTAGTTTTTGATGTAGTGTTCCATGATTCATTGTTTGTACATAACACCCACTGCCCCCTGCAGAACGTGCCCTCTTTAATACCCATCACCAGGACAACCCCTCCTCCCACCCCCCTCCCCTCTAGGACTTTCAGTTTGTTTCTCAGAGTCCGTAGTGTCTCATGGTTCGTCTCCACCTCCGATTTCCACCCCCTTCGTTGTCCATTGATTTTTAAAATAAAGTTTTTACTTTAGAATAGTTTTAGGTTTCTGAAAAAAAAAATACGAAGGTAGTACAGAGTTCCCATATCCCCGACCGGAGTTTCCCTATTATAATAGCATAAGTTAGTATGGAGTGTTGGACCTGCATCAGTGTGCTGTGTGAGGAAGGCTTCAGGTTACTCAGATTTCTTTAGTTTTTACCAGATGTCCTTTTTCTGTTACAGGACACCACACTCTATTCAGTTGCCATGCCCTTTGGGACTCCTCTTGTCTGGGACAGTTTCTCGAACTCCCCTCGGTTTTGATGACCTCAACTGTTTTAGAGACCATTGGTCAGATATTTTGCAAGATGTCCCTCAGTTTGGATCGTCTGATGCTTTGCTCAGTTTGGAGGGAAGAAGACCAGAGGTAAGGCACCTGTTCTCATCACACCGTATGAGGGACGCCTACTGTGAACATGACTTAGCACTGTTCATGTTGACCCTGATCACCTGGCTGAGGTTGGGACTGTCAGGTTTCTCTTCAGTGAAGTGACTCTTTTTTCTCCTTCCCATACTTGACTCCTTGGGAGCAAATCACTGCAGCCCACATGGAGGGGGTATTTGAATTATACTCCATCTTCCTAAGGGCGTAGTGTCTACATATATTATTTGGAATGTTTCTGCATGGCGTATTGTCTATTCTCCTCCATTTATTTCCTTCTTTAAGCATTTATAAACACAGTCGCAACCCTCCCCCGCCAATCCAGTTTTGCTTTCCATGGTCTCAGTTACCCACCGTCCACCTCGGTCTGGAAGTGGATGGTCTCCCTTCTCAAACATGGCAGAAGGTCAATAGCAGCCACACTATGCCACATGCACACGTCATCGGCCTCACTTCATTTCATCATGTGGTCATTTTATCATCTCACATTGTTACAAGAAGAAGGGTGAGTGCAGGACCATGAGGGATTTTGAGAGACAATGAGACCATATTTGCCTAACTTTTATAATAGCTTAGTGTTACTATCATTGTTCTTCATCTGCTACTGTGCCTACTACTTTATGAATTAAACTTTGTCATAAGTATGCAGGTACAGGAAAACACACAGTATGTATAGGGTTTGGCTCTCTCTGTGGTTTCGGGCATCTGCTGGGGTCTTGGAGTGGATCCCTGGCAAACAAAGGGTGGCGACTGTACCAGTTTAGACTTGTGTGTATCCATTTCCCAATTTAAGTTATAATCTGAGACTACTTTATTCATTTTGCTAGTTTAGTCTTTCTAGTTTTGACCATCAGACTCTCCCAGTTGACTCCTGTGTCCCACCATTGTGGTGGGTTTTTGTTTTTGCTTTTGTTTAACATTATTTTATTTTGGGGGGTGGGGGGGTGCAAGATACTCCAGGATCATCTTGTAAAGTTTCTGCCCTAGTCTTAAAACAAGCTATCTCTCCAAGGAACCCTGGTTCCTCTCATTGGAGAATGATATTAGAATCCAAGTTCTGGGCATTAAATGCTACTGGGATGTCATTGTTTCTGGGCCTCTCAGCTAACAGAGCAAAGAAGAACATGTATGTGTGTGTGTGTGTATGCTAAGCTGTGTGTATGCACATATGTATAAATATTTCTATGTGTAACCCTGTGTGCAACCTTGTGTGAGTATTTGCTGTTTTTAACTCTAACCCATTAGCACTTGAATGATTCTATCCCTCTCTCCTTACTTATCTGGACCCTGATAATTTACTGCCATCCATTTACTTAATTGTTTAACCTCAGCGAACATACATGTTGGTAACAGAGTTTTTTCTGTACCCTCATGAGAAACAACTTTATCAAATAGAGTACTTACAGACAATTTCTTTTGCCTTAATCTTACAGATTCCACTCATCTCCAAAGTTGTTTATTAATTTTTAAAAAGAATAATAATGTCTGGGCACCTGGGTGACTCAGTCAGTTAAGCGTCTGCCTTTGGCTTAGGTCATGATCCCAGCTGGAACCCATGTAGGACTCCCTGCTCAGCAGGGAGTCTGCTCCTCCCTCTTCCTTTGCCCCTCCCCCCCACTCATGCACTTCTCCCCTCAAATAAATACATAAAATCTTTAAAAAAGAATAATAATGTTTTATTTACATAAGTACCTAATGTAGACATACATAAATATCTTTGTCTTGTTTTTTAATGTGTATATTAATTTTTTTAAAGGAACCCTTAGCTTGTCTGACAGATTCACTTACCAGCCTAAATAGTGAAGAAACACCATGGCGCAGGGTTAAATATTATCATGTGCTATTCTATAAAATGATAGTGGAGCATGACTTTGGGGTCAGCTCTATTATTTTCTGGGAATATGACACTGGGTGTGCAACCTGATCTCTCAGAGCTCAATTTCCTCATCTATAAAAGAGGGCTTACTGAGAGGATTGCATAAATATCCATCTGCGATCCTTAGCATGGAAACTAATTTGAAGTAGACTCTCGATAAATGCTAATTTCAGGGGTTTTCTTCCCCCCTCTAGTTTTAATTCTTTCTTTGTTGTCTCTAGTTCCTTAATTGAGGTCAACTCATTGCCACGACAAACAGCTCAACCGACAAATTTCAGTCTGCAGTGACATCTTACTCTTGAGTAATCTTGGATTGGGTTCTCTCATTAGAATCCTCCCTAAGTACTAGCAATCTATTTTCCACAAAAGAAAGGTTTGATTTTCAACTGTCACAGGAATCCAAGCTGAAATCCTCACTGCACACATGAGGGATATTGCCTATGGAGAGCTCATGCTTTAAATCGGTGCTCTGCAAACCAACACCCCATTTAATAAACAGAGCAGAAAACCTGCCTGTGCTCAGAGCCTGTGGCTCCGGAACAGCCGTCTGAATTCCCAGCAAGCTGGAACTGTCCCGGGAGAGGTAAGTTCAGTCCCAGAGACATCGAGAATACCAACGCCCTACGTGTCCACAAATAGAGTTGCTTATCGAAGTCATCCACCGCTCAGACTTAATTTATTTTTCGGACTCAGTAAAAACAATGGCTCTTTTATGCAGTTTCTGAATAATGTAAACCTAATACAGGCGAGGGAAATCCTATCATCAGATGTGACGGGGAACACAGGCTTCAAGTATTGAGTAGAAACGATCCCTTTCACAATATCACAGGACAGTGGGTAGAAAGAGGAACCTCAGTGCTGCAGCTGGAGTGGATTTGGGTAATCCTAGCCCCTCGCATGGAGGGACTAGCATGGGAAAAAAGATCACTCTGTTGTGGCTGCACTCGGATTCCCCACGATGCTGGGGGATTGTTCACTCAATAAACACTTCGGGTGCTCAAGCTTGGTTCTTGTCTGGGCACCCAATCAGGGAGAAGACCCAGCCCCAATTTTCTTGAAATGTGGAAGCCAGCTTTCCAACAGTGCTTGGTATTGTCTCTTTACAGATGAAATCGGTCTCTTTGGGATCAACAGGCCAAACGGGATATATGCTGTGTGTCAAGTGGGACTGGGGTTCTGATGACACTTGTAGGCCATTGAGCATCCAGTCCACAGAATGGAATTCCATAATTGTTGAAGGAGTGAGGCAGTGATTACAGTCAGCCCTGGGCCGTCTTTGCAGAAGGCAGCCTGAAACCTGCCTCATAGCTCGGTCTTCAACCCCGAAGTCTGGCCAGTTCTCAGGTTGGGATCTGACTCTGGTTTCTCTATAAGCTCTGCCCTCTGATGTCTTCCTGGCAACTCTGTGAGAGTCACAAAGTTCCTTCTCTTTCTGGGGCGTAGACCTCTTTTTAGTCCCTGTCTTTTAGTTTTTGTTTTTTTTGTTTTTTTTTTTTTTACTGGAATGTCCTTTACCAGAATCATCCTGCTTTGCCCAGTCTGATTTGTGGCCTTTCCTCAGTGACCCCTAATCTCATGTGCCTCACACATGAAAAGTGTTATTTTATAACTTTGCTGATCAGAAATGTTAATGGTACTGTAATGAATCACTACAATACTGCAAAGAAGGAAATGCTACCATTCTTATTTTCTAGCTACAGAAAGCAAGGTTTGGGGCAGTCAGGAGGCAGATGCCTTGCCCAAAGTCACAGAGCTAAGAAGCCACAGGACCTCTTGACCGCAGCCCCTCCCCAGTTCAATAAAACTCCACATTTTTACTGATAATCATTTCTGAAGGCGGAATAAACCCCCAGTTCTTAGATGTTATAAATTCTTACTGATGTGTTTTTTTGTTGTTTGTTTGTTTGTTTGTTTGTTTGTTTGTTTTTACCTGGAAGTAAACCCATAACCATCCGGTTATGGATCATGGTATTTATTCGATTTTTTAATAGATGGAGAGAATCAACTGATCACAACAGATACTTGAAAACCTTGAAAGAAATGTCTACATAAGTAGTCTCAGTTTCTATTGGGGAATATTATTTTTTCTGCAATACAGTCAAATAAAAGCTGCTGATTATTGACTATTCATTGTATGCACACCCTGTGCTACCCCTTCACATGATTTCATCTCACTTAAACTTGATAACAACTTGGTGCCATCGAGACTGCTATCCCTGCATACATAAGAGAAAACTGAAGGTCAGAGAAGGTAAATAATGTATTTTCAGGTCCAAAATCTAAAGTAAGATCTGCCTCTCTTGCAAGTTCATGTTCCTAATATACTATCTGCCTCATTAGCATTCTTAGGGTGAGTGACATAACTTTAATTTAATAATTTAAAAGTGTCTTCTGTAGGCTAACTATCAGAAAATAATCAACAGTGGTCATCTTAACCGTTTTATGAAAATGGCAGGTAAGTTGATTCCCTAAGAGGTCAGAGGCATCAAGTTGAGTTTTGAATGGTTTCAGAACAGTCCACAGGAAAAAAGAAAAAAGCAAAACAACAAAAAAGTCCTCTTAATCTTTATCTTCATCTTGAAGGCTCTCTGTTCTCTGACATTTCCTCCTTAATTGATTTAACCAGCTCCTGAAACATTTCTTACATCTTTCAAGACACACGTCAGGAAAGCCCTCCTCAAGAGATGATGGGCTGCTCTCGTGTGTCATCAGCTGAGCGACAGCTCAGCACTGTTGTCACCATAAATAAAGCTCTAATTTTATTTATGGGGGCATGCCGACCTCCCGGAAATACGTCCAGCATGAAAGGCGTGATTTCTGATGGACTTCCTCAACCATGCTCCCTGTCCTCCTGAGAGGACACTGCAGATTTGAGGGTTGGTCAAGGGGAAGGTGAGGCAGTATCAGCCCTCAAGGGCCTGGTTCCACTTGAGGGACTTCGAGTCTCAGCTGTAACTTTTTTTTTTTTTAAAGATTTTATTTATTTATTTGACAGAGACAGAGATAGTGAGAGCAGGAACACAAGCAGCGGGAGGGGGAGAGGGAGAAGCAGGCTTCCCCCCGAGGAGGGAGCCCGATGTGGGACTCGATCCCAGGACCCTGGGATCATGACCTGAGCCGAAGGCAGACACTTAACGACTGAGCCACCCAGGCGCCCTCAGCTGTAACTTCTGTTTCCAGCTCCTTTACAGGCTTTCCTGCCTCCCACCAGTTCTAGAGCTCCCTCCACGTATTGTGAATGGGTCACTCAGCACATTCCCATGATTGTGTGTCTCTAGCCCTCCCCAGACAGAAAAGCAGGGCTGTGGTGTATTTACATTTACATTCTTGGAGCTTAACACAGTGCCTGGCACAAGGTGTAAAATTAGTGAATGGTCGTTGAATCAATCATCATCCCCCATTGAGAAATAAATCAATAGCAAGGGTAATAGGTAACCATAGAAATACAGCCAGATCCACCAACCATCACACTGAGACACAGAAACAGTTATTGGTGAGATTCTCTTACAAATTTACAGTGCCACTATGGAAGGCCTAATCAGCTAATTATGCTGGGTGCTTTGGTCAAGGTTATCAGAACAGAGCAGGATGCTTTGTCGGGTCACTTCTTCCATGTGCACACAAAGCTTCACATTTCTGACTCCTGTGTATTTGCTTTCTATGCCATATGCTCATTCAACTATCATAAATTCACTGACATTGAACCCATGATCCTGACCAACAGAACTTTGTTCAGTACATCCATTCCTCCTAAGGCAAACAAATCATTAAAATAAAACATACCAGCAGGTTTCATGAGCATGTTTCTTCTTGTATCAGCCTCTTCTCAGATATTTGTAATAGGATGGCACCCACAGCTCCACCCTCCCTGGGTCTGGAATCGAGCAATGCCCTTCCCCTGAGGAAACACACAGCCCTCGCTGGAATAGGTTCCTGGATTCCCAGGGACGGGGTGGGAGATCCAAATTTACTTAAGCATCCCATGTGATGGATAGGTAATGGGCTAATAATTTATATGCAGCTTATATTTAAAATAATTTCCATGCATATATATTTTTTAAAATTTTTTATTGTTACATTAATCACCATACATTACATCATTAGTTTTTGATGTAGTGTTCCATGATTCATTGTTTGTACATAAGACCCAGTGCTCCATGCAGAATGTACCCTCTTTAATACCCATCACCAGGCTAACCAGTTTCATTCTTCTGCATGTGGCTGTCCAATTTTCCCAACACCATTTGTTGAAGAGACTGTCTTTTTGCCATTGGACATTCTTTCCTGCTTTGTCGAAGATGAGTTGACCATAGAGTTGAGGGTCCATTTCTGGGCTTTCTATTCTGTTCCATTGATCTATGTGTCTGTTTTTGTGCCAGTACCATGCTGTCTTGATGATGACAGCTTTGTAATAGAGCTGGAAGTCCGGAATAGTGGTGCTGCCAGCTTTGCTTTGCTTTTCTTTTTCAACATTCCTCTGGCTATTTGCAGTCTTTTCTGGTTCCATACAAATTTTAGGATTATTTGTTCCATTTCTTTGAAAAAAGTGGATGGTATTTTGTTAAGGATTGCTTTGAATGTGTAGATTGCTCTAGGTAGCATTGACATCTTCACAATATTTGTTCTTCCAATCCATGAGCATGGAACGTTTTTCCATTTCTTTGTGTCTTCCTCCATTTCTTTCATGAGTATTTTATAGTTTTCTGAGTACAGATCCTTTGCCTCTTTGGTTAGATTTATTCCTAGGTATCTTATGGTTTGGAGCGCAATTGTAAATGGGATCGACTCCTTAATTTCTCTTTCTTCTGTCTTGTTGTTGGTGTATAGGAATGCCACTGATTTCTGTGCATTGACTTTATAACCTGCCACTTTACTGAATTCCTGTATGAGTTCCAGTAGTTTTGGGGTGCAGTCTTTTGAGTTTTCCACACAAAGTATCATATCATCTGCAAAGAGTGAGAGTTTGACTTCTTCTTTGCTGATTTGGATGCCTTTTATTTCTTTCTGTTGTCTGATTGCTGTGGCTAGGACTTCTAATACTATGTTGAATAGCAGTGGTGATAGTGGACATCCCTGCCATGTTCCTGACCTTAGGGGGAAAGCTCTCAGTTTTTCCCCATTGAGAATGATACTTGCTGTAGGTTTTTCATAGATGGCTTTTATGATATTGAGGTATGCACCCTCTATCCCTATACTCTGAAGAGTTTTGATCAAGAAAGGATGCTGTACTTTGTCAAAAGCTTTTTCTGCATCTATTGAGAGGATCATATGATTCTTTTCTTTCTTTTGTTAATGTATTGTATCACGTTGATTGATTTGCAGATGTTGAACCAACCTTGCAGCCCAGGGATAAATCTCACTTGGTCGTGGTGAGTAAATCTTTTAATGTACTGTTGGATTCTATTGGCTAATATTTTGGTGAGAATTTTTGCATCCATGTTCATCGAGGATATTGGTCTGTAATTCTCCTTTTTGGTGGGTTCTTTGTCTGGTTTTGGGATCAAGGTAATGGTGGCCTCATAAAACGAGTTAGGAAGTTTTCCTTCCATTTCTATTTTTTGGAACAGTTTCAGAAGAATAGGTATTAATTCTTCTTGAAATGTTTGGTAGAATTCCCCTGGGAAGCCATCTGGCCCTGGGCTTTTGTTTGCTGGGAGATTTTTGATGACTGCTTCAATTTCCTTAGTGGTTATAGGTCTGTTCAGGTTTTCTATTTCTTCCTGGTGCAGTTTTGGGAGTTGATACATCTCTAGGAATGCATCCATTGCTTCCAGGTTATCTAATTTGCTGGCATATAGTTGCTCATAATATGTTCTTATAATTGTTTGTATTTCTTCAATGTTGGTTGTGATCTCTCCTCTTTCATTCATGAGTTTGTTGATTTGGGTCATTTCTCTTTTCTTTTTGGTAAGTCTGGCCAGGGGTTTATCAATCGTGTTAATTCTTTCAAAGAACCAGCTCCTAGTTTCGTTAATCTGTTCTACTGTTCTTTTGGTATCTATGTCATTGATTTCTGCTCTCATCTTTATTATTTCTCTTCTCCTGCTGGGTTTAGGCTTTATTTGCTGTTTTTTTCTCTAGCTTCTTTAGGTGTAGGGTTAGGTTGTGTATTTGAGACCTTTCTTGTTTCTTGAGAAAGGCTTATATTGCTATATACTTTCCTCTTAGGACTGCCTTTGCTGCAACCCAAAGATTTTGAACAGTTGTGTTTTCATTTTCATTTGTTTCCATGAATTTTTTTAATTCTTCTTTAATTTCCTGGTTGACCCATTCATTCTTTAGTAGGATGCTCTTTAGCCTCCATGTATTTGAGTTCTTTCCAACTTTCCTCTTGTGATTGAGTTCTAGTTTCAAAGCATTGTGGTCTGAAAATAGTCAGGGAATGATCCCAATCTTTGGTACTGGTTGAGACCTGATTTGTGACCTAGCATGTGATCGATTCTGGAGAATGTTCCACGGGCACTAGAGAAGAATGTGCATTCCATTGCTTTGGGATGCAATGTTCTGAATATATCTGTGAAGTCCATTTGGTCCAGTGTGTCATTTAAAGTCTTTATTTCTTTGTTGATCTTTTGTTTAGATGATCTGTCCATTTCAGTGAGGGGGGTGTTAAAGTCCCCCACTATTATTGTATTGTTGTCAATGTGTTTCTTTGCTTTTGTTATTAATTGGCTTATATAACTGGCTGCTCCCATGTTAGGGGCATAGATATTTACAATTTTTAGATCTTCTTGTTGGATAGACCCTTTAAGTAGGATATAGTGTCCTTCCTCATCTCTTATTACAGTCTTTGGTTTAAAATCCAATTTGTCTGATATAAGGATTGCCACCCCAGCTTTCTTTTGGTGTCCATTAGCATGGTAAATGGTTTTCCACTCCCTCACTTTCAATCTGGGGGTGTCTTTGGGTCTAAATGAGTCTCTTGCAGACAGCATATCGATGGGTCTTGTTTTTTAATCCAGTCTGTTAGCCTGTGTCTTTTGACTGGGGCATTTAGCCCATTTACATTCAGGGTAACTATTGAAAGATAGGAATTTAGTGCCATTGTATTGTGTGTAAGGTGACAGTTACTGTATATTGTCTGTGTTCCTTTCTGGTCTGTGTTGCTTTTAGACTCTCTCTTTACTTAGAGGACCCCTTTCAAGATTTCCTGTAGGGCTGGTTTTGTGTTTGCAAATTCCTTTAGTTTTGTTTGTCCTGGAAGCTTTTTGTCTCTTCTTCTATTTTCAATGACAGCCTAGCTGGATATAGTATTCTTGGCTGCATATTTTTCTCATTTAGTGCTCTGAATATATCCTGCCAGTCCTTTCTGGCCTGCCAGGTCTCTGTGGATAGGTCTGTTGCCAATCTAATGTTTCTACCATTGTAGGTTACAGATCTCTTCTCCCAAGCTGCTTTCAGGATTTTCTCTTTGTCTCTGAGACTCGTAAGTTTTACTATTAGATGTCGGGGTGTTGACCTATTTTCATTGATTTTGAGAGGGGTTCTCTGTGCCTCCTGGATTTTGATGCCTGTTTCTTTCCCCCAATTAGGGAAGTTCTCTGCTATAATTTGCTCCAATATACCTTCTGCCCCTCTCTCTCTTTCTTCTTCTTCTGGGATCCCAATTATTCTAATGTTGTTTCGTCTTATGGTATCACTTATCTCTCGAATTCTGCCCTCATGATCCAGTAGTTGTTTGTCTCTCTTTTTCTCAGCTTCTTTATTTTCCTTTATTTGGTCTTCTATATCACTGATTCTCTCTTCTGCTTCATTTATCCTAGCAGTTCGTGCCCCATTTTTGATCGCACATTAGTAGCCTTTTTGATTTCGACTTGGTTAGATTTTAGTTCTTTTATTTCTCCAGAAAGGATTTCTCTAATAACTTCCATGTTTTTTCAAGCCCAGCTAGTATCTTTAAAGTCATGATTCTGAACTCTAGATCCGACATCGTACTAATGTCCATATTGAGTAGGTCCCTGGCAGTTGGTATTACCTCTTGTTCTTTTTGTTGAGGTGATTTTTTTCCATCTTGTCATTTTGTCCAGAGGAGAATAGGTGAGTTAGAGAACAAAATGCTAACAGGGTAACAACGACCCCAGGAAAATATACACTGATCAAATCAGAAGAGACCTGAAACTGGGGGAAAAGAAAGGGAAAGAAAGAGAAAAGAAAAAGAAAAAAAAAAAGAAAAGGAAAAAGATAAAAACAAACAAAAAAAGAACAAAACAAAAAAAAACAGGATATGATCAAATATGATCAGGCTGGTGCATAGATCAGTGCCACACACTAGATTTGGGGTGTATTTTGGTCTGTTAGAAGAAAGTGCCTCCCAAAATTTTAAAGAAAGAAAAACTTATATATGTACAAAAATAAGGGTTGATATGATGAAGGGATGGAATACGACTGTAAAGATGAAAATTATAAAAAATTTTATAAAAGGAATTGATAAGAAGTTGTTTCAAAAAAGAAAGAAGAGGATTAAAAAAAAAAAGGGAGAAATGTGGTCAGGCAGGAGACTAGAACAAAGCCATACACTAGAGATTTAGGGTATATTTTGATCTGTTAGAAGAAACTGTATCTCAAAATTTTAAAGATAGAACAACTTAGATATATATATATGCCAAAATAAGGGTAACCACTTTGAAAGGATAGAATATGACTCTAAAAATGAAAAATAAAATTTTTTTTTAAAAAGGGATTGATAAGATGTTGGTTGAAAAAGGGAAAAAGAAAAATTAAAAAAAAAAAGGTAAAAAAATTAACTTTGAAAGACTAAAGAATCATGGTAAAAAAGCCATGAATTCTATGTGCACTAGTCCCCTAGCGCTGGAGTTCTGCCGTTCTCATTGATCGGTCAACTTGGTCTTGGCCGGCTGTTCTCGCTGATCTTCTGGGGAGGGGCCTGTTGCCGTGGTTTCCAAATGTCTCTGCCGGAGGCGGAAGTGCCCCACCCTTGCCCCTCTCAGCTAAGTAATCTGCTCGGGTTTGCTCTCCGGGCTTTTGTTCCCTGCGAGCTTTCCGTCCAGCTCTGGAGGCGGAGAGTGAGAATGGCGGCCTCCCAATCTCCGCCCCGGAGGAGCCGAGAACTCAGGGCCCCGCTCTTCAGTGCGCCCCCAGAGAAAAGCCGTCAGTCCCTCCCGGCTCCCCGCTCTCCGGCCGCACTCCATGCTCACCTAGCCTGTGACCGCGCGTTTCTCTCTCTGGCACCCGACCCCATGTGGAGTGTCCAAACCCCGGAGATCCCTGCAGTGCACTCCCACTCCACTCCTCCCCGGGGAGGAAGGGGAGTCTCCCCGGATCTGCTGCTTGTTGGGTCCCTGCTGGAAGAGAAGTGGCCCGACTGTGCCACGGATCACGGTTTATGGCGACCCCGAGCTGAGAGCCCGCGCCTGGGCTCCGCCTCTGCAGACGGCTTCCCTGCTCCGATACCTGGGAGCTCTGCCGCCCTCAGGCACCCCCGGTCTTTCTGTGACCCCAAGGGTCCTGAGACCGCACTTTCCCGCGAGGGTTCCACCCCCTACTTAGCCACCGGAGCGACGTCCCTCAGCGGAGCCGACTTCTAAAAGTTCTGATTTTGTGCTCCACCATTCTATCACTTGCCAGAAGGGCTGAGGGAGGCCCCCTCCCCCACTGTCTATGCTCCCGAATATCGCCTCAGATTCACTTCTCCGCACGTCCTACCTTCCAGAAAGTGGTCGCTTTTCTGTTCAGAGAGTTGTTGCTCTTCTTTTCTTCGATCTCCTGTTGAGTTTGTAGGTGCTCAGAGTCGTTTGATCCCCATCCAGCTGAATTCCTGAGACTAGATGAAATCCATGTCTCCTACTCCTCCACCATCTTGCTCTGCCCCCTCCATGCATATACTTTAAATACAGTTTCTGACCTACATTCACGTAGAGTTTTATAATATAGTTATGATCTCCATTTTACATGAAACTGTGTCAAAAACAATAAACAGCTTATTTATCCTAATATGTTGGCAGGATTTTAGCAAAAAAAGCCTGAGTGACTTCAAAATCCACGTTCTTCCCACCACACCAACTGCCTTCCAAATCACATAATCAGGAGGGTTTTGTCCCGAGAGGGAAGTGCTCACTTGCTCGATGCCGTCTTTTTTCCCACTGAATGAGTATGGGCCAGGCACCTACCATGCACCAGCCACGATTCTAGGTGCTGAGAGCCCCATGATACAAACAGACAGGATTTCTGCATACAGACAGCAAACACTGGAACAGTGGGATTAATTGTCTTCTCTCACATGCGGTGCACATGATAATTCCATGAGGTATATGCATTGTGACATCCATCTCTAGATGCTTTGGGAATATTCAATCAAAAAAACTCAACCCTGCCCCCAGCAAATACATCACATCAGCCAATTCTGGAGTAGTTTATAGATCATGTTCCTTTCACAGACAAAAATGTCCAGTAATGATTACTAGAAATTTTCTTTAAAACGAAAATATTTATTTATTTATTTTAGAGAGAGAGACTGGGAGTGGGGGTAGAGGGAGAGAGAGAATCTGAAGCAGACTCCCCAACGAGCAGAGAGCCCAATGCGGGCCTCGATCCCGTGATCCTGAGATCATGGTGTGAGCCAAAATCAAGAGGCAGATGGTTAACCGAGCCACCCAGGTGCAGGATGGTTACTAGAAAGTTCCTTTATCAGCAACCATCGAGCCTCTGCAAATACCATTACCATATACAAATAGATACCATAAGAACCATTTCTATTTTTTCAACAAAATGGTTTCCTGAAGCCCAAACTTCCCTTTCAAAATCGTGACTAGGGCACTGCAGCTCTCTAAGAACAGTAACAACAAGACAGGTGCAGGGACTAGCAATACAAACTGCATCTACAGTGACACGAAGGGTCGTGTGAACCTCGGTGGGCACACTTGTTGTGGGTGCCGGTGGTTCCTGGCTTTAGGCAAAGCTGGCAGCAAAGGGGATATGGCCTTCAGAGTGGGGGCCAGAGCTTCTCCAAGACCAAGTTTGGCACCAGAGAGAACCAAGGAAGGGGTCTCAGCAAACAAGCACATGGCTGTGCAGTGATGGAAGGTCCCACCTGCAGGGGAGGCACAGGGCAGGGACTGAAGCTGGGGAGTCCTGGGAGCATGGCGTTCTGGCCAAGAGTGATGAGTACGACCATCAAACACCACCACGTCTTCGCCACGGGCATACACTCACACTAGCTCTGACCTGGTGGAAGCGTTCTCGCCACATTTCATGGGCTGTTTTAAAAATTGCACATGTTATTTTAATTTTCAAATACACATGTCATATATATTCATGTAATATATATAATAAAATATTCTAGATTCTAAAATTCTCCTATACATTGTCATTGGAATTTTTTTTTCTCTTTTCCCAAACACATATAAATAAATATAAACCTCATTTAATGTACTGCTATCCGGCGAAGTTTTAGTAAACTGGCTGTCCATGGGAACAGAGGAAACCCTGCCTGGTAGCATTTGCTGACTTTTGCATTGCAAATACTCCCACCATGGCCAATTTCAAGGTCCCAGGGCTTCAGTTCCTAAAATTCCTAAAGATTTGACTTCGGCTTTTAGGAGCCGCTGCAAACCAGCTGACGCACACCTCATCCCTCCCTCTACATAACAATAAACTTGCGTGGTATGTTCTGAAATCATGCAGATTATCTTTTCCTTTCATACAATCATTCTGCAAGGCACTGAGACAGCATCTTTATTTTACAGATGAGGAGAAAAAAGTCCGGCAAATCCAAAGATCGAAGAAAATAAAGGTTGACAGGAAAGATAGAAAAGGATTCGGTGACTGTTTGGTGATTGGAGACCCTGCTGGTGGGGAGGGAGGACAAGCAGAAGTTAGACCGTCTGGGTGTCTGAGACCTGCAGAGGTTCTTGCAGCGGGGCTGAGCCTCCCTGCAGGGCGCAGAGCAGGAGCCCCAGCCGGGCTGCAGGTTCCTGGGTTATGCCTTCGGCTGTGGGCTTTGTGGTCCGGGCTTCGTGCTCCAGTCCAGCCAGCCATGCCCTGCCTCTCAGGAAGTCCCCAGCCCGCCCCTGAGAGCCCGTGGACTGTGCCCCTAGCCCGTAACTCAGCTCTTACAGTTCAGGAACTTTCCCTTTAACCTGCTGTAACTCAAGGACTTCCATGAAGACACCCCTCAGCGTTTCTCTCTCCAGGCTAAATAATCCATTTCCCAGAAGTCCCCCTGGGGTCCTATTTCCCCACCCCTTTATCATTTTTGTGACTCCTGTTTGAGTTCTGTGTGAGAGAAACGAGAACGAGCTTCTGGGGAAAATCTCACCCCTGACCCTGTGCTGAAAGGCAAAGGAAAGCGTGAGCATAGAGTAAGGGATGGTCATGGGGCTGTTTCTTGCTGGAAATCTCTGTCTCCAGCCCCCCGCGCTGCCTCCCACAGCACCCTGACGTCTCAGCACATCAGAGTCACCCCGCTCTCGGAGCCCCTGCCCCTGCACCCACAGGACACCGGGGTGTGTCCGAACGGGAGGGACGGTGGAGTGACCTCACACCTCTCACTTTAGACTCGTGGACACTGGGATCCAGGGGGGTGAAATATCTTGCTGAATATCCAACAGAGAGTTAATTGAAGAGAGAAATTGGAACCAAGATATCCGAAGGCATTCATAATCCAGTGGTAAGTGTACGCTATGAAGGAGCGAATCATGAAAAGTGACTCTCTTATAGGAGAACACAGGAAGAACAGATAATATTCATGCTATTCCCGCCGTTTCACCTCTTTCCACTCAAACACATTGGCAGGAAGCTTGTCTGTCTTACTTGCCCCTCCTAGAACCGGGGCCAGCATGTAGCTTTCCTTCCACCTGTATTTGCTCTTAGTGGAGGAATATCAATTACCTAACGCATCTGCCTTGCACAGCTTCATGAGAAGGGGTGTTACTAACAGGAAAACCGGGCTGTTTTTCATTGTATTCCCTTTCCGCACAATGCTTATGATAAAAATCATAACCTTGCAAGAGGCAGAAACGCTCTAGAATTAACTTTAACTGCAGAAAATGTATTATAGGGAGTGAGCAGTGTCTGAACTTTAAAGACGTTCCGCGTGGCCCAGCCTCATGTGGCTTAGCCCTGGGACAGAAGGGCCTTTGTTCTTTCTCTCTCTGGCCCGGGCTGTGGGAGGCTGTTCAAGCAGGCCAGGGGAGCAACTATAAGAATGGTGCAGGGAAGACCTAGTTCTAGTCACCGTTCCCCCAGCAATAGCTGTGTGACTTCAGAAAAGTCACCTAACCTCTCTGAGCATTATTTCCCTGTTTATGATGTGGGACAACTGATATCTGTTCCTGCCACACCAAATAAGCAAGTTTTGTGAAATATTTTGAAAAGTTTAAAATACGATACCACACAAGATTACTTTGTTACAATCAAGTATCGCCCTCTCTTCAGGCTGGAAAAGGCATGTCAGAGGGATAATAATTACCATCAACCTAAAAAATGTCGCTGGATTTTCACAAGCCACATCAGGATGACCTGGAGTAAAACAAAACCTATTTAAGGATATACAACTTCAAAAAAAGGGGCGCCTCAGTGGCTCTGTTGGTTGAACATCCGACTCTTGATTTTGGCTCAGGTCATGATCTCAGGGTCATGAGATTGAGCCCCGCTTCAGGCCCCCGAACTCAGTGGGGAGTCTGCTTGAGATTCTCTCCCCCTTTCCCCCTCCCCTCCTCCTGCTCGTGTGCTCTCTCTCTCTCTAAATAAAGAAATCTTAAAAAAAAAAAAACCTTCAAAAAAAGTAAAGTAAATGAAATAACACATTCTTTTGAAAATTAATGACTTTCCAGGGTTTGTGTTTTACAAATCAGAGAGAAGTGAAAAAGCATATAATGTCTTTCCTGAGCTACGTGAAGGCAGTTCAAACAGGCAGAGAGCAGACGTAGAGACTTGGGACAGGCAGAGTGCTCAACTGTGGCATGCTTGTCTCCCTGATGAAAACAGAGACCCTTTGAAAGAATCTGTGTCATCAGATGGCGTTATGTTTACTAGACCCTATCCTAAGTCTGAGAAATTAAAAAGGCCTTAAATCTTGATCCTCACATGTCAGAAAGAGGTGGAACTATGGTAGAGAAAAACAGCATGCTTCAGATACAGCCCAGGGGCAATACGTTAACATGAATTCTTGAGTGTTTTGTGTTTCATTCCTAAAAAAAAAAAAAAAAGGAACAAGCAGAAAGTAATAGTTATTTACTTTCATGGATAATTTCTTTCAATGTATCTTCATTCTATCTGGAATAATAATAAAAAAAAACCCACTGTTGATCTATAAACACTGTCATAAATCATATTAGTTTTATTGCCTACAGTGACTCTGAAAAATAAAAAGAGTATAAATTAACACAAGTTCTCTCTTACTCTGACATTTATCTACTCGTTCATTCAACAAACAAACGTCTCTTTAAGAAGTACATTGGGAAGCTCGAGAACTGGGGGATATTATGCAGAAGACTTTTATGATATCTCTCTTTTGGGTTTTATCATCCAATTAGATAAACAAGATGGATCAAAAGTTTAAAAACTAGATAAACAGATGATCAATCAATGAAGATGAAAGTCGCTGAATTACAAGCAGAGTGTAAAATAAATCAGAAAAAAATTGTGAACAAAAAAGGGAGCACAGAGCTTGAAAGTTTGGCTGATTGGAATTAGTGTTTCAAATCATGCAATTTCCCTTTAGAGAAATTACCTTCTTAACTAAGTAGAAATATATTTGTGAGTTGTTCACTTCAGTTATAAAGCAATACTGGAGGGTTTCCTTTTCTACTGAAATATAGGAGCGTTTGAACTACTTGAAATGAAAAACAGCTAAACTATTGGAAGATGAGTTTGTAGACATGCCGTCTGTTAACAAAAGCTATTTTTTTCCTTGCATGTGTTGGAATATCTGCAAAGTATTAACAGGCTTTCTGTACATGGATAAAACATTTTGAAAGAAGACTTCATGAGCACACTTCATTCATTCATTCATTCATTCACCAAGTAGGCAAACTTTATGAAGTACCAAGTTTGTGAAAGAATGCCCCTGAGCTTGAGGAACCCAGGGCTGGTGGCAAATACATACGGACTTGCATGCATGCAGACCCAAAAGCACTTCGGTCTACACAATCTCATTTGTTTGATAAGAGCCTTGTAGGGTGGATTGAGATTATTCGAATCCCTGTTTTGTGCTTTAGGAAAGCGAGATTCAACAAGGGTAAACAGTTGCTGGAGACCACTCACTTGAAATGCAGAGGCTCTGAAGCCTGCCCTTGGCGACCAGGACGCCTTGCTTCCTCCTCCAGGGGAGTCTCACCTCCGATGTGGGTGTTCCACACGGGTAGGACTGAGACTTCTCTTCCCATCCTGCACCCAGGGCATCCTCCTCCCTGCCTGAGCCTGTAGTCAGGGGGCACAGAGCTCTCCACCGAGCTCCCTCACATCTACCCTTGCATGTTTCCAGAGCAGCTCAAGAAAGGCGACCGCTCAGACTTCCCGTGTGAGTTCTGTCCTGCTCTGCTGATCCTTCTCTGGGTCACTCAGCTGTGCAAAGCAGGAAAGCTTCAGGTCCTCCTGGACACATGCTCTCCCTCCTGGACATCACAGAGCTAAGTGCCTCCATGGAGCTCCTAGCCCGCTGTGTGCCGGGGGATGGTGCTTGGGCATCTCGTCTGCCACGCCTTATCTAATCTCCATGTTGAAGAAACCCTGAAGTTTTCTCAATATAAAGAAGAGAGATAATTTATATGTACTTTAGTCTCTGTCTACTTAATAGTAATAGTAGTAATCATTATTACTATTATTATTTCGGCGCCTCGCACTAACTTCTTGCTCTTTCTCATAGCCTCGATGGGAGGACTTCAGGCAAAAGTACACACTGTTCCAGTCCGGTGACCTCAGGATGATTCTTCACTGGTTTGCACAGCAGGCGCCAGTCTGCTGGGCCATCTCTGCCCTACCCATTCTGGTCTGAATGGCTCTGTCTGCCCTCTGCGGGCATCCAGTCCTGGAGCACATAGACCTGGCTTTTTGCCCCCACTTTCAACTTCATAGGTAATCCAGCCTTTTCATCTTGACCCCAGGCTGTTGTGGTTATGAGGGCCCTCAGAGTCTCCAGGTCCCCTAACCAGGGCCAGGAAGAAGGGGACATTTTACAGCTTCCCTTGCAGTCAGATGGGAGCCGGGGAACTGAGTGTCACGGAAAGAAGGTAAATGCAGTGTAAACGACTTCAAGACTTGGAGACAAAACGTCCCACGTGATCCCTCTCTCTGTCTCTGTCTCTGTCTCTCTCTGTCTCTCTTGTCCTTGACTCTCTGAAGGGAGAGAACCCCTTGAAACACCCTGAGGAGGATCTAGCAGATTCTGCTACCACAAAATCGGAGGGGCCGGAATCCTTGAATCACCACGACGCTGTCTGTTAAGTAAATGATCTGTGACGCTCGAGAAAATAAACCCTATCTCATCTCATGGAGGTTTTGATTGCTTCAGCAGTTAGCATAAAGTATCCTGACTAATAAGCTCCCACGACACAGCCCTCTAGCCGATGCCTAGGAAGCTCAGCGTGACTCTACATCCCCCATGCTCTCTCTTCGAACGTAGCCGGGCACTTCCCATAAAAACTATCACAACAGTAGTAACCACTGGTAGTCACAGAGCCCGTCCCGGGGCCAGCCGCTTTCTATATGACCTACAGGTACTGATTTATTTAATCCCTGCGGCAAGGATACAACTCAAGCTCCCCGCTCCCAGAGGAGAAAACTGGAGCCCAGAGAAGTGAAGTAACTTGCCCAAGCTCGTTGCAATGAGCACCCGGCAGAACCAGTTCATAAACCAGGCACCTGGTCTCCACAGCCCTGACATGGAGCCACGAGGCTGCTGCCCCCTCTCAGGGCAGAGGACTGAACATCAGTAGCAGTTGTAAGACAAACGAACAAACCTCGTCTAGCAGCCAACCCTGAATGACCTCAGTGTTCCCATTCTGTAAGGAGAGGCTGTTTTACAGGTCATGAATTCCAGGCTGGAGAAGGTTCTGGCAACTCCCAGGTAAGGATTTTTGTGCCTTATTCTCATCAAGTTCAAGGGGGTCAAATTCACCTCAGAACCGGACACCATACTAGGAACTACTGACAAAATGCACTAAGAAAGTTCCAGAAGTACATGGAAACTACAGACCAGAGATGAGTGAGGACAAGCCAAGCCCAGTCCGGAAGGACTCACAATGTTGTTTGGTAACTCCTGGGAATGAAAGAATGAGTTTCTGATCCCAGAGCTCACAGCTCCGCAAAGTGTCTACATGTATCAGCAAAGTTTAAAACAACTCCTGAGATTCTCTCGTCCTGTACATCTACACACACATCTAAGAAGGAAGGGAGGGTGGAGGGGAAGACGTTGGCTCTAGGGTACAAAATCCTGGTGCTGGGGCAGGCGGGTGGGAGAAATCAAGGCATAAGGGGGCCTGGATCTTGGGCTGGTGGAGGGACCCGGGCTCCTCAGGGGTCAGAGGAGGAGAGTGGGGGCCGATGCAAAGACCCTCTGGGTGGAAATGACGGGGCCAGGGAAGGCTCACCTGCAGAGAGGAAATGGGAGACGGTGGTTTCTGGTGTGAGCATTCTGGTCATAATTCCCAACTTACACACTGAGCAATGTTTTATACTATTCTTTCACATATGTGGGCCTTTTTACCAAGATAAATAATCGATATTAATAAAAATAAGAGCCGCTACCTTTATATGAGGACCCACTATGTACAATATCAGACACATTTCACGCATCACCTTTTTTTCTTCAGGGCAGAACTGCCAGACAGCAATTATTATGTACATTTTTACACAGGAAGCTCAGAGACACGAGGAAATGTTTTCAAAGTCCAGCAATTAATAAGACCTCAGTCCCTGAGTGTGAGACTCTGTGTTATGGCCAAAGTTGAGTGTCTGGGACGTGTCCCTACCATCTCCGGTGTGTGATGCAAGGCTCAGCTTAGGGCCACAGTGAATGAGGACGTGGTGGAAACGGGTATTCTTGGCATAGCTGGTTCAACAAGGCACAACGAAGGAGAAGAAGGAGGCATTCTTCTCACTTAGGACAGATGGGACGGCACGGTCTGCCTGGGAGGGTGTTCTTGGGGCAAGTCATATGGCACATGCGGGCTGGAATTTAGGTCACCTGACACACAGTGGGTGTAAGCAGCGGAGCTCGGGGCTCCTGGAGACCAGCACGCCTGAGGGTGCCCGCAACGTGTATAGTTAGAGATCCGGGGACCAGAGGTCCATTGTTGATCTGCCTCCGGGCCCAGATGTTGTCCTTCCTTCATTCACTCCCATCCTCTCTTCTTCCCCCCCTTTTCTTCCCTTCATCCCTCCTTCCCTCCCTCCCTCCCTCCTTCCTACCTCCCCATCCTCCAGGAGGTGAAAGTTCACTAAGCAACCAGCTGAGGACAGAACAGGATTTTTGGAATACCAGCACGAGTTCAAACCCCTGATCTGCTTTTTAACATCTGTGTGAAATGCCACAAAATAACTCCTGACCACGGACATTGAAAAGACAAAATTAAAAGAATTTTATAAACTGTTCCACATAATTCTGGGTACAAAGGAGTTCACCAGAAAGCTCCTCTTTCCATCACGGTTTATCTGAGGATGATAGGTCTTGTGCCAATCAAGTGTCATGGTAAGAGACCTGTCAATCTCCCAGCATTTTCGAGGGGAAAAGTCCCTTCACAGAAAGGTGCTTCCTGGCCAAAGATATTTTTACCCAACAGCTAGCTGAATCGCTAAGTCTCCAAGGAAACATGACTCACGGAGACTCACATCATGGAGTTACTGACTGTGACGTCTATCACTTTCCTGCACACTTCCGTGACCTCCGGAGAGACCACAACCCTTTGGCCACACCTGTCTCCGTTGTGCGTGGACAGGGTGGCTGAATTGTGGGGATGACTTGTGACCCTTTATCCACCTTCTTCACCTCTTCTCCTTCACCCAAGAGGCAGCAGGATTGACTTTAAGTATAAATTCTGGTCAGGGGTGAGACCCCTCAGAGCACCACAGTGACAGAAGGTAGGTCACAGAAGGTTCACGGACAGAACTTCCTAGAAAATCTGCCACCTGACCCAAGCATTGCCTGGTGGTGCAGCTGGGAGATGGAGGGCATGGCAGGTCTGGGTGCTCACCCTCCCCAGAGGCTGGTGTGCTGACAGAATGCAAGCTCCCCTTTTCAGATAATGATATATCGGTTGATGCTCTGAAGCTCTTGCAGGCAGAACCGGGGGTGACAATCAGGCATGGCGGCAAGTAACTCAGACCTGTGAGGCTGTCCCCTGGGACAGCAACTGTAAATCAACATATAATGGACCACGCAGGGCCACACAAAGTCACCCAGAGACAGAGGTCAAAACTTGGTCACAACCAGACTGAAGTATTTGCATATCTAAAGAAATAATGTGTCACTCTACTGGGTCGGGTTTAATGAGAAGCCTGGAAAACAGAGTGGAATATCAGCTGAGCCTCACTCACTAGGTCCATAGACCCTAGAGCTCTAGTTGCTGAGACAAGAGTGACTCTACCTTGGAGAGTATCTACTGAGCTACAAAACGTTTGGGCCATTCCACGAACTCCCCTTGCTCCTAATTATAATCTGGCTTCCCCGGTGGATGAACCCATGTGGAGCGGATGTGCTGATGCAAACATTCTGATCTCTATGATGATGATATTTTAGTGATGATGGTAGCAGGATTGAGGAATGCCATGCAGCAGTGAGCCCGTGTGTGCGCAGAGAAGAAGGTGGGGTTCTTCCATGTGTGGGGGTTAGCCAGGCTCATGCAACACCAAGACGGTGCAGGGAAGAAGCCTGAGTTGTTTCAGGGAGAACGCACACGACTGGGCTCTTTCCCCAGAGCCGTGGGAACCATTCTGCTGTGTGTGTGTGCTTCTCCCCAGTCTGAGGGCTGGGTCTTCAACCTGTTCCTCCCCTGCCCGGTGCACCTCAACTTCCAGTTCCTTCTCTGACGGGCGGGTTCGGGCCTGGGATCCCTTGGCCATCCCACTTCCTTGGCAAGGGCTGTAGGCTGGCCGCTAATAAAAAAAAAATTTTTTTAAAGTAAAGAAAGAACAGTGATGACTAATAAATGTAAATCCCCAGGAGTCAGAAGAGGATACTGTTGTCCTCCCAGGGACAGACACAGCATGGCCCAGCACATCCACAATTCGATGCCAAAGTTCTTATCAGGTTCTTTGAGGCAAACTAGCGGGGCATTTTTTTGAGATTTGTGGGAGAAGACATAATATCCTTACAAGTGTTGAATGTATTCAGGGCAAAAAAAATACGGCTTTTAACCGATACTTTGCTTCCTTAGAATTAGACGGGGGTGTTGATGGGTATCCTGGTGCTGAGAGTTGTCATATATTTACTGTGAGATCCTTTCATCCCGAATCTCTCTACATATGATTATTATTTTGTCAAAAGAACTATTGATTATTTAAAATAGTGCAGCATTATTTTCCTTTAAAAAAAAATCTCAATACAAAAGGAGCTTTCTAAAAAGCAGCTGAAACACCTTATCTCTGTCATTAATCCCCAGGAAGCATGAATTTGATTTTCGGTCCTTGGAAATCCCTTCCTACCGCTGCCTGCCATGAAGAGGCCCATCTCTGCTACTCCCACAGCACCGTGGATTCCCTGCAAACAAGGGGGGACTGAGCTTGTCCCTTTCCCGGGGATTAATTTGTTGGCTGAGAAAACAGAAGATACTCCACACACCCTTTCCTTTTCTCCCTGCGCATGACACACAGAATTCTCCAATTCTGCTTTCATACAAATAAGAAACAAGCTCATGTCAAAAACCAGTTTAGCCTAAATAGTGAGGAAGTAGAATAGAAATGAAAAGCAAAAGAACGGCACGTTATAGTTCATGCCTGTTGGCGTGTTGGGTCGTTTTAGAACAGGTGTGTCTAGGGCTGAGAAGCTGTGCTAGAACTGTCACTCCTGTCCCCTGCGGTGGCCTTGACATTTGCTAGCATGGCCACAAAACCAAAAACCCACTCACAGGAAGATGCTCAGCGAGGCATCTTCAATAGCATTTTCTCCTGGAAATGACTTTGAGATTCAAACACAAAAGAGCAGCTAAAGATACGCTATCCAGTAGTGTTCTGGTGAGAAGAAAAAAGCAGTCATTACAAATTATACACACCCCAATTCCAGTAAGAAGAGGGAAGAGGGAATCCCATCAGTGAGACACACTATGTGCCCAGCTACTACCGTTATTTATCTCCATCGACACAATGCATTATAATTTTGTAGATAAGGAAAAAAATCAAACAGCTTAAGAAACTAGCAAAGGTCCCATCATTAGATGTTGAGTGGAGGTGAATGCCAGGCTCGAGTGTCTCCAGATCTGGGTTCATCTGGGTTCACTCAGAGCTCTTTTTTACTCTTGAGCAGATTCCAACATTATGTTGGAATGCATGTGGTTGGTAATTTCCTTTTTAGAAAATCCCTTGTGTATTCCTTTTCTATGAGTATTATTATTATTTCTATCATAGTATGGTGGTTATTTCATTTGGACCTTCAATGATCTCTGGGTGAAGGACCGTGTGTCAGTGCGGATACTGCTCATGGCAGGGGCCATGGAGGGAGACAGCAAGGTTGCCACATAGTCACGGGATGCTCCTCCTTCACACCATCATGCCCATTACCTCATTTTATTTAAAAAAAAAAAAGAAAAAAAGCAGGGAGATAAATTTTTCAAAGCTGGAGGGGATTATAAAAAGATTGGCCAGTGATTTTTAGTTTCTTGATAGGAAAAGCAGAAGGAGAGAGAAAGGGACTTGCTCGGGTCCCATAACCGATGCCAGAGCTCATGTTGCTCACTGGGCCCGAGACTATCCTGCTGGGGCACGCTGCTGTCCTTTCCCGGCTCTGCGCACCACTCAACTGTGTCTGTAGAGACTGGACTCTCTCCTCTGTACTCCTATTTGAGCCCACCTCCCAGGAGGGAGGGCACTAATGTGAAAAAAAAAAAAAAATCTGTCCCCAGCCAGCTGGTCGACCCTCCCTCTGCTGTTGTTCTGCAAGCCAACAGCTGAGGGGCCCTCTCCCCAAGGGAAGGAAGGCCACAGACTCATCTCTCCTTTCTCCTGAGGCCACGGGCAGAAGGGGAGGCGGGGATGCGGCTTATTAGTAGCAGCTGCCCCATATATCAGGCTCTTACTTCCCAGCACGCATTGAGCGCTGCCTAGCGATATTTATATCTCCCAGACACACTCAAATACTTAAGCAATGGGCTTTAGCCATACAAATTATCTGCACATTGAAAGTGTCTTTGTTTCCAGTGGTGATGGAAGTGAACTGCTGAAATTCTTTAAAATGCCATGTGAGCTATTTTGAGGATAGTCCCTAGAAATATATTATGGATGTGAAGTTAGAAAGGGAAGAACGAAATGATGCATCTGGAATCTGAACTGCACCATTACCACACATTCCTGTCCACTTGCATTGACTGCCCTTGACCAGAACACACAAGACAAGACATATCTTTATGGTGGAAGGTTCGGCACACATATTCTTTGAACATCCATTATAAATGAAGGAGAAGCAGCGAGGTTTGATTGCCTAATTATATCCCGGGCACTTTGTACATTAAATTCACAGAATTCTCGGAAAACAACGTTTTCATACCCCCCCAAAAAAAAGAAAGAAAGAAAGAAGAGAAAGAGTGCCTTCCAGTGTGAACTTACATTGGCTTCTGTTCCAGGCAGTCTAGGAGTTTAAGTGCATTCTCTCATCTTTGCACCTGCTCTGGCTCGCTCGAAACGCTCTTCCACAGTGGACCCCCTCAGGCTCGTGCGTTCATGCTCCTTGGGTCTCTGCTTCAATGCCACCCTGGTGTCCACACCTGAAGGCCTTCCCCACCAGCCAGTGTGGCAAACATCTCCACCCTCCCCCACCACTCCCGGCTACTGCTTGTCCACCTGCTTCATGTGATTCCCTTCATGGCCTTCATCACGGGCTAGCATACTCATGTACACATATCTGTTTAATCTCCTTGCTTACCCCGCCCCCAACGGAAAGGCAAGCTCCATTAGGATGGGCACTATTTGTGTTTATTTGTGTTTTGTTCACTGCTGTATCTCTAGCTCTTAGAATAGATTTGGCACAAAGTTGGAACTCATTTATTGTACCTACTTTGGGGAGGAAGAAGTTTAGGCTCAGTGAAGCTAAACAAGTTGTCCACTATCCGGGCATTAGAAATAATAGGTGATCTCTCCAAGACCTCAGGGATCAGGCTCGGTGACCCCCCACAACCTGAATGACGGAGCTACTTCTTAAACATTCAATGTTCTAATCCCTATTTGGTCCACACTTTCATGTAACGTGACCTCTACTCTCTGTTCATGCGATGAATATTTATTAGATACATACCACAAGGCAAACGCTGCTCTACTCTGTGAGGAAATGAAAAGAGTCTCTGCCCTCCACAAGTTCTAACTGAACAGCAGGAGACACGTATATAGAAAGAAGTAACTGCACTCCCCTGGCGGAAGGAACAGCACGTGAAGCACATGGAGATGGAAAAGGGCAAGGAACATTCTGTAATTGTTAGGTATGGTATCTGATGAAGCCCATAAAGCCCTAAGCACATTCCTGGCACACAGAGGCCTCCTCCCACCCAAGTATGGCATCATTATTAAGTGGCTCTTTATGGTAAAATATAGGACATTTTGTAGAGAGGAATAAGGTAAGGCCGAACACGTAGGCAAGAACTAGATCCTAAAATGACCTTTTGTGTTCATTCAATTAGAGCTACACAGGCCAAAGACTTATAAATATGAAAAATAATATGAGCAGGCTTTACAATTGAAGAATGTTCCTTTTTTTTTTTTAAAGTGAGTATTTTAAAAGCAAGAACATACGGGCGCCTGGGTGGCTCAGTTGGTTGGGCGACTGCCTTCGGCTCAGGTCATGATCCCGGAGTCCCCGGATCGAGTCCCGCATCGGGCTCCCTGCTCGGCGGGGAGTCTGCTTCGTCCTCTGACCCTATCCCCTCTCATGTGTTCTCTCTCTCTCATTCTCTCTCTCTCAAATAAATAAATAAAATCTTTAAAAATAAATAAATAAAAGCAAGAACATACTTCAACAAGTAGATAAAAATATACGTGTTCATAACAGGATAAACAGTATTACATAATTAGCTGCTCAAGGCATTGGGATGCCCCAGTGGAAAAGGTTCCCATCCTTACAGAGCTCCTCGGTGGCCACAGCTTCCTCAGAAACAGGGAGGCTTCCCGTCTCCCTGACTCTAGCTAGTTCCACCTGTCCATGTCCCCAATGAGGCAGGATTCCCAAACCTGCTCTCCCAGCCTCTCTCGCACACTGATGACGGCCTGAGAGGGCCCCTGGTGCAGGGTCTGCATGCCGCGCCGGCGAGAGGTGTGGTGGGAAATCCTCGAAGACGTAGCGCAGGCTAGAGAGAACAGACTGTGCTCCTGTCCGAGAGGCACTGGGTGTGTGTCCAGCTGGTCCCAGCTGTAGGTGCAGCATTCAGGCCCAGATCTTGTTCATCCAAGGCATGTGTGTCTTCATCCGGAAGCTTCTCACCCCCTAGGGAGCAGGCAGGAGCATCTCCTCGGGACAGTTTTGCACGTGCTTCTGTCCGTAACCACAGGTCAGAGCAGCATAAGAACACCTGTTATGTGAATGTATCAGCTTCAGGATTCAGCGCTATATGGACATTATGAATTCTAACCCAAAGCGCAGTGCAATGAAAGTGCGGGTTTTGATTTCTCAGGGAAAATTGTTTTTTTTTTCCTTTTTTGTTTTCTTTTGTTTTCCCCCAGTGCCCAGAAAGCAATAGGTTAACTTTCTTGTGATCCCACTGGGCTTAGGAGTGGATGTTTTTCTAGGCCATCCTTTCCTATGGAGTAAAGTCCCTCAGAAGGTCTGGCTTTTTCCTGGCTCTCATTTCCACTTCTAAACATCCCACTGGCAGAGGTGTTCAGTCCAGCTGACCTGCAGCCCACACCATAGGTCCTCACTCTATAGCCCTCCCCTGCCCGCCTTCTGTGTTCTCAGACCTCTGCTTTCTGAGCTTCATTCATTTCTGACACATGGAAGTGTGTCTTTCCTACAAGCTAACGATGCATTTTAAAGAATGTTCATTTTATCTGGGATTTCGAGGAACTGATAGCAGGGGCTGTTCACTTTCTACTGCGTCGACTTATTGGCCTTATTTTCGTCTCCGAGCCTCCCTTTCCTCCTTTGCAAAATGCTGGTGAGGACGCCTACTTTGCAGATTTTTAAAAATGAGAATCAAAATATGGACGCATGTACTGAGGATAAGCATTATTGGAGAATAATTACGTATGTGCATATGTGTGAATCTAAATGCGTATTTACTTCTGGTATGTACTTTATACACACACACACTTCTGTAGGTAAGTCATTCTTCTTCAATGGTGCAACTGAATAGCTAGTAACAGAACAGAGAATTCAGGAACCAGAAAGGGCACATCCACAGAGTAGGGGGCGGTGAAAGTTTCTCAGGGCAGGCCTGGAAACCAACGTTTCCGCCCCTCCCGCCCGCCCGCGTCCTTCCGTGCTCACCCCCAGGACCCCACGTAGAGCCAACCCGAAAAAGGACAGCGTGAGCTGTTTTCCACGCACAGAGGCTTCCCAGCGCGATTCCCTCCAGGACCACCAACACGGAAGGGGGACGCGGTTCCCGAACGCCCTCGGCCTTGAGTTCAGGCAGCTTCGCCCCTGCGGTGCTGGGTTCAGGGTGCACCGGGTGCCGACGGGCGACCTGCTCGGTGCGCCGAGGCCTCCGTCGGACGCCAGGTCGAGAGGCGCGGGCTCGCTCTGGTTTTCCAACACTCAGGGCCCCAGAAGTCCACGTTGCCGTCCGCGGCGGGCACAGCATCTGGCCCAGCTGCCCAAGACCAGCTTGCGGGATTACCATCAGAACACAGGGGCGAGCGGCATCTGCCCCCCGCGCGGTCCCGAGCTTCGCGCAGCCCCCGAGCGCGGACAGGCCAGACGCACGGCAGCTGCCCGCCCTACCCGCCCGGGCCTCCAGGGCGCGCCGCGTGTCTGCGGGGCTTCCCAGCCGAGGCCCAGGCCCGACTCGCCCCCAGCTGGCCGGCCACATCTCCCCAAAGGGCTCCGGAGAGAGGAGGGGGGCCCGCGGCCATGACTGCACCTGCCCGCCTCCCGGGGCTTCCGTCCGGGGACTCAGGCAGGAAAGCGGGGCATCTCTCACCGTGGATTAATTACGGGGAAGAAGCACAGCTTCGTAAAGAGAGGAAGAAAAAGAGAGAGAGAGGGGGAGAGAGAGAGATGCTCTTAAGGCTTTTGGATTCACTCCAGACAGCTAATATGTGCGTCAAGGTTTGAATAGAATTTTGAAAAGGAGAAGCATCGGGCTTTTCTATTATTCCTAGGGTGTTATCAATTTAAAAATGAAATATTTAAGTAATACTAGGCTGATTAGCCTCCCTAAATACGGACCCTGCATTATGGTGGAAGAGACAAAGCCCCGTGCTGTGGGCTTACATGAGGAGTGATACAAGGCAGCTGGAAGCAATGTGACCTTCAAACTCCTGCAACAGCAGGTGATACACACAGGGATGCTGTGCGCACCGTCCGAGGGACTGAGTGAGAAGTGCCTATCGTGATAAATCCCCCTAACGGGGGACTGGGAAGAGTCAGTTATCGTCCTGATCAGCTCTTTATGAGGTCCTCATATTTAATCCCCGTTCTAAAGGATAAAGTAGATAATGTTACTTCAGTGCATAAGTGAATAAACTGAATTTCAAAGAGATCAATGAAATTTCCCATTATCACAGGGGAAAAGTGAGGATGTAAACCCAGTATTCTTGAACTCCAGATCCCATGCTAATTCCACAGCACCATGATGCCTTATGAAAACAAGGAGGCCGAGTTATCTGCATGGCCATTCCTATGTGAACTCACTTTTTTTTAAAGATTTTATTTATTTATTTGAGAGAGAGAGAGAATGAGAGATAGAGAGCATGAGAGGGAGGAGGGTCAGAGGGAGAAGCAGACTCCCTGCCGAGCCGGGAGCCCGATGCGGGACTCGATCCCGGGACTCCAGGATCACGACCTGAGCCGAAGGCAGTCGCTTAACCAACTGAGCCACCCAGGCGCCCTGAACTCACTTTTTGAGTGTTGAAAATTCCATACTTAATACCATATATTTTAAACCTATATTTATTTCTGACAGTGTCGCAAATGCATAAGTATAGTATAAGATTTCTATAATTTTTCCAATGAAATGTTAGCCTAGAATTATCATGGCTAAAGATATCTCTATAAATTAGAAAAGTTTGATATTCACAGGGCTTTTCTTAGACTCATAAAATATTAGACATTATTAATGGCTAGATAAAAAACATGCGTGCTGATTTGGACCAAATCCTACGTCCAGCAGGAGGCTGCATACTAGCTTAACGCTCTTTGGATACATCACGGTATCTTGCAATTGGCGCAAATTTTAAAAATAAAACTGTCCTATGAAACAATCTCATATATAATCATAATGCAATTAACGTCTTTGAGAATTCTCTAAATGTCTTTCTTGAAAAAATGCATTATTGGCCTGTGTGAATTTCAGTTTTTAGATCTGTTAGAAGGCAAGCACAACTCCCGCTGCTGGGTTCTTCCCTGTTCCCCATGTGCCGCCTGCATGCCCACGCCCATGAAGGTGGCCAGTGCTCATGTCTGCAACTGGCCAATGGGCTGTGGATGGAAGGAAGGTGTGGTAACAATTAATAATAATAATAGTAACAATGGTAACAAAGGTGTATGCTAATTTCTAGTGAGGCCATGATTTATTTCCTAACATCTGATTGGCTAAGAGAGACTTCAGTAACATTCTGTTTAGTATTTTCCATGTTCCATCTTCTCCATCATTCCTTACGCTTCTAGAAAAAAATTATTTTGCCTACAAACATATTTGATTTTGCACTTAAGATACATCACGGGACGACCTCAAGCTACCTCTCCAGAATCATAGGTTTTCTTGATTCTCGATCTCATCAACCAATATTCTGCACCTTCTCTTCCATCACGTACATAAACCAAACTGGATCCCTCATCTTTTCTGAACAGCAGTGAATTTTCACGATGTTCTGCCTTTGCAAATTCTGTTTCCACCACTGAAATGTCTGTGAAGTACTTCTCACGGTCTCTAGATCTGGGAGACCCCGATTCTGGAGGCTTTTTTGGGGTCTGGGGTTAGTTTGGCTGGACGATGGTAGCCATGGGGCTCCATCTGAGGCAAAGACTGAAAATAAATTCTTGCAGAATACGTCCGCTAAGTTACAATAAAAGTAAACACAATTTAAAGCAGTTCAAGAGGGGATCTATTCATCTACATAAACTTTTAAGTGCTGTGAATATCTACTTAATCATTTTATCTCTGTCCAGATGAGATAAAAGAATAAAGCAAGAATTGTTGAGAAGGGAGAAAAATATGCTCACACCCCAAACCCTGGAAGAAATTTTTCAGGCAGAGAAGCATGAATGCATGAAATGACCTCCCAACAAGGCATGGGAGAGATATAAAAGTCAAATGAGCTGGCACTGGGCCCTGATGGGAGGGAAGTGTGTCGGGGAGCGAGCAGGTCGGATGTCCGGCCTCCAGCTTAACACGTCAGACCTGCAGGAGAGCCGCAACTTGCAAGCATGCCCTTCAATATGTGCATTTATTTTGAGTATAAGGAAGTTGACATTTCTTCATTACCTCCTTGCCTTTCACACTGAGCTCTTCCACTTACGCGTCTCTGGATTGATATTGTGGGATTTCAGCATTTTCTCGTTAGGCAGGCCTCATCTCCAAGCCTGCTTTGCACTTTCTAGCTTGTGATCTTGGAAGAATTACTTTGTCTTTCAAGTCTCTGAAGCTTGGGGATTGGAATCCTGACCATGAAATGCTGCTTACTTATTTATTCAATCATTTATTCATGCAAATAGGTGAGTGCCAATTCTCTGATAAGCATCTGGATCCCTGCTAGTATTTAGACAGTGGGCAGAGTAGCCAAGGTCCTTCTCCTGTGGACTTTAGAGTTCCACGGCCCATTAAATAAAATCGTGTGTGCGAGGCACCCAGCACGGTGCCTGGAATACAGGGAGAGCCCAGGAAATGTCACCACCTCCGGCAGTCCGTCTCTCCTCTCCTGTTCACGCACTCCAGGGCCTTTGTCCGCCATGCGACCTCCACGGGAACCTCACAGCAACAGTTCGTAATTTCTTTCCCAGCTTAGAGCATTGAGATGAGATTTGGAAAAACAGCCACAGAATTTTCTCTTGGGAAACTTCAGTGACTTGGTGCAGCTGCTGAGAAGAGTCCTCTTTTATGAGGACCCCGCTTCAGTCAAACACGTCAGCCACGAGTCAGAGCCTGACCAGAAGTGGTGGCCGGATGAAGGAAAAGCAGGAGTTCTCCAAAATCAGATATCAACAAAATTCCAAAAGACAAAGAAGCTAAATGGAATGAAACCAAAGACCCTCGTTTCCACTAACATCGCAACATAGCTCCTTTCATAGAATGGCTTCTTTGGATCCCTACAACGAAGATGCTGGTAGTTTGATCCCACTGTATGTGTGGCTCAGAGAAGATGAGGATTTATACCAGGGTATCCGTCAAGCGTTTGTCGCTGCTATTTTGTTTTTAGTTTTCCTGCAATAGAAGCTGACTGTGAATGCTCGGAGCAGAAAACACGTTTATTCAAAGGATATCGGCTGGTCACGCGATGGCCAGGTGACCTGAAGCAGCAGACGTAAAGCTATGCGGGTAAGAATCGTACTCCAAAGCAGCCCCAGAGAAGGTATGTAGAGGGAGGGGTGCGCAGAGCCGACCTCCAGTTCACGTGCCTGGTACATCAGCCGGGACCGTGACCTTCACGCGCTGGCTACCGGCGCAATCTGCTCTGGGAAATCCTCCTGCAGGTATAGCCAGGTGCACGTTTGTGACCGGGGGAGCCCAGGGACGCAGCACAGGGCTCTCAGGGCAGGCTGGACGGGGCAGAATCTGTGAAACCCTTTAATAATAGGAAGGGACTCTTCCTCTTGTTGAGAGCCATGCCCAAGGGAATCCCCCCGACATGAGGAGGTTCCAATGCTGCATATCAACACGTGGCAAATGTCCATTAACCAAGGCCACACAGCCTAGTGGGCAGTTGGGCCTGAAATTGCAGTTTCAGTGTCTGTTCTAGTCTCCTTCCCCCAGACCACATTGTACCACAAGCCACGGTGTCAGAACAAGGTCTGCTGTTTTATTATTGTCGGCATCATAGAACAAAAATCTCACATCCTTGCTTTTATCATTTTTACATATTCTATCCTTTTAAACTTTTTAATCCTTTTTATCATCCTAAAAATCATTTGTCTTTATTCTTTACAAAGAAATTTTTCATGACTATTAACAACTATCCTGAAAGCTAAGAGAACAAGTAAATGCACGCCTATTTTTTTTTTTTTTTCAGGAAAGAAAAAGTCTGAGGAAGCACTAGGTACCAAATGTAAACGTCCTTATTGTTCTGATCATTCTACTGGGGTGGGAGTTTTATTCATGTTGGCATAGCCGATCACTGGTATAGCCACAAACACGTCTTTTGACCATGGAGAAGGTGATTGAAGGGGAGTAGGGAGACATTTTTGCTCTCCCAATGTCTTCCCTTTTTGAAGAGACAATATAGAAAGGAAAAGCTGGTGACCTGAACGCATTCGCTGCAACTCAGAGGGGTCCAGAGTAGGAGTACAAAGACGTGGGTTCGATTGGAGAGGAGTGGTATACTGTGTGACCTTGGGTGAGTCACTTAACTCCCTCAGCTTTGGCTTCTTCATCTATTAAATATAGTTACAAAATCTATATTACACTGTGTCACAGGAGAGTAGGAGATATACATAGAATGAGTTACACTATCTACAGTGGGTTCTTTACAAATGGCAGCCATCATTAATACAATGTGCACGACAGTCAGCCTCTCAAGGAGAAACACATAGTTCAGCTCCATATTCTGAACATTATCCATCTCCCTGCTACGCTGGAGAATAGTCTGGGTTATAAAAACGTGCACTGAGATTATTATTTCTCCTCAAGGGTGGCTCAAATACTCTGATTACTTCCTAGAAACATGAGGCAGCATGCTCTCTGCAGGAAATCTTGGTAACTCCTTGAAATTAAGCCCCAAATTTTAAGGAAATAGAGGTTCTTATGAATAATTTGTTTGATACATAAACTGTACCACATAAAAGAGAGAAGATGTTACATTCTTTTAAATATTGGAGATAGATTATAACAAGTTAGGAAAGGTTTACAGAACATCTGTGCCAAAAGAAAAGGGAAATAAAAAGAAGTCTGTGTGTACTTTCTAAACTTCCAAAGATCAAACTTTGCAGTCGCTGATGGCTGGTGGGCCCTCTTTTTTTGCAGCCTGATCAAAAAGGTAAGAAGAACCTTAAGGAATCAATTCCTGGGGTACTTGTTGTTTTCCTCTAAAGGTCCATGAATCCTTCAAGCACAGAGAGGACCTCATTCATCTTTTTTACCTCTACCCAGTGCTTGACCCACAGGGACTCCTAATAAGTATATGCTGAATAAAGCTTACTTTGATGAATTTTTTTTTTGCAACTGTTGAATGAAAACTCAGATTATATGGTATTATACAATTCTTCCTCTAAGTGTTCTGTTTTATTACTGAGGTTTTAACATGTTTAGTTTACATAAATAATGAACCAGTATATTGGCCTTTATGAGTAATATTTATCCTATTCCCCACTTCCTCATTTGCTCAATGATTGAAGTAATTTAATTTCCCATGTGTATGAGCCAGGGCTTTCCAGAGAAACAGAACCATTAGGATGGAGATATATATATATATGTATATATATATGTATATATATATGTATATATAGAGAGAGAGAAGCGGGGGGATTGGCTCACACACAATTATGGGGACTGGGTAGGCCTGGGACCAGCCATCTGCAGGGAAGGCCCAGGGTGGCAGTGATATAGTTGGACAGCCTAAGGGCAGGAGGCTGATGGTACGGAATTCAATCCCTGTCCACAGGCCTTAGAAGCAGGAACACCAAGGGCAGGGGAATAAGTCTCAGATCAAGCAGTCAGACTGAGAAAGAATTCAGCCTTTCTCAGCTTTTTGTTCTGTTTAGACCCTCAAGGGATTGGATGAGGCACCCCCCCCCGCCCCCCACACACACATTGGGAAGGGCATCTGCTTTATTCAGTCTGCCAATTCAATTGCTAATCTTTTCTGGAAACACCTTCACAGACACATGCAAAAAATGATGCTTAATCAGGTTTCTGGGCATCCTCACGATCCAGTACGTAAAATTAACTATCATAGAGGGCATAGAAGAGATTTAGAATTAAAATGCTCCATGCTCCCTCACACTAAGATGTAGATGACTGAGGGAAAATCCTAACCTGATATTAAGAGGAAATAAGAGAGGGGTGAAAGTTCCAGAGAGGCACAAAAACCATGCATAATGTAAAGAAAAATAGGCAGAAAAGAGCTGAGGACTGCAGAGACAAATAGACATCACTTCCCAGTTTCCTCAGAGACAACGCTGGGCACAGCAGTCCAGAGAAGACAGGAATCCTAATGGTAAAAGCAAGGTGTCAGAGCCCACATCCTTTTTTCTCCAACACACCCTTAAGGAAGGTATTTTCTCTGCAACTACTTTGAACTTTGCATTCTCATTCTCAAAAAAACAAACCACAACAACAACAAACCCCACAGTACTTTGCTTTTAATTTCAAATTTTCTTTTTTCTTTTTTTTTTTTTTAATTTCAAATTTTCAAGGATCCAATTCACTCTGTGGAAACATAGTAATGGAGAAGCAGAGGTGAGAAGCAAAACTCTTAAGGGTTATCAGTGTTATCCAAGAGAACTTGCCGATGATGAGGGTGTTCTGTAACTCCACCGCCCACCAGAGCATCCTGTCAACAAGAGTATCATTCAATAGAACTAAATTCTTAATTTCAGTTAACTTAAGATTTAATTTAAGTAGCTATCCATGTCTAGTTGCTATTGTATTCGGGCACTACAGGATCTGAGAGAAAATGGAAGTTTTAGAAGACAAGACACGCATAGTTGAAAACTCTGAAGTAGAGAGTAGCTAGTGAAGCAACTTCCTTGAAATTAAAAAAAAAAAAGTAGCAGTCAATGCTGTGTATTGCAAAGACACACTGTACCTTCAAGAACATTGAAAAAAAAAACAAAACAAAACAGAACAACAACAACAATAAAACAGTCTACACCAAGGTGTAAGCTAATAAAATTGCTAGAAACCAAAATCAAGATGGCTTTAATTAAGCATTCTGGAAAAATAGCCAATTACTGGTAAAGGAAAACTGACATCAGACTATCCTCTCTGCTGTGACCTTCAACGTTGGAAGACAGTGTAGGAGCAGAAAAATATTACACAAGAAAATAATGTGTGGTCCAAGCAATTTTACTTATTACAGTCTCATTCAATTAAAAGGCAGCAATCTCCCATCCAAGTATTAACCAGGCCAGACCCTGCTTACCTTCCGAGATCAGACGAGATGGTGGGGGGTGGGAGGGATGGGATGGCTGGGTGATGGACAGTGGGGAGGGTATGTGCTATGGTGAGCGCTGTGAATTGTGTAAGACTGTTGAATCACAGACCTGTACCTCTGAAACAAATAATACATTATATGTTAAAAAAAAAAAAAAAAGAAGAAGAAGATAGCAGGAAGGGGAAAATGAAGGGGGGGAAATCGGAGGTGGAGATGAACCATGAGAGACTATGGACTCTGAAAAACAAATTGAGGGTTCTAGAGGGGAGGGGGGTGGGAGGATGGGTTAGCCTGGTGATGGGTATTAAAAAGGGCACGTTCTGCATGGAGCACTGGGTGTTATACGCAAACAATGAATCATGGAACACTACATCAAAAACTAAAGATGTAATGTATGGTGATTAACATAACATAATAAAATAAAATAAAATAAAATAAATAAAAGGCAGCAATCTACTTTAAGCATGTAAGAACTCAGAGATACCATTCCCAATAATAGAAAACAAATTCAATTAATAACAAGTTAATTAGGAAAAAAAAACTAGCTCTGAGTATTGAGCACGTAACTGTGGGAATAAGAATAAAACAAGTTGTAGAAATTATGGCTTCATAACAGAGAGAACATTTTTATATTCCTCAACAATGTTAAAAATGAGAAGATATTAATCAAATCTTTAAAGACAGAAAACAAAAAATTATGGCAGAAATAAAACCATTTGTGTCAGCTGCAGCAGTAAGTGTAATAGGTATTAAGAGGCTAAGCTCACATTTTAATAAACAGAAAAACTGACTTCAAATTGGACCACTAAGTAAAACTCAACTTTAGTCTCTATTAAATACTAGTAAAGCAAGTAATGATAAATATTTAAAAATATAAAAATAAGGAAAGTATATAAGGAAAAATTCAAATAAAAATAGATTGCCATGGGGCACCTGGGTGGCTCAGTGATTTAAGCGTCTGCCTTTGGCTCAGGTCATGATCTCAGGACCCTGGGATCAAGCCCCATGTTGGGCTCCCTGCTCAACAGGGAGTCTGCTTCTCCCTCTGCGCACCCCCCCCCAATGCTGGCTCTCTCTCTCTCTCTCACTCTCTTGCAAAAATAAATAAAATTTTAAAAATAAAAAATAAATAAATAGATTGTAGTGTTGATATCACACAGCTGAATACAGAGCAAAGTCATATACCATATAAATTCTTCTATAAGAATACATATTTTCTAAATTAAGTGAAGGTTACCGTTCAACATAAAGTTATAGCACTGTGGGTATTTGCACATCAAAAACTTACCATTATTATTCATTATGTAAAAATATAGGTGATTAAAAAGAGAAATAGAAGGACACTGCAAGACTGGGACTTTTATTTATATTTTTGTCAAATAAGAAATATAATAAATATGAACGACCTAAATAAAAGATAAATCTAACAGATACATCAAAACCTATAGTGTAAAAAGAGAAAATGTTTATTTCAAGTAACACAGACCATTCACAAAAATTGACTCAAATATAGCCACACACGCACACATACACACACACTCACTCACTCATACATTCAAAGGAGTAGAAATATATTTCAGTCTCTACTATTCTGAATACAATTCAATAAAACCAGTAATTGAATACAGAACCAAAAGCCAACAATGTGCTTAACTCCTGGTGTGGGGAAATAATCCTATGTCAGAACGAAAATCCAATTGAGTTTGTAAAATATCTGGAGTATAACAATATTAAACACCACGTATTTTAATATCTCTGAGCTACAGATAAAGCAATGTCCAGTAGAAAATATGTAGTCTTAAGGCAAACATTTATAAAAATTATAAGAAATCTAAATTAATTGATTACATTTCCAATTCAAGAACATCTCCTCTCATAAAACAAGGAATGCAAGAGATAGGGTAATAAAGACAAAAGTAATGATAAGTAAAGAAAAACGGAAAATAGTAAACCTATTAAAACATATTGAAACTAGGGTGTCATGGACTGAATGTCTGTATCTCCTCCAAATTCATATGCTGAAGCCCTGATGCCCCATATGATGGTATTTGAGAAAGAACTTCGTGGTGATTAAGTTTAGATGAGGTCATGAGGGTGGAGCCCTCATGATGGGATCAGTGTCCTTGTAGGAAGAGGAAGAGCCTGGAGTTCTCTATCTCCCCACACCACATGAGGACACAGTCGGAAGACTGCCATCTACAAACCAAGAAGAGAACCCTCACCAGAAATAAAATCCACCAGCATCTCGATCTCGGACTTCCAGCCTCTAGAACTGTAAGAAATAAACGTCTGTTGTTTGAGCCCCACAATCTGTGGCATTTGGTTATAGTAGCCCCAGTCCTGGGGTACCTGGCTGGTTCGGTTGGTAGAGCATGTGACTCTTGATCTCAGGGTCCTGAGTTCAACCCTCAGGTTGAATGTGGAGTCTACTTAAAAAAAAAAAAAAAGAAAAGAAAAAACAGGTTGGATGTGGAGTCTACTAAAAAAAAAGAAAAAAAAAAAAAGAAGTCTAAGATAATAGTCCTATCAGGTATCAAAAAAATCAAGTTATGATAAATAAGATATTATTTTAGTGGCACTTGAGTTGGTAAAGTCAATGTAAAGAGTAGAAATTTCAGAAAAAGATCCAAATAAATAAGGGAATTTAGTATATGATGAAGTTTTCATATCAAATTATTGGGGAAAAATATAATTTTAAATATCCTATTTTTAAGATATATAATTTAAGGAAGAATAAAACTGATTTTAAGTCAGTAAGATAGCAATCTAAGGAAAAAAAAATTCCTATACCACAGCTTATGTAGAATAAATTCCAAACGGATCCAAGATTTAAACACAAAAATTCAAACCATAAATCTATGTAGAAGAAATCATTTCAGAATTCTTTTATGAAAGTTTAGTGGAACAACTCCTTCTATCTATGTCACAAACCCCAGAAATCATGAAAGACTGATAATTGTATAGAAATTAAACTTTCTAAATTAAAAAAAGAAATCAAAGTCAAAAGAAAAATAAATAAAGGGGAAATATAAAGAATAGCAAAACAAAGGTGAATGTCCATAATGTACACAGAACTTGTACAAACTAATAAGAAAAATGTCAACAAACCAATAGAAATTTGGTCAAACAATACAACTAGATAATTTAAAGAAAAGAAAAACAAGTGACTTTTAACATATAAAGAGATGTTTCAACACCCATAATCAAATAAATTAAATCAACACTACTCAAAAGTCAAGTTTATATCTTAGACTGGCAAACAACCTAGGGTTTAATGCAATGCATTCCTAAGGTAGGGGAGAGACACCACAATCTCAAGCTCGGTGAATGGGGAGATAGTTGGCATAACCTTTATAGATAGTAATTTAATGATTTTATCATTGTTAAAATACAACCTACTCCAGCAATTCCACTATTGGAAATACATTCTAAGGATATATTTGCACGTATATGAAATGTTACATGTTGGAGGTTATTTGTTATATCATTTTCCTGATAGCAAGAGAGAGTAAACCAGTTAAATAGCATCACTATGTACTTGTTGGGTAGATTTCAGTAAATCTAGAAAATGAGAGACTATGAAGCCATAAAAGAAGGACGAAGGAGAGGCGCCTGGGTGGCTCAGTCGCTGGGCGTCTGCCTTCAGCTCTGGTCGTGATCCCAGAGTCCTGGGATCGAGCCCCACATCGGGCTCCCCGCTCGGCAGGAGGCCTGCTCCTCCCTCTCCCACTCCCCCTGCTTGTGTTCCCTCTCTCGCTGTGTCTCTCTGTCAAATAAATAAATAAATAAAATCTTTAAAAAAAAAAAAAAAGAAGAAGAAGGACCAAGGAAAATATTTATGTCCTAATACCAAATGAACTCCCAGGTCTATTGCTAAGTGAAGTAAGAATAGCCCCAAACAATGTGTCTATTATTTTCCTGTTTGCATTAAACTAGGCAAAATATATATGTGTTTGTCCACATGTGCATATCAGAGGGTAGGCTACACACAGGACTTGGATGAAGTAGATGCTTTGCAGGGACAGATTCTGGGTGGCTGCAGAAAGGATAGGGAGCAGAAAGGGAGGATTTTTATTACTGGCAATTTTGTACTTTTGGAATTTTAAACCATGTAAACCTGTTACTCATTCTATAAATAAATACATGCATTAATTAGTATTATAACATTGAAAAGGATGCACTGGACAATGATGCTTATAAAACTAATCAAGGTTGTCATCCCTAAAATTAGTGACTTCTTCCATCTGTATCGATAACAATAAGGAAGAATTAGTAACTTCCAAGTATAAATCCAAGTCTCTCGCAGGAAATCAACACAACAGGAAACGTACAGTTTTAAGTCAGAAAAGCCCCACTACTAATCAGTATTCAATTTTTCATAAATTATTCCTTCAGTGGAGCTTGGTGGTTATTTCCATGGGTTCTGAGTTCAGAGTTCCAAGTTCAAATCCACATCTGCCACTTAGCTATCAGCCAAGCCTGCTTCCTCATCAGGAAGGTGAACATGGTAAGAACAGTACCTTTCCCATGCACTTGTTACCATAAACAGATGGGCTAATGATGTCACATCCTCAACCCAGGGCCAGGAACATATTTCTTCTTCCTATGCCAGCTCTCCCCTCAGTATCACACGATGACCACAGGTAGCATCTCACCTGTCTCTCCTGCTGCCCCCGCCAACCTGCCTCCTCTCCGACCACCAAAAACAGCACCCTGTTTTTCAGAGACATTCAACACTTGTGGACTTGAAATCAAATTAAATAAAGTGTTATTGGATAAAAAGCTGTTACAAAGCAGAGTAAAACAAGGACGATCTCTAGAAAGCCACCAGCAAATCCTAATGATCTAGAACCGCCGCCCAAGAAGACTCCGTGAGACCCTCCCACCTCTTCCCATGGCAATGCATTCTTGTGTTAAATGGTCGTCCTGAATGACAGAATTCACTCCTCTTGATTAAAATGGCATTCTCTATTAGTGACTGTACAGCACCCGTAGGTGGAGGGGCAGACAGGCTTCTGAGTGGCCTAAATGCACATTACAAGGCACTAAAATTGGAGCAATTTGCTGTAATTTAGAAGGAAGAATGAGTGAATGAACGCATGCACTGCAGAAAATTATATATTTTATTCGGAGGTAAGATTGCACATCTCTAATCAAGGCTTAAAATCTGAATTAGGATAAATTGTGCCATAATTATTTTCTTAGAAGAGAACAAAGAAGTTTTTAAAGCACCTAATATTCCCCTTTGAAGCTTTCAAAATGAAGACGCTCACTTCATGGCAAATGCGTGGCTTTATTTGCCTCTGTCTTACAAAGGCACACGTTCATTTAGCCAGATCCCGGGCTTTTAACATTAAAAGCACTGATGAGCATTTCCTCTTCCCAGCACATTTGTGCCATTTGGTTTTGGCCCTCCAAGCCTTTAATTAGAAAAAACAATTAGCCTACTGGTGATAATTATTTGCTTGAGTCTATCATTTGCTTGAGTCTTTATCATTCGTGTGCATGTGAGGTTTGCTCACACACACGCATGTTCATGTATGTGCCTGTGCATGTGTTGAGGCGGAGGAGGTGGGTGAAGGAAATCTAAACCGAATAAAAGTAGCTTATTTTGTACTTTGATATTCCAGGTTTTCTTTTGACCATTTTGATCTTTATTATCAGAAAAACAAAATAATCTCTTTGTATACCTAAGGGAAATTTTTCAAAATATTTTCCCCCACATCAATGGAAAATATTAATCTTTTCCAGCCCTTTATTCAAGGTCTTTCTGAAATGTTATATCTAGCCTACTTCAGCATCCTGCTGTTATGCTCGAGAGCAGTTGTCCCCCACTATAAAACATACCAGACTGTGTGTCCTATATCACAGCCCCCTCCCCCATGCAGGAGACCAGGTGTTCCCATCTCTCTCATCCTGAACAGTCCCCTCCCACTCTTCAAACCACCTGAGAAAAGCCCAGTAATTTGTAGCATCCTGTTGTAGTAAATAGCCATCACTTCTCAGAAAGCTCATCACCACACTTGACCCAATTGTCCCCTTGTCCCTTCTTCCATTCTCTTTCTTTCATCCAGTCCTTAGGGAGCAGAAAGCAGGCGGCTTCCATCTTTTCCTTCATATCTTCCCACATATCTGAGCCAGAGCGTGAGAGAGAGCACAGGCTTTGGATGAGGTTGGGGTTCAAGTCCTGACACACCCGAGCTGAGGGAATTTCAACACGTACTTAACCTCCCGGCTCGTGGTTACTACACAGCAGCAGTGATCAGGGGCTGACGCTTACACAGTGCTTAGAGCAAAATGCCCATGTTACCTGCACATTAACTCCCAGGACCCTCAAACCCACATACAGACAGGCAAGATTATGACCCTCATGTCACAGATGGAGACAGTGGGAACCAGGAGACTTGGGAACTTGCGCGCCAACCTTCGGGTACTGGCTGGTAGAGTCCAGGTGTTTAAGTATTACACTGCCCTGAGGCCATCATCATAAAATGAGGTAACTAATACCTACCACCTACCAGAATAAAAAAGATCAAACGTAAAGCACCAAGAAAATTTATGACACAGAGGAAAGTTTCAATGAGTAATGCTATCCTGTTCTCCCAACTATATTATTTCTGCTCGTAGAATTTTTTTTTTTTTTAATTCAGAGAACTCCGAGGTCATCTAGCCTGATGCCAGGAGAGCCGACTCCTCCCTGATCACAAACCAAGTGGTAGCAATAAATATATCATCAACACTTTATAATATATACTGTTAGCTGAAAATCAAAGGAAACATACCTGATCAAAGTTATATCAATTCTAGGTAATATGATGCAGTAGGACTAATCTTTTAAAAACACAAAATTGTTCATATTTCACTTCTTAACATACTTCAACAGTCCCCATTCCTTAAAGGAAAATGTTCAAAGCCATCAGGATGGCATTCGAGATCCTTCAGGAATCTGCTCTCATTCTCCACCCCCGGAAGCTACATCCCTCAACATCCCCCTCCCTAATAATGGTAAGTAAGACACAGGAAGAGCCACCTAAATATTTCAGATGCACAAACTCAGCTAATGCTTGCAGCACCAGTGGGAGGAGGGAACTATGATTATAACCATTATTCTTCCTAGGTGGACTCTATAGACAGTTGAGTAAATCCGAAGCTCACAGCAGAGGAACTAAGACATATCCCCACAGCACAACCACCACTTTTTCTTTTCCCTTTAATTTAATTTTATTTTACTTTGTGTGTGTGTGTGTGTGTTGCTGTCTTTTACTATACTCATAGGCCATGGGGCGTGCAGATTTATACACTCCATAGGAGACTCTTAACTTCCCCAGGACCAGGGCTTTGCCTTAACCTGTGGTTCTCTAGGAGCTCAACTGTGAATACTACAGGGAAGGTGCTCAGTGCATTTGTGGAATCAACGGATGAATGAAGGACACACACCTACAACAGGACATATTTAGGATTTATAATAAATACTGGATTAGCAAGAACTGGGCAATGGGAATTTCTGGTTAGATAAGGACAAATTTCAGGCTTATTTTTGTTTTACCTTTTTCTCACAGTTTCTCATTTCCATCCCTTTTTATCATGTCTTTACTTACTGGTTATCATTTTACTCATTAGATTCCAAATCACTATCTTCATAGAGATATTCACGCTATTTATTGACATGAATATTCAAAAATAACAGTAAACCTCCTTCAAAAGACTTATCTTCACTCAAGTTTTAATATAAACTTGCAGTAAAAATGGTAAGATATTTCTAAAGGAGAACGTTGTGTTTCCTTTCTTCCTACAGAAGGGAAGTAGTTAAGACATTCTGAGAGGTCTCTCCAAATTCCCTAGAGAGAAGAGAACACTTATCCCACTGGGTATGGAAAGAATCTGAGTCCAGTGCTTGCTGGAGCTGGACACGAGGTAGTCAGGGAGCAGCACGCACACAGGAAACCCCTGCGGGCTACTTTCTGTGGTAATGGCGCCATTTACAATGAATGCTCTTCAAGAATAAATTCGGACCAGATCAGGTGGCCAGTCTCGACTTCAATGCTTATGCCCAAATCCACTCTTCTTACACGCCCTTTGAAAGAGTTAAATCATTACACTTTATTCATGAAGTAATCAAGTTTTGACTGTGGAGAATACTACACGTGTGTGTATATATATAATCCATGCATGCATACCTAGATATGTGGGTATTTCAGATTCTGAACCTCACTCTTTCTTAAACCAAGCCGGTGCTTAAAAACAATGATAAGTTATGGGGCACCTGGGTAGGTCAGTCAGCTAAGCATCTGGCTCTTGATTTCAGCTCAGGTCATGATCTCAGGGTCATGAGGTTGGGCTCCGTGCTGGGTGTGGAACCTGTTTGGGATTCTCTCTCTCCCTCTGCCCCTCCCTGCCTAATCCCCCCTTTAAAAAAATGGTAAGTTGGATTTCTTTTATGATACAAAATGACGTCTACTTATATTTTTATCTCTCTGAGAACTTCGTAGGGAAGTGATGCATTTATCTCTGTGCCCCCAGTAATAGCAGAGAGCTTAGAGATAAAAGTTCCCAAATAAATGTTTGCTGAATTCAAATATTTTCATTTATTTTACTATATAATTACACTTACTTATTTAAATTCACATAAAATGAGGTCCTAACTCCAAGAGCTAGATACAAACACTGTTAATATTTTGCTTTCAATCATTTCCTTCTGCAAGCTCATCCTTCATAATCAGCAAACAGTTCTGATTTTTCACTTCTTGAAATTTAACACCTCATTATTATTTGTACCTCTGTATCAGTAAAAATTTCATGTCATAGATTTTAATCTTCCAAATGGAGAGATCATGATTTATGGAACCATTTCAAATATTTCACTGTGGTAAATAAGTCTGTGACAAAGTTCTTTGTGTGGTGTCCAATTAAGCATGTAAGGAAAATGATCTGAGAGGATGAGAGCCGGTGGTCGGGATTTAATGGTGGTTTAGTCTGGGGGTGGCAAGATTCACAGGGTGTTAAAGGGTGTGCATGAATAAAGTGAGCTCACTGGATAAGAGGAGCGTGGGGAGACTAGGGCATTGACTGGATCATCCAGGTAACTTATGAAGCCTCCCAGAAACCTGGCAAGAGTTGGGGTGGAAAGCCACACTGCTGGCTCGGCAGTGGGGTCTCCAGTGAGAAAGGCCAGTGAATAGCCACCCAATGGGAGCACTGGCTTTAAAGAAGATAGGATTTCTGAAGTAGGAAAGAAGAGTGACTGCAAGACGTAATGGGAAGCAAGCAGGGATTTTCCATCTCTTCCAGACACTAAAGAATGTGGGATGCAAGAAAAAAAGTAACCTACTCTTTAGAGAAGGGTGCAGAGAAAGACATAGAAGACTCAACGCACACCTTGAGCTCAATGCACACCTCCTTTCCCACAGCGCTGAGAGCCCACCCCAGCCTCCCCATACTGTTACTCGATGCCTATTTTGTGAATAAGTCGTCATATCAACTGGCTTCACTCATGAGGGCCCTTGTTTAATTAATTTTTCACTGTTGCCTCTAACAGGTGAAACAACTTCCAAACTGAGACTTAAGGCTTCCAACGTGTTCACATCACCTCTCAGCTGGTGTTGACTCTCGTGTTGATCATATCCTCTCTGTACAACTATTTGTCTGGGTTTTTCCAGACAACGATACAGGAGAGAACACATACCGCATGGTCAAATGTGTCTTCCATAAAAATACACTTGGCAATTGCGGCTGCACTTTACGAGCCTATGATGAAAAAGACGGAAAATGTAGCTGTGAAAAACTGTGTTCGCAAACCTGAGAAAATTTGGCTGTGAATATCCACTCTGTGAATTACAGTGACAGATTATGACATAAACGACAACACTGGAATCAGAAACATCCTTGGATGTCGAAAAGAAAACACACACACACACACACACACATACACAGGACTTGGTGTGAAGTACCCTGAGGAAGAAGAGACCTAATTCTTAGGAACGTTATCACTTCAATTTATTTGCTTTCCACTGTCCACTTAAAATATTTGTCTATTTAAACTGATTTTTCCACCTTCCTTTTTTTATTATTATTATGTTATGTTAATCATCATACATCACATCATTAGTTTTTGATGTAGTGTTCCATGATTCATTGTTTGCGTATAACACGCAGTGCTCCATGCAGAACGTGCCCTCTTTAATACCCATCACCAGGCTAACCCATCCCCCCACCCCCTCTGCTCTAGAAGCCTCAGTCTGTTTCTCAGAGTCCATAGTCTCTCGTGATTCATCTCCCCCTCCGATTTCCTCCCCTTCATTCTTCCCCTCCTGCTATCTTCTTTTTTTTTTTTAACATATGATGTATTATTTGTTTTAGAGGTACAGGTCTATGATTCAACAGTCTTATACAATTCACAGCGCTCACCATAGCACATACCCTCCCCAATGTCTATCACCCAGCCACCCCATCCTTCCCACCCCCCCCACTCCAGCAACCCTCAGTTTGTTTCCTGAGATTAAGAATTCCTCATATCAGTGAGGTCATATGATACATGTCTTTCTCTAACTGACTTATTTCGCTCAGCATAATACCCTCCAGTTCCATCCACATCATTGCAAATGGCAAGATTTCATTCCTTTTGATGGCTGCATAATATTCCATTGTATATATATATATATACCACATCTTCTTTATCCAGTCATCTGTCAATGGACATCTTGGCTCTTTCCACAGTTTGGCTATTGTGGACATTGCTGCTATAAACATCGGGGTGCAGGTGCCCCTTTGGATCCCTACATTTATATCTTTGGGGTAAATACCCAGTAGTGCAATTCCTGGGTCATCTGATAGCTCTATTTTCAACTTTTTGAGGAACCTCCATACTGTTTTCCAGAGTGGCTGCACCAGCTTGCATTCCCACCAACAGTGAGGGGGGTTCCCCTTTCTCCTCATCCCCTCCAACATCTGTCGTTTCCTGAATTGTTAATTTTAGCCATTCTGACTGGTGTGAGGTGGTATCTCATGGAGGTTTTGATTTGGATTTCCCTGATGCCAAGGGATGTTGAGCACTTTTTCATGTGTCTGTTGGCCGCTTGGATGTCTTCTTTGGAAAAATGTCTGTTCATGTCTTCTGCCCATTTCTTGATTGCATTCTTTGTTCTTTGGGTGTTGAGTTTAAGAAGTTCTTTAGAGATTTTGGATACTAGCCCTTGATCTGATATGTCATTTCCAAATATCTTCTCCCATTCTGTCGGTTGTCTTTTGGTTTTGTGGACTGTTTCTTTTGCTGTGCAAAAGCTTTTTATCTTGATGAAGTCCCAAGAGTTCATTTTGGCCCTTGCTTCCCTTGCCTTTGGCGATGTTTCTAGGAAGAAGTTGCTTCGGCTGAGGTCGAAGAGGTTGCTGCCTGTGTTCTCCTTTAGGATTTTGATGGACTCCTGTCTCACATTGAGGTCTTTCAACCATTTGGAGTCTATTTTTGTGTGTGGTGTAAGGAAATGGTCCAGTTTCATTCTTCTGCATGTGGCTGTCCAATTTTCCCAGCACCATTTGTTGAAGAGACTGTCTTTTTGCCATTGGACATTCTTTCCTGCTTTGTCAAAGATGAGTTGACCATCGAGTTGAGGGTCCATTTCTGGGCTCTCTATTCTGTTCCATTGATCTTGTGTCTGTTTTTGTGCAAGTACCATACTGTCTTGATGATGACAGCTTTGTAATAGAGCTGGAAGTCCGGAATTGTGATGCCGCCAGCTTTGCTTTTCTTTTTCAACATTCCTCTGGCTATTTGGGGTCTTTTCTGGTTCCATACAAATTTTAGGATTATTTGTTCCATTTCTTTGAAAAAAGTGGATGGTATTTTGATAAGGATTGCTTTGAATGTGTAGATTGCTCTAGGTAGCATTGACAGCTTCACAATATTTGTTCTTCCAATCCATGAGCATGGAACGTTTTTCCATTTCTTTGTGTCTTCCTCCATTTCGTTCATGAGTATTTTATAGTTTTCTGAGTACAGATTCTTTGCCTCTTTGGTTAGATTTATTCCTAGGTATCTTATGGTTTGGGGCACAATTGTAAATGGGATGGACTCCTTAATTTCTCTTTCTTCTATCTTGTTGTTGGTGTATAGGAATGCCACTGATTTCTGTGCATTGATTTTATAACCTGCCACTTTACTGAACTCCTGTATGAGTTCTAGCAGTTTTGGGGTGCAGTCTTTTGGGGTTTGACATAAAGTATCATATCATCTGCAAAGCGTGAGACTTTGACTTCTTCTTTGCCAATTTGGATGCCTTTTATTTCTTTTTGTTGTCTGATTGCTGTGGCTAGGACTTCCAATACTATGTTGAATAGCAGTGGTGATAGTGGACATCCCTGCCGCGTTCCTGACCTTAGGGGGAAAGCTCTCAGTTTTTCGCCATTGAGAATGATATTCATTGTAGATTTTTCATAGATGGCTCTTATGATATTGAGGTATGTATCCTGTATCCCTATACTCTGAAGAGTTTTGATCAAGAAAGGATGCTGTACTTTGTCAAATGCTTTTTCTGCATCTATTGAGAGGATCATATGGTTCTTGTTCTTTCTTTTGTTAATGTATTGTATCACATTGATTGATTTGCGGATGTTGAACCAACCTTGCAGCCCAGGGATAAATCCCACTTGGTTGTGGTGAATAATCTTTTTAATATACTGTTGGATCCTATTGGCTAGTATTTTGCTGAGAATTTTTGCATCCATGTTCATCAGGGATATTGGTCTGTAATTCTCCTTTTAGATGGGGTCTTTGTCTGGTTTTGGGATCAAGGTAAAAGTGGCCTCATAAAACGAGTTTGGAAGTTTTCCTTCCATTTCTATTTTTTGGAACAGTTTCAGAAGAATAGGTATCAATTCTTCTTTAAATGTTTGGTAGAATTCCCCTGGGAAGTCATCTGGCCCTGGGCTTTTATTTGTTGGGAGATTTTTGATGACTGCTTCAATTTAACTTAGTGTTATAGGTCTGTTCAGGTTTTCTATTTCTTCCTGGTTCAGTTTTGGTAGTTGATACATCTCTAGGAATGCATCCATTGCTTCCAGATTATCTAATTTGCTGGCATAGAGTTGCTCATAATACGTTCTTATAATTGTTTATATTTCTTTGGTGTTGGTTGTGATCTCTCCTCTTTCATTCATGACTTTATTTCAGTCATTTTTCTTTTCTTTTTGATAAGTCTGGCCAGGGGTTTATCAATCTTGTTAACTCTTTCAAAGAACAAGCTCCTAGTTTCATTGATCTGTTCTACTGTTCTTTTGGTATCTATGTCATTGATTTCTGCTCTGATCTTTATTATTTCTCTTCTCCTGCTGGGTTTGGGCTTTATTTGCTGTTCTTTCTCCAGCTCCTTTCTCCAGCTCCTCCTAACTGGAGGGTTAGGTTGTGTATTTGAGACCTTTCTTGTTTCTTGAGAAAGGCTTATATTGCTATATACTTTCCTCTTAGGACTGCGTTTGCTGCAACCCAAAGATTTTGAACAGTTGTGTTTTCATTTTCATTGGTTTCCATGAATTTTTGTAATTCTTCTTTAATTTCCTGGTTGACCCACTCATTCTTTAATAGGATGCTGTTTAGCCTCCATGTACTTGAGTTCTTTCTAACTTTCCTCTTGTGATTGAGTTCTAGTTTCAAAGCATTGTGGTCTGAAAATAGTCAGGGAATGATCCCAACCTTTTGGTACTGGTTGAGACCTGATTTGTGACCTAGGATGTGATCTACTCTGGAGAATGTTCCATGGACACTAGAGAAGAATGTGTATTCCGTTGCTTTGGGATGGAATGTTCTAAATATATCTGTGAAGTCCATTTGCTCCATTGTGTCATTTAAAGTCTTTATTTCTTTGTTGATCTTTTGCTTAGATGATCTGTCCATTTCAGTGAGGGGGGTGTTAAAGTCCCCCACTATTATTGTATTGTTGTCAATGTGTTTCTTTGCTTTTGTTATTAATTGGCTTATATAACTGGCTGCTCCCATGTTAGGGGCATAGATATTTACAATTTTTAGATCTTCTTGTTGGATAGACCCTTTAAGTAGGATATAGTGTCCTTCCTCATCTCTTATTACAGTCTTTGGTTTAAAATCTAATTTGTCTGATATAAGGATTGCCACCCCAGCTTTCTTTTGGTGTCCATTAGCATGGTAAATGGTTTTCCACTCCCTCACTTTCAATCTGGGGGTGTCTTTTGGTCTAAAATGAGTCTCTTGCAGACAGCATATTGATGGGTCTAGTTTTTTTATCCAACCTGATAGCCTGTGTCTTTTGATTGGGGCATTTAGCCCATTTACATTCAGGGTAACTATTGAAAGATAGGAATTTAGTGCCATTGTATTGCCTGTAAGGTGACTGTTACTGTATATTGTCTGTGTTCCTTTCTGGTCTGTGTTGCTTTTAGGCTCTCTCTTTGCTTAGAGGACCCCTTTCAATATTTCTTGTAGGGCTGGTTTTGTGTTTGGAAATTCCTTTAGTTTTTGTTTGTCCTGGAAGCTTTTTATCTCTCCTTCTGTTTTCAATGACAGCCTAGCTGGATATAGTATTCTTGGCTGCATATTTTTCTCATTTAGTGCTCTGAATATATCCTGCCAGTCCTTTCTGGCCTGCCAGGTCTCTGTGGATAGGTCTGTTGCCAATCTAACGTTTCTACAATTGTAGGTTACAGATCTCTTCTCCCAAGCTGCTTTCAGGATTTTCTCTTTGTCTCTGAGACTCGTAAGTTTTACTATTAGATGTCGGGGTGTTGACCTCTTTTTATTGATTTTGAGAGGGGTTCTCTGTGCCTCCTGGATTTTGATGCCTGTTTCCTTCCCCAAATTAGGGAAGTTCTCTGCTGTAATTTGCTCCATTATACCTTCTGCCCCTCTCTCTCTTTCTTCTTCTTCTGGGATCCCAATTATTCTAATGTTGTTTCATCTTATGGTATCGCTTATCTCTAGAATTCTGCCCTCGTCATCCAGTAGTTGTTTATCTCTCTTTTTCTCAGCTTCTTTATTTTCCATCATTTGGTCTTCTATATCACTGATTCTTTCTTCTGCCTCATTTATCCTAGGAGTTAGAGCCTCCTTTTTTTATTGCACCTCATTAATAGCCATTTTGATTTCGACTTGGTTAGATTTTAGTTCTTCTATTTCTCCAGAAAGCATTTCTCTAATAACTTCCATGCTTTTTTCAAGCCCAGCTAGTATCTTTAAAATCATCATTCTGAACTCTAGGTCCAACACCTTACTAATGTCCGTATTGATTAGGTCCCTGGCAGTCAGTACTGCCTCTTGTTCTTTTTGTTGAGGTGATTTTTTCTGTCTTGTCATTTTGTCCAGAGGAGAATAGATGAATGAGAGAACAAATGCTAACAGGGTAAAAACGTCCCCAGAAAATATACACTAAACAAATCAGAAAAGACCTGAAACCGGGGCAAAAGAAAGGGAAAGAAAGAAAAAAGAAAAAAAAAGAAAGAAAAAGAAAAAGATAAAAACAAACAACCAAAAAAAAAACCCCAGAATATGATCAAATATGATCAGGCTAGTGCATAGATCAGTGTCACACACTAGATTTTGGGCGTATTTTGGTTAGAAGAAAGTGCTTCCAAAATTTTAAAGAAAAACATATATGTACAAAAATAATGGTAAATATGATGAAGGGATGGAATATGACTGTAAAGATGAAAATTATAAAAGAGGGGTGCCTGGGTGGCTCAGTCATTAAGTGTCTGCCTTCGGCTCAGATCATGATCCCGACATCCTGGGATCAAGCCCTACATCGTGCAGATCCCTGCGGTGTGCTCCCGCGCTGCTCCTCCCAGGGGAGGAAGGGGAGTCTCCCCAGATCTGCCGCTTGTTGGGTCCCTGCTGGAGGAGCAGTGGCCTGACTGTGCCGTGGATCACGGTTTATGGCAACCCCGAGCTGAGAGCCCACGCCTGGGCTCCGCCTCTGCAGCCGGCTTCCCTGCTCCAATACCTGGGAGCTCTGCCTCACTCAGGCACCCACGGTCTTTCTGTGACCCCAAGGGTCCTGAGACCACACTGTCCCATGAGGGTTCCACCCCCGCTTAGCCACCAGAGTGACGTCCCTCAGCGGAGCCGACTTCTAAAAGTTCCGATTTTGTGCTCCGTGGTTCTATCACTTGCCAGAAGCGGCCGACGGAGGCCCCTCCCCCGCCGTCTATCCTCCCGAATATCGCCTCGGATTCACTTCTCCGCACGTCCTACCTTCCAGAAAGTGGTCGCTTTTCTGTTCAGAGTGTTGTTGCTATTCTTTTCTTCGATCTCCTTTTGAGTTTGTAGGTGTTCAGAATGGTTTGATCCCTATCCAGCTGAATTCCTGAGACCAGCTGAAATCCAGGTCTCCTACTCCTCCACCATCTTGCTCCTCCTCCCTCCACCTTACTTTTAACAATGAGATTTAATGTTTGAGCTGGGTTAGTGTTCACTCCAAAATTCACGCCCCAATCCCAGAACTTCAGAGTGTGACCTTATTTGGAAAGAGGGTCTTTGCTCATGTAATTAGTTATGGTGAAGTCACACTGGATTAAGGAGGACCTTATGCCCAGTTGACTGCTGCCCCGCTCAGAAGGCCATGCAGACATACAAGGAGGGAAGAAACCCATGTGATGACAAAAGCAGAGAGGATGGATTGGTGTCTCTGCAAACCAAGGGACGCCAAGATTGCTCACAACTACTGGAAGCTAGAAAAAGCCAAGTAAGCATTCTTTCTTGAGTCTTCTGTGGGAACATCATCCTTCTGACACCTTGACTCTACACCCCCAGCCTCCAGAGCTGTGAGGGAATAAATTCCCATTTTTCTAAGCCCCCTGCCTTGTGATAATCTGTTATGGCAGCCCTAGGTAACTTCAATATAAGTAATATGTTTATTAATTTTTTAAAAGTTAGTTCCCTAGTACAGGGTGTGTTCGATTTTCATATATTTTGTTTTCAAGTCCAAGAAGCCAAGTTAACAACCCTTTCAAGTGGAAATACTTCAGTTTATAGAACTAAGAATCAGTAGGAATGTACCCATAATACTGGAGAAGGCTTCAATTTGCACATTTAAACCATCCTTCACAAAGAATGTGAAGCTCATCTTTGAAAACATAAGTCAGGGCCTTTCCCTTTATGGATTATTGCCCTTCACTGACTATCAAATTCAAAATGAGATTGGTACCCCTGGCATCAAAAATAAGCCTAGTCAGTGGCCCCGAGCAACACACACTTTCAGAGCCTCTGTGCGCATGCTTCATGCTTTAGCCTGGGCCCTCTCCTCCTTTCCTCTGTGTCCTCTGGACTTGGGTCCTTGTCACCTCTGGGGAAGGCTCTCCCCACCCATGTGTCTTGCAGGCCTGGAGGATACACAGCCTTCCCTGTGACAAGAGGTCTCCACATAGATAATCTCCCTTCAGAAACAGGCCATGAATACCTCCTCAGAGAAGAGGATGTGGAATCATTGGGTGATTGAAAGGCAGTTCGATCATTTAGTAGCCTTTAAAAAAGCACAAAAAGGGACACCTGGGTGGCTCAGTCCGTTCTGCGTCTGCCTTCAGCTCAAGTCATGGTCCCAGGGTCCTGGGATCGAGTTCTGTATCAGACTCCCTGCTCAGAGGGGAGCCTGCTTCTCCCTCTCTCTGCTGCTCCCCCTGCTTGTGCTCTCTCCCTTTCTCTCTCTTTCTGACAAATAAGAAATAAAATCTTTAAAAAAGAAGAAAAAAACTCTCAAATCAGTTTCTGCAAATGGAAGGAAGTATAATAAGTCAATAATACTGGGATTATAAGCATTAATTCAGATCATTAATTCATATTCATTAAGTGAATGTTTATTATATGTATTGCATTGTATTATATCACACATTATCATATTAAACACATTTTACTAAATATGTTTTATTAGAATATATTATATTAATCATAATGATCTATTATTATTTATTAAGAATTATCTATAATAGATATATTGAGCTGACACTGGTGAAAAAATGCCTTGTTTTCTCCAGATATAGAAAACGGTGCCCTGGTGTTTCTCCTGGGCCTTAGAATTCCATGAAATTTTGCAGGGTGTAATTCAAAATGTCTATATTATCAGTTCTTCTACTCTGTCTTGAGTAAGATAATTACTACTAAATATTAATTATAAGTAACATTTAATATCATTTAGGTACAGCAAATTCTGTGCCTAAATAATAATACAGTCTTTGTCAAGAAAGTGGTTCTTGGTGCTTACAATGTTATCTTACGTTAAACTTCTGATTTCTATCTTAGGGGAAGATGAGTTTTCCTTGACATCCTTAATTCTAAGTTTTTTGCTAAGGTAGAATTCTTGGGAGGTAGTCTACACTCTTACCTCACCTAAGAGACTCCCATGAACTGAAAAGGTTAACCCCCCACCTCCCCTGCCCTGCAGCCATCCTTGCTGTCTTAGCCCTCAATGTACCCAGTGGAAAGCATGCTCTATACTCTCTTCCACTAGACTGTAAGCTCCTGGAGGGCAGGATGCAGCTTTCAACTCAGAATCCTGAATATCTAACACGCAAACGATGCGCACTGAATAAACGTATAGCCAAATGTAGAGAAAAGCATCACTCTTATATAATATTTAATCACAAATCCTATTTGAATCTGCCTGGTGGAAATGACAATGAGAGTTTATTTTCCAATTTCCCCCACAGTCACCTGACAGTGAGGTACTGGGATGATCCCCATGAGAGGCTAAGTGCTACTTTCTAGACATTGTGAACTTGAACATAATAGTTCCATTTATTGGGTGTTAACTGAATTTCAAGCATGATTTTGAATTTGTATGTATCCACTTATTGAATCCACACAACCTAGGAGATAGGTCTTATTATCATCTCGATTTTACATCTGAGAAAAATAAAACAGAGAGGTTAAGTAATTTATTTTAGGTCATTTATATAGTGAGTGGCAGAACAATATTCAAGGTCAGGCAGTCTGCTTTAGGACCTGTGCTCAATCACACACAATTTTCTCAATGCTTGTAAGATATCGCTTTATGTGTTTTTTAGATGCATAAAACATAGACTTAAATAACTGTAATGCTTTGCAGAAGATGCTGAACTTTAATACAGAAATGCAAAATTCTATGTGAATCTCAGTGAGGGAACACTCAATTTCAGTTCTAGGATTCACAGAAAAGAAAATGGAAGAAGTAGCCACCTGACATAAGCTTTTAAAAATGTGGGTCCTTGGGCGCCTGGGTGGCTCAGTTGGTTAAGCGACTGCCTTCGGCTCAGGTCATGATCCTGGAGTCCCAGGATCGAGTCCCGCATCAGGCTCCCTGCTCGGCAGGGAGTCTGCTTCTCCCTCTGACCCTCCCCCCTCTCATGTGCTCTCTCTCTCTCTCTCTCTCATTCTCTCTCTCAAATAAAGAAATAAAAAAATCTAAAAAAAATAAAATAAAATAAAATAAAATAAAAATAAAAATGTGGGTCCTTTGACAGAAATGAAAGCATGGAAAGGAGAAGAATATAACTGAATCCCAGTTCAGATGACTGTGTGTGTTTGGTAACCATCATTTAGGTTTTGTTGCCCAGGGCACTAGGTTAGGGTCCCAGCTCTGACATTCAGAGGGCATGAACTTGCACAGGTTTCCTTAGGTGCGTACAGTCCAATGAGTGCCCAATACATGTTAGCCCTGTTACAAAGATTATTAGAAGAATCTGGATTTAATTCTGTTCATGTTAGAAAGATGTTGAGTGGAAGTGTAGCTGAGTAGGGCTTTAGGAGATTCACACTAGGAACCTAGGATAATGGTTGGAGCAGAACAGAAGGAGAAGAGAAGCTAGCAAAGAGATCCAGTTGGGGGATATTGAGGGCAATGTGTGACAGATTAGAAAGACATCGCAGCAAGTGTAAACAAACTATAATAACTAAATAGGTGGGGGCAACAGAAGTGAGGAATAAGTCATAACCCAGAGCTTTCACACCCGGGTGACTGATGAAGAAAGCCATGTTTCTGCTTGGCAGGAAAGCAAATGGCGCAGGCCAACAACAGAATAGAGGTTCACAGGGCCCAGGGAATACATAAAGCACATACACCCTTTCTTTACAATCATACTTTTTTTGGGGCCTACATCCTTCTCTCTGCAAGTATTTGGATAGAGGTAGAAAACTCTGCTGTCTTATTCTTCACTTAGCAATTATTTGTTATGTACATACCAAATGCTAAGGGATAAAAAGCAAAACCAAAGCCCTAAATTTATCTCATCTGTTGTCTCCAAGTTGAATCTGCTTTACACCTGAACCCAGTCACATCGGACTGCATTCATAGCAAAGTACTCCCTCCATGCACTTTGCACATGGTGGTCCAACCTTCTGGGTGGCCTTCCATGTACCCCCCTGACAGCAAAGGCCCTGTCTCTGTGAACCCAGTTTCTGTGCAGCATCTGCTGTGAGGTTTTCTCTAATTTCCTAAGATAACTCTATGTTTCAACAGCATTTTCTTCAGCCCACCCTTGTTCTATGTATCACAAAGAGTTATAAATATTCATATTTATATGTTTGCCTATTTTCTTAGACAATGACCTCCTAAGCAAGCAATATTTTACATCATTGCTGGTGACTTCTCCCACATTCAGAATAGTGCCACAAAACAGCATGAGAATGTCCTCAAAAGTGATTTCTGGAAATATGGCTTAGAAGGGTTCTAAGACCAACTGACCAAGTTCATAAACACAGCATACTACCAAGAAAGAAGTGCTTTTGCATTTCAGCTGAGTCTACTCGAGATAGTCAACACCGTTTTATTATGTCTTTGAAGATTAATCAGGTAATTTTGGACATTAAAATGTGAAAATTATTATCCCTCTATAAGATGTTTTAATTACTAGTTCCAAAAATGGACATATGCTCACCACTTCTACAACATGTATTTTGGTAGGTTTGTTCAATCATAGGTTTATCAAGATTACAACACAGACTGTATATTTAAATTTGAAATGAAATCACACACTAATCTAACCACTTCTTGGTTTATCTCGGTGGCATCGCTGCTAAGTACCAGACTCTCTTCAAGACACAGGGAACTCATGAATGAAATGGATCAACGGCCTGACTTTGTAGAGCTTAAACAATGTTACAGGGAAGATGGACAAGAAACAGGTGAATCTATAAAACACAGAAAGGGAATATTGGGTTGGAAGTGAGGGCTTGTTTTAAAAGAGGAAGGTCAGGAAAGGCTCTCAAAGAGTGTGATACTTAAACATCATCTTAAAGGAAGCAAGCTATGTGTATGGGGACAGGAAGGCTTTTGCTGGTAGACTGCATGTGGGCATGACAGACATAAATGAGACCCGCTGTGACTCCATCATTAGCCCAAGCAACTGCAGATAGTGTTGCTACTTACTAAGATGTGGAAGAATCTGGTAGAAATAGGGGGGTTTATTTGTTTATTTATTTTTGTTGTTGTTGTTGTTTTTGGAGAGGGAGGATGTTGTTGCTGTTGTTTGTTAGTAGAAAAGGAATTGATGTACTACAAACTAAATTCCAAAATTTCCAATATATATTGGATGTCCAGGTAGAATGTTAAGAAGGTAGTCAGATGTATGAGTCTGGAATTCGGGGAAATGTCTGGGCTGAAGATCCAAATGTACATTTCATCAGCTGATGGGTGATATTCAAGGAGGCTGACTGAGATCTCCTTGAGACTCAGTGTATATAAAAACAAAGTTAAAACCTAAGCAGTAGGATATTCCAGCACTCAGAAGTTGGAGATACGAGACATTCCATCAAAAAAAAAAGGGAAAAGGAACAACTAGGAAGTTAAAAGAAAAATGAAGACAAGTTTTCTTTATCAAGTAAACCTTAATAATGCTGGGACGCCTGGGTGGCTCAGTCGTTAAGCGTCTGCCTTCGGCTCAGGTCATGATCCCAGGCTTCTGGGATCGAGCCCCACATCGGGTCCCTGCTCCGAGGGAAGCCTGCTTCTCCCTCTCCCACTCCCCTTGCGTGTGTTCCTTCTCTCGCTGTCTCTCTCTCTGTCAAATAAATAAATAAAATCTTAAAAAAAAAACCTTAATAATGCTGGAAAAAATTAAATAATAGAAAAACAAAGAAAGAATCATCCTGGAAGCTATAGGGAGAAGGCATTTCAAGGAAGATGTACTCAACCATGTCAGAAGTCATTTGAGATAAGAACTGAGAATTATTCTTTAATTTAATATCATGATGTCATTGGAGGGCTTGATGGATCAGTTGAGATGAAATCCTTATTGGAATCTGTTCAAGCAAAAGAGAGAAGACAGAAGACTGAACATAGATGATTCAATCATGGAATCTGCTGGAAAGCATAGAAAAGAGTGCAGAAGAGGCTGCTTTTGTTGTTTTCTTCCTATTTTGTTTTATTTAGACCCGACCTACAAATGCATGTTTTTATGCTTTAGCAAGAGAGATTGATGATACAGAAAAGATGGGAGAGTTGCTACAGTGTCAGTAACATGTAGGGGAGAAAATATAGGATCCAAGCACTGGCTTTAGGAGCAGGTGTCCACAGTGACAGGTGGAAAGGAAAGTGTGGACTTGGGCACAGTAGGCCAGTGGTGCATTGGAGGAGGGGCCCATTGGAGTTCTGTTCTTTCGACTGGTATTTTCTCAGTGAGATAGGAAATCAAGTTATCCCCTGAGCATGAGGACAAAGTGTTAAAAGTTTGAGAAGGGAAAGGTTAGTCCCAGACATCTAGGAGAATGGAAAAGGGAGTGAGTCAGGAGGTGTAGGAATGATCATGGTGGCCCTATGAGCTCACTTAAATTAGGGACGATTAAAGTGAGACCCCCTTGTCTCCTTCTCTCAATCACTCAGCTGCACAGAGCAGGCTGAGGGTACTCAGAAGGTGGGGTTAAACCAATATTTAGATTTTGCTGGGAAAGCTGGATTGAGAGAAAAGGGGTATAAGGAAGAGGATGTAATGGACTGTAGCATAAGAGCTGGGATAACCAGGACATAAGACAGGAAGAAGGGAGAGACTGAGATCCTGGCAGGCTCGGTGGATGTGAAGGTCCTGGGATGTTGAAGAATTATTAATTGTGGGTCTTTAGGGAGAAGATCACGGTTTGAGAGTAAAATGTTTTATCAAATACAATAGTTAGAGACTGAACATTTTAGATGGATTGAACTATTTGGGGTATTTTAAATTTCAATATATGGGATTCTACATAATAATTCTCATTTTCTCAATGTCATTTCCACAACAGTCACAGAATGAGAGAAGACAAGATAGCATTGCTGCTACAAGCTGATAACCGAAATAATCAAATGCCCATCCTCAGTGAGGTACCGTTCAACAGATGCTCACTTCTAGGGGACAGTATTATTTTTTCAGTGTTGTGTTCAATCACAGAATCAAATAATGTATAACATTGTGTTAAATACACTTGAAAAAGAAGCCGCCTCTTATGAAGTATTCAAGTATAGTAGACACACTGGGGGATTTTGCAGGCAATTCATAAAGGTCATTTGGCTTGGGAAGGATTCTTACTCTGTATTACTGTGCTTAGCTAGCAAGTTCAACTCTTAGGAGAAATACGTTGATAGCTTATTAATGTTTTGTGATATCCTATATCATGTGGTTATTAATTTTAAATAAGTTTGTGAGCAGAATCCCAACTGGAAACACTATAGAGCATGTTTCACTTTTTGGTCTCAAAATCCAATTTGAACATATTTAATTTATAAACTTTTCCTATTCTATTTCCATGCCAACTTGGAAGCTTTTAAAAGATGTTTAAAATACATATATATATATATCATAACAAACAAAACATCTTGCCCCCTGGAAGAGGCCAGGGAGAGGTCCTAGACGGAAGCCACAGAAGCGTCTACAGCAGGAGTGAGGCAGGACCCCTGAGCTGGGTCCACAGCTCCTGCCTAAGCCTGAAGCTGAAGCAAGAAGCAGACAAGAGCCCTGCCAATGACACCAGCCAGGATGGAGCAGCACATCACAGCCGGCCACAGCTCTTGCTGGCAGAGGTCAGGAGCTTGAGGAGCCACCTCTGAGGGCAGGTGTAAAGGGAAGACCTAAAGCTGAGGGTGGAGCAGATACTGAGAAAAACCTCTGGAAAAAACAGCTCCTAATTAAACAGAAGGTAATCTTAGAGAAGTCTGTGAAGCCCAAGAGAACCACAGCAATAACTACAAGTAAAACTCTTCAAGTCTTGATGAGACTGACTGCCCACTCCATCTTAAAGTCCTGGAAAGAGCTAGCATGCCAGTCTCTAGGCACAAAAACTACTTGCCTCAATCTCTACTGGACTACACAAGTTATCTCTTCAACAAAAGTTATGGGACCAAAAGAAACAAACAAACAAACAAACAAACAAAACCAAGGAAAGGCAATATACTGTCAAAGAAGAAACCAATCCTGTGACGTGGCAGACATCACTAGTTGATTACTGAGCCATGGATACCCTCAACAAGTGTTTCAAAGTAAGTTTCCTGTATCTGCTATGAGTCAGGCAATACCAAGAAAGAGTTTTGAAATGTGTTTGTCATTTTTAATCAAAATCATATTGGATTATCTTCCTAAAATTATTTATAATTTGTAAGCAATTATTCAAATAAAAGTCTCATGTTACAAACTGTTTCAAATTTCATCTTAGCTTGCATACCATCTCTCATTAATTTTGGTTACAAGATTAAAACAAATGTCTCATACCCTTCTCATCCAACTGGGTTGTATTTGAAAGATTATTGTCATGGCACAACTCAATGACTAGAAAGACTCTTTGATGATGAGGGGCCCTGGGTGTTCATATAAGGAAGGCAAACGCTGAGCAAGGTGTATTCATTCTCCACTCACAGACAGAAACATATGAAAACACATGGAAGCCCAGCATATTTGTCTGCAGCATCTTGGTCCAAAAGCCTCCTGTGACATCAAAAGAGCAAGCGCATAATCAAACCATAATGGTTCCAGAGCAGTGAAAATAAATGTCACAAAATCCATTTTCCATAGCACAAACATTTATATACGATATTCCCTCAGATCTTACTCAAAACCTGTTCACTGATATTAGATGATTTTAATTGGTTTCCAATCTATAAAAAATGAGAAGCAGAAAAAAGGTGGAAGAGGAAAGAACTCTTGTATTCCTACATATTGATGGTGACAGCCTTCCACATTATCATGAACCAAGAGAGAAAGCCACTAAAAAAAAAAAGGAAAAAAAAAATCCCCATTTGGAGTGGTGGGATTACCATATTTCTACTCCATTCTCCTGTTTGCAGACCATTGAAATTGACCAAAAAGTTAAAAAACATTAGGAAAAAAAAAAACTATCTTCAATGAGAAAGAAATTCAGCCTTTATCCAAACATGCTAACCACAGACTATAAAGAACATTGGCTCATGTATGGTGAAACCTGGGTCACATCAAGGGTAACCAGTAAAATTATAATTTGATACGCAAGATTCCCTAAAATTAGGTAGCACAACTCTGAAGCACTGAACCAGCATATTCTTGTGCAGAATAGCAAATCCCAAAGCTTTCAAATTTTTCTGCTGATTCTTTTGTGTTCACTTCTGTATCTCCAAATAATATGCTTCTATTGTTATTTCTTAATTTTTCAGTTTTTGACACTATCAATTAGTATCCCCAGTTAAAATGAGGAGTTAGCATGGTGCCTGGGTGGCTCAATTGGTCCGACTCTTGATTTTGTGTTAGGTCATAATCTCAAGGTGGTGGGATCGAGCCCCACGTTGGGCTCTGTGCTCAGTGCAGATTATGCTTGAGATTCACTTTCTCCCTCTCCTTCTGCCCTTCCCCTACTACTCAATTGCTCTCTCTAAAAAAAAAATTGAAAAAAATTTTTTTAGATGAGGACTTAACCCTCACTAAGCCACTCATCTCCTGCCCAGCATGCTGGAGCACACCCCCGGTTTTCCCATCCCACCCCTATCACACTGCCTGAGGCCTTCCCATCAGCATTCAATGCTCCCACTCCCAGAACACTGAGGGTGCTTGTCACATGGAGCCAAGTGGTGTCCTCTGTTTGCTTTTATTTGCCTTTAGTTTCCCTAGTAATGCTCGTCTTGCTTCGTTGTTTGCTTAATTTTCTATGCACTCACTACCAATTCAAAGTCAAACTCTCAAGTCTACACCTACTGTCGGGAATCATCCCCAATCCTATATTTTCTTTACTTTTTTAAAAGAAATCACAATTCCTTCAGAATTTTTAGAACCTGCTCTATTTCCTTCTAGCCTTCAGCTTTCCTAATGTCTGTAGAGATGGCTAAATCCAATCTGGGTCTCTAAGTGTGACTTTCTTTCCCTTCAGCAATGTATATGATTTTCTTTTTGGGTTCAGGGCTAACAAATTTCTCAAGGATATTAGTTAAGTTTATCCTCATTCATTTTATTATGCCTACGATGGCCCCTTCAATCTAGAAACACTTTTCATTCTAGCGCACTGTGTTTCATTATTTATTAATATCACTGAGGATTTAGTGATGGTTTCCTCACTCTCTTTTCTCTGTTCTCTCTTTCTAGAATTCTGTCATCTGGGTGTTACACCTCCTGACTGTCTCCTGTCATTCTTGTATCCTTCCTTGCCTTTCATCTCTTTGTCCTTCTCATTCGGGGACAGTTCTTTAACTTTACCTTGTAACCTTTCTATTGAGTTTTAAATTTTCTCTTATTATGACTTGAGTTTCCTAGGGACCTCTTTTATATTTTGTACCAGTGGGCTAACGCCATCTTCACAGCCTTCTGTACTTGTCTTCTTCCTTAAACTTTTTGTCTTTATGGACTTGTGTCTTTAAAATTATGTCCTTTTTTTTTTTAGCTTAAATAAATTGAATAAAATTATTTTTAAAAACCAAAATAATGCCTTTGCTCTCAATTTAATGGAATTTTCAAAGTAGTGAGGCTACTTAATGTGGTTTTTTTTTTTATCTATTATCTTTTACCTGCAATTATCCCAAGTAAAATTTATATTTTTGAATTTACTATAGCACATGTGTCTTTTAACATGAATTACCCCAAATTATTTTTTGAATGTAGGAAAACTTCAAAGATGATAGATGATAGATAGATGATAGATAGATAGATAGATAGATAGATAGATAGATAGATAGATAGAGATAATATTGTCTTTAACAATAAGAAAGAACATATTTAACAAGCAGAAATAGCGAGAACCTTTGCTTAGGAAAACAGTTCCAATATCAATAGAAAAAAATATATCTAAATGGATTATAATCCAAACAACTTGGTTTCAAGAGAACTTGAAAATATCTTTTACTCACAAATACAACAAAACATCCACTAAGGTATTTGATACCTGATAGAGTAAACGTGTTTTTATTTTCATTATCCACCACAGATGTACATTGAAAGGAACTTCTTGTATGAAAATAGTAACTTTGCATATCACTAGTGGAAGATACTGCCTGTTATCCACCTCAATAATAAATCTCTAAACATAACCAGGCCCATATATTTTAATGCATACCTGAAAGTTTGTATTAAGGCTTGCCTTTTAAAGAAATTTCTAGGCTTTTTATAGGCCATTTGACCAAATAATCTACTCTATATGGATGGAAATCTCATTATGGTAGAATCCTATATGGTATAAATAATTATGTTCTAAAGCACTGTTAAGTTTTGGTTGTATTCCAATGGAAACTCACACAAGTAAGGAATTATGTGTTATCTTCCCCTTAGAGTATTCTGTAGGATTTTAGGTGGATTTCCTCTACAGTAAGACCAATTTGTAGAATATTTTTTTCTGACTTCAGAACCAGTACCCTCTCCTTGCCATCTGTATCTGCCTTCTGTCAGGTCCCATCCTAAGGAAGAAAACCAAAGAAGGTAAGAGTGAATTAGTGGCAAATTTTTCTACCTCATACTCAGAAGCTTTGTTATTGATTAAAACACATATATGACTCTTAATGTCAGTTTCCTTCTGGGGGAAGCTTGTTTTCATTTTTGTAAGTGTGCTATCTACTTATATACATTAATCTTAAGAACAAAGCATGCTTATTAAAAATTCAGCCTTCAGGCTGCCTGCTGGTAATCACAGATTCTAGTATAAATCCTTATTTTATAGTTGAAGAAATGGGCCCAGGGAGATTAAGTGATTTCCTATTAAAAAAGCAAATCAATGACAGAGGTCAGGACAAAAGGACCAGCTCTCAGAGTGCAGGTATGCACCCCGGTACTTCAAATACACTGACTCACAGGCAGCCGCCCTGCTCAGAACACTCCTAGCCCCTGGCATCACTACTCTGCCGGCTCTGATCAACAAAACAGTCCTCCAACTGCATCTTACTCTCAGTATCCACACCCTTCACCTAGTAGACCGTTATCAGTCAGATACTAGTGAAAACAGTCCTCTGACCCAATAGGACCTTTTTTTATTTTCCGGCTTTAAAAATAATATTGTAAGTCAATTTACAAATAATTTATAGAAGTGAGAACAAAGGGATAGTAAAAATCAACCTTATTAGAAACATTATTTAATAAGAATTTTAAAATAGCCCAAACTTTTATTCTAGTTTTCCCTGAAGATAGATAGATCGATAATGATAGATAGATGATAGATAGATGATAAATAGATGATAGATAAATATCTATATATGTACATATCTATATGTATACACACACATATATATAGACATATATATGGGGTTTTTTTTTAAAGATTTTTTTAGTTATCTATTTGACAGAGAGAGACATAGCAAGGGCGGGAACACAAGCAGGGGGAGTGGGAGATGGAGAAGCAGGCTTCCCTTGGAGCAGGGAGCCTGATGCGGGGCTTGATCCCAGGACCCTGGGACCATGACCTGAGCTGAAGGCAAACACTTAACAACTGAGCCACCCAGGCGCCCCATGGGGTTTTTTTTTTTTTTTTTTGACAGCCAAGAATTTGGATGAAGTGAGAAAAGAACATGAGGAAAATAAATTTTCCTAAGCTGGCAAGTGTTCCCTTTAGGGAGCAAATACAAAAAAAGAGAGAGAAAAAAACTTTCATATTGATCACAATCCACTCTTTATTATTTAAAACAGATTAATTTTATTTATTTACATTGTCCACCTGACCTTTTAAGATATTTTGTTTTTTATTTCAATTTCCTCTATTGTTAATATTTTATGATTCAGTGTACAATTTGCATCCTACAATTAAAGAATTTATAACTTGGTTTGGAACTACAACCCACTGGCTCTTGGAAAATAATTAAAATACAAATAAATAATTGGAAGAAATAAATTATTGTTAGAAACATGGAAATCCAGAATTATTATTCATTTACTAATATTCTACTCATTATATAATGCCACTCCAACCGGTTAAGAAGAAAATATAGTCCCTATTCTCAAGGGTTCACCCAGAAAGAAAAAGCAAAATAAGCTACTCTTTAAAATTTACCCACGGAAAAATGGAATTTCACACAAGGAAAGACACAGGAAACTCATCTCTCTCACATGGAAAAAATAATCATGTATTAATATAATATTTAGATGAGGTTGCTGTGGATGCAATTAGTTAAAATATTAAATTGAAATTAAAATTAAAATAAATTTCCAGTGAATTAAATGCTTTTCATAAGGAATTTCTGGTGAATTATATGATGGATGGACATGACTTATTACACAGAATAGAAATATTCTTGAAAAGTTGAATGTGAATTGGCTTTTCATAATTTGTATTTTTTCTCTACCTCGAATTTGTGCTGGCAAAATACCTGTGGGTTAGTGATGTCCTCGTATCAGCCATTTTAAGAGTTAGGGTCTCTCAGCTCTCAAGCCACTCGTCTCTGTCCCATTCTGTGCCATGGGGGCTGGACACTGTGGACGGTTTCATCCTCCTGTGGGCTTCCCGTTGGATCCTGCCTCCATGGGATGTTAGAGACGAGAGAGGAGACTGCTTCCTCCTGTCTGCTTTTCTTCCTGCCAACATTGTCCCCACACAATCTCATCCTTCTTGACAAGGCAGTTTGTTCCAATAGCACTGGGTTCCAGTTTCCAGAACTTTGACACACCTACACAGACTACAGGGAAATGCCCACTCCTCAAAAGTCTGAACCCCAGCTCTGTGGGGGTCTCTTCCAAGCACCTGACATCCTCCACTTGCCCTTTGGTCCCCGACCTCCCAGCCAGAGCTGCTTCCAGCAGTTTCTCTCCCATATTGCTCACTACTCGCATTTGCATTCACCGCCCTCTGTCCTGTCCTTCTCCAAGCAGACGCTGATTGGAACAGGGCCAGTACACCGGCTTCAAGCTCCTCTCTGTCTGATCACCCGCCACTTTCCGAATTGGTGCTGACTCCTCCTTAGGGCTCCAGGGGAGGATGACAGCCTCCCAAAGGGATGGCGGTTGGAGCTTGGCTGCTGTGCACTGAAATGGTGGGGGAGGCATCAGAGCAAGGCCACAGCAGCATCCTGCTAAAGGGGCTACCATCCCCATTCCATTTAGCTCATTTTCTAGGGATCCAGATCTTAGCAGCACTTACTGTCATTATTTGGTATCCTTATAAATTTATATAGTAGGTACAAGTGACCAGTGTATCAATTTACCAAATAAGTGCTTATTTATAAGAATTGCAGCCCACTTCCCAACTCAGAATATAATTTCTGTTATAAACTTTCTTCAGCATAACTCATTTATTGAGGAAAAAAAAAAGTCCAAAGCCTTTTTTTGAATCATAATGACATTCTCAACCATCTTTTGAGTCACATAATGAAATGTTGTTTATGTTTTCAAGATAGAGCATACATTTTTGGGGTGGAGAGGAGGACGTCTTACATTAAATCCAAGCTCTTCTGTTTTCCTTTGATAGGAACACTTGATTTTTCTTTCCATACGCAAGACACCAATCACAATCAAAGCAATGAGTCACTCAGCACCACTGTCCACATTCCAGCCTAGAAACCCACAAAACAACCACATGAGATCTCTTTGAAGTCAGCTTGAATACCACATGAGAGGAGTAGCAAAGCATGAGCAATATACAACCTCTGGTCCTGCATGCATTTTCAGACAAGTAAGTACTTTCCTTAAAAGATCATATTCAGACCATTTCTACATTAGCACAGTAGATACTACATTAGTCATTAAGGCAACCTCTCTATCAAAATATAGAGGAAGACAGGTTTCGCCATTGCTTCTTAACAAACCCATTATGACGGTCAGCCAAAGGGTAAGCTTTCAGAACTAAAACAACACATGGAAGGGGTGTGGGGATGAGAGTGCGTGGATGCGTGTGTGTGTGTGTGTGTGTGTGTGTGTGTAGGGGGAAATGGAGAAAGGTATGATTTTTAAACGGCTGTTGGCCAACACTTGCCTGAGAAAGATCCTACCCTACTCACGTAATATTCCCTAAGAATCTCTCCCAAGAAAGATGCATTCTACAGAGCCAGGAAACTAAGAAACTGTCTCCCCCAGGTGGGTGGGACTAGGTCTGGGTAGCAAGAGTCAGAACTGATTCTGCCTTAAAATAGTAAAACTTCAAAGGCAGAAAAAAAAATGTTCTATTTAAAGGTTGGAAAATAAATACAGATTTAGTAGGTGGTAGAAAAGAAAAAAAAATCCCTAAACAATGGTGTCAGTTTTTGAATTAATATCCAAGTCTGTTCCATTATATTTATCTTTCAGATTCACAAAAAGAATCTGCTTTAGGAATGGTCACGTCGGTGTTGACCAAGCCGAACCTCCCACTACCATCAACCATTGAAAGAAAGCACATCACTGAATAATAAATAATAAACTACAATTTATACAAATAGCACATATTAATAATATACAGATAGAAAAATAGTTAAGTATAAAAAGATATAAATATTTTTATATGGTGGCCTATTTCCTTAAGCGTTTAAACTTGAAAACATCTTAAAAATAAAATACACTCTGACAGTATCATTCCTTGAGACTGCATGAAAAAAATATTAAAAATAGTTACAATAGGGGCGCCTGGGTGGCTCAGTTGGTTAAGCGACTGCCTTCGGCTCAGGTCATGATCCTGGAGTCCCGGGATCGAGTCCCGCATCGGGCTCCCTGCTCGGCAGGGAGTCTGCTTCTCCCTCTGACCTCCCCTCTCTCATGCTCTCTCTCTTTCTCTCTCAAATACATAAGGCAGAAGAAGGGCAAATTTGCTTTCTTTGCTTGCATTGGAAAGTCCAATTTTCCCTACCCTCAGATATTGGTGCTCCTGGTTCTTGGACCTTTGGACTCACCTTTAGATTTCTTGGTTCTCCAGCTGGCAGATGACAGATCCTGGGACTTCTCAGCCTCCCTAACCAAGTGTGCATATTCCTATAATAAGTGTATTATCTATCTATCTATCTATCTATCTATCCATCCATCCGTCTATCCATCCATCATCTATCTATCCATCTACCATGTATCTATCTATCCATCTATAATCTGTCCATCTATCCATCTATCATCTATCATCCATCCATCTAGCCATCCATCCATCCATCTATCCATCTACCATTGATTTATCCATCTATCCATCATCCATCCATCTATCCATCCATCCATTCACCTATCTGTCTATCTATCCACCTACCTATCTATGTATCATCTATCCTATCAGTTCTGTTTCTCTGTAGAATCTTGACTACTACACATATGATATAGCAGGGTGTAACTTAAGTATTTTACAGCAGAGGAATGTTGACACATTTAACACTAAAGTCGGTAATAGTATTTTCCTCATTTTACACATGAGGACACCAGGGGAGAGATATGGTAACTAACCCAGGACTACCTAACTAGTAACTCATGAGCCAGGGTTTGATCAAACTCCAGAGCTCCCCCCGTGAGGCACAATAAGATGCAGGATCATAAGAAAACCATCTAGAGTGTATAAATTGTGTATTTCTATAGTTAAGTAATTGATCTTTATTTCTGGACAAGTAGGTTGTTTCGTTTCCAGCATCATAAACATTTTTATGCACACGTCTGTTTTGTTGCCTTACTCTTTTCTTCAATAAATTTATACCAAATGGAATTGGTTGAATAAATGAATATTCCTTCACATTTTTCATATATATTCCCATACTGACCTTCAGAGAAGCAGATGAGAGTTCCCTTCCCACAAGCAAGGTTGAAAAGTATCTGTTTTCTGCTCAGTTTCCCTCACATTGGTGATTATTATTCACTTTTAACTTTTGCCAAATTCACAAGTGGCAAACGGTCCTTAACTTGTATTTGGATTTACATTTTCTTGAGAACAATAAACATTTTTCATAATTTGCCAGCCGTTTTCAGTCGTTCATTATCCGGCACTCAAAAGAGCCATACATGCTTTCTTCTGGTACTCACACCCCTCATGTTGATTTGTGGAAGCTCATTATATGGCAGTCATCGACCCTTCGCCAGCTGCATATGGTGCTGATGAAGGAGGGGCCGGAGGTACATTCTTCACCTTTTAGCCTCTGAATGATAAACTGTGAGAAGTTTATTATCTGTAAGTGAAATGCAAACATCTCAGCATCATCCGCTGTGGATCAGGTCCCAGCTTAGACACTGACCGTGTCCTTGCCCTCAGTTTCTCATCCAGAGAAACAAGGAGTGCATCTCCACCATCCTGACTACCTGTCAGCTGTGAAGGTGGGATGACAGCCATGCAGAGCTGGGCATCCCATGCTCACTGAGCCCTCACCATGCCCAACCTCCCTGCGGTGTCTGATTCCTCTCCGGGACTACTGGTTTCTTGCTGTTAGTACTGAACATTTTATTTTTTATTTATTTTTTATGGAAGTATAATTAACATACAGTGTTATCTTAGTTTCCAGTATAGAGTACAAGGATTCAAAATTTCTATACTTTACTCAGAGCTCATCACAATAAGTATACTCTTGGTCCCCTTCACTTATGTTACCCATCCCCCACCTCTCTTCTAGCGACCACCAGTTTCTTCTCTGTATTCAAGTCTGGTTTTTTGTTTGTCTCTTTTTTCCTTTGTATGTTCATTTGTTCTGTTCTTAAATTCCACATATGAATGAAATCACGTGGTAATTGTCTTTAAACAACATAGATGGACCTAGAGAGGCTAATGCTAAGTGAAATCAGTCTCACAGAGAAGGACAAATATCACATGATTTCACTCAGTTGTGGGTCACTGGTTTAGGGGGAGAACGATGTCTTGATACTCTTGTCACCCTCCCACTCCTTGCTTTAATGCTTAACATATACATCTGAGTGGAAAGCTTAGCCTGTTTCCCCCAAAAAACAGTCAGGTAGCTTCTTCTGCAAATAAATAAATAAATACAAACATACATACATACATCCATACTAAAGCAATTAAACAAATTGCTTTAACAAATGGATTGATTTTCTTCCTCCCATTTTCTTTTTTATTAATAAATTTTGATTTCTGCAATCTGCATCATTTTTCCCCTGGGTATTTTAATTAGATAGTAGAATTTAAAAATAGGGTCTCCAGTATATTAAGAAAGTTGCAGTGGTGTTTATGTGGGACAGCTGGTAGAGTTCTGATTTGAGAGGATTTTTTTTTTTTATTCTGTCATCTGAACTTTGCTTTGGTAATGCTGCAAATTAGCAGCTATTCATTCTTTAATGAACAAGGGTTCATGTAAATTTCAACTATGAATAGGCAATCAGGATTTCTTTGGATATAATGGGTTATTTACCAGGCTTCCATTTCAATTTTGAACTCTTTGCTTCTTTAAACACCATCCTTTATAATTTGCGGCCATCTAATTACGTATGTATATATTTACCATATAGATATTGCCTTTGTGCCTATATCTGTCCAAATTGCTTTATTAAAATAGTGGCAAAAGCTCACTCTACCTGAAGTGGATGTATCATACTGAGTCTAGTAAAGATGACTTCTGTGAAGCTTGGAGGGAGGAGTGGGTGATATCGGGAGCGGGACCTTGGCATGGTTTTCGAAAGAAGCCTGGTGCCATGGCTACAATGAAAAATGGTGAACAATTTTAGACATTTCATGACTTTCCCCCCACTGGCTTAAAAGCTTTACTTCCAGACCAATCTTCAGTTGTGGAAAACATCATCTAACTCCGCTTTTTTCCTTACTTTCTGATATGCGTTTGACCTACCACCTTGTGAGACTTAATGAAGACCCAAGGCTACTGGCCTGAGGCTGGTTTCAGAGGCTGGAGGGTAGGCAGGTGACCTAAAATTATTGAGGCCTCTTCATGTAGTTTCCTGGGTGACACAAAACATCCAAAGGACTTCTATTTTTAGCAGAATCAAAAAGCATGGCAGCAACTTTAGCTCATTCATGTAAATCTATATATTTGCTGTCAAATATTTAAAAATGACAGGCTGGGGCACCTGGGTGGCTCCATCAGTCAGGCGACTGTCTTCAGCTCAAGTCATGATCTCAGGGTCCTGGGATCGAGCCCCGAGTCGGGGTCCCTACTCAGTGGGGAGTCTGCTTGTCCCTTCTCCTCTGCCTCTCCCCCTTCTTGGGATCTCCCTCTCTCTCTCTCTCTTTCTTTCTCTCAAATAAATAAATCCTTAAAAAAAATGTCAGGCTGGTCTAAGCATTGTTCATGCCATTCCACTCTCCTGTTCCTCCATCAAACGCTCCCTTTGGATTCACAACATTATCAGAGATGTCCACAGCCATCTGAGAAGAAAGGGCTCTCCTTGTCCTCGCTGACTGAAGCCCCCTTCACGATCCTGCCGCCCTGCTCACAGGACATCACTCTTGTCATGCACAGGCAGGTGGAACGTGGGCTCGTTTTGTACATTCCAAGTGATGGGAAGTGCTTCACTTCGTCATATTGCCCAGTTTCTGTTCTCACGGTGTGCTGAGACATAGGAACCCAGCTACTTCAGGGATGGATCACTGGGTCTGTCACCTAACATCCTGAGCATTATCAGCACAGTGCACAAGGGCAGAGGCCCAGCTGCCTCCAGCCACCTTCTCCTCCCCTCCCAGCCCATGGAAGGGTCCAGGTGTTTAGCTACACTGGAATGCTGACCCCTGCTACTTACCCCTCTGGAGCAGGCTCTGTAATGGCACCCGACCATCTACCGCTTATATTCCTGAAATGCAAATCTACATACATCACCTTCTTATTCAAAAGGAAAGATACTTCCTTCCAGCCTGCTGAAGGACCACGAAACTCTGTGGCATGGTACTCAAAGCCTTCGGAGAGATTCAAATCTGCTTCTGCCAGCCGGCTGTGACCCCTCCTCTCTCCACTTTGAGCCCTGGCCCTCTCCACACAGGGGGGTATGTTTACCCCTGCTCTGGACGGTCTTGGTCGTCCCAGGCTAACAATGTTCGTTTTCTTCTTTCTGGAAGCATGGGAACCCCACTTCCTCCATAGATGCTATCTGAGCCTCCTGACTGCAGTCCTCCTCTGTGCTCTGTTGGCGCTCAGCTACCCCACGGGGCTGCAGGCTTGCTGGGACGAGCTGAGCGATGCCCAGAGCCCCGCCCCGGGCTGAGAGCGCGCTGTGCTGGGCCCTGCAATTCCTGGTGCATTTCTTAGCACTCCCTGGTTGCGCATTAGCACTAGTTTCCGGGACCCCCCTGGAGGGTGAGGCCAGAAGCCCGTAGAGCGCTTCCTGGGCGGCTCACCCGGGCATCTCTGCAGCCTCTAGGGCCATGCCCGGTGCTGCGGAGGACCTGCCCCCCACCGCCAGGCGGGACTCCCAAGCTGGGCTTGCTTGCTCAGTCATTCTGAGGTAATGTCTCAGCGCTCAGGGCGCCTGCTGGCCTGGCAGCCCAGCCAGGGAGAGGGGAAGGGAGGAGGCCATGACCCGAGGCAGACCTCCCCAGAGGCCAACCAGGGGGCGGGGGTGGCTGGAGGCTTTTGAGGCTCCAGGAGGGCCTCCTACTTGCTTGGATTAGTCAATTAGGTAAATATTACTCCTGGGCCCGTCTGGAAAGAAATAACAAACAACGTGTTCTGCAAATGGAAAAGCTGATCCAGGCCCAGTGACTGACAATCCAGGTGGCATCCCCGCCCTGCACTAAATCAGGATAGGTCATTAATATGCTAAAAATGCCGCAGCCAATCGGCTCCCATGGCGACAGCTCGGAAGTCTTCATGAATAATCCATGCAGCACCTGGAGGCATGAAATTTTCATAGGCAGTCTCTGTTGTTGGTCGTCGGAGTGGAGGGTGTGGGGATGCCTGGTGCCCCCGCCTGCTCTCCGAGGGGATCAGGGAGGGCGGCCGGAGGCCAGGGCAGACTTCTGACCCTTGGCTGGGCACAGGGAGCTATGGAGGCACTCGTGCCCCCATCTCTGCGTTAAAAACAAAAGGCAAAAAAAAAAAAAAAAAAAAAGGAATTTTTTCCTAAGCACAGCTGGGAACCTGCCTTCTGTAGCAGGGCTGGATGCATCCGGGATGTGCCCCCAGCCCTGCTCAAGGTCACTGTCCAGCTCAATGTCTCTATCCTGCAGGCCGGCCCTATTCCGAACCTCTCCTCTGGGAAGTCAAAGACCTCTCCGCGTCCCCGCCCTCCCCGGGCTTACAGGCCTGGCCCCTCTGCCGCTTGTCCTAGTCTAGTTCAGACTTCTCTGAACCTCCATTTCACTCCTTGTAAAGCGGGCAGCGACCACCTGCCCTGGAGGCAGAAATGGGATGATGTACTCAGAACCCTCCATGCGCACCTGCTTCAAACACTAGGTCTCCTTTTGCTCCATCATCTGCTAAGTCTGCCCGGCTACCAGCTACGCCCGCCTCTCTCTCCTGCAGGAGGAAAGTCTTTTTAATCAGAATTTGACTCCAGACTCAGTCTGTTTGTTGGGCAGTCAGGTATGAAAGGATTTTAGGTGATTGAAAAGTAGGAGGTGGTTGTTTCCAAGAGAACTAAAACAGGAGTTGGAGTCTATTTATCACATTAATGAGTATTGTTATTTAAGCGCGTTGAGTTTTATGTTCAGGTGTTGATTTAAATCACTGCTAGTCTCTCTAATTTGCTCCATTATGCCAATAATTCTCCTTTGGTTTAATGATTCCTTTGTTTTCTTCTTTGTTCATTTTGACTTGATGTATTTTGAAATTTCAGTGGCTTGCCTCCTTTGTTTACCTACTTCAAATTTTATAAACACAAGTCACTCAGTAGACGGGGAATGCCTTCCATTTCCAAATGAGAGACTGTTCTAGAAAGGGAGTTCCATCCCACTACCACCCTTTTGTTTTTAGTGAGTAGGATGCTGTTTGGGAAATATTAAACTGAAGCACAAAATCAAGAAATGTCTGTTTAAATACCAAATACAACTATTCAAAGAACACGATCTACTTTGGGTAGAAGCCTGGGGTGGCCAGGGAGAGACATTTGTGGGCCACTCGGGCTTGGAGATGACCATTTTTCTACCTAAGGCATGGTCCCTCACATTCTTCAGCAACTCTCTCCCAGATTTGGGAAGAAACATTTGTCTTATATGCATGGTCTAGGCAGCTTCTCCACCCCTGTAGGCCGGGACTCTCCTTGGCCTTGCATGGCACCGAGTCAGACCCCTGGACAGCGTCCCAGAATTCAGCCTCCAAGGGGCCACCTCCCAGGGTACAGCTTCACCATCCACTCAGTTGCCGTGGGCATCATCCTGGCCTTTCCTTCATCGCTGGCAGATGGTAAGTCTTTGGGACTTCACTTCTTCAATATTTGACATAATCTCTCCTGCTTCTCCTTTGCGTGCTTCCTCCCCCAATTCAGGCCCCTTTTCTTTCTCAGTAATTACTTACTGTACTTGTACCCAAGACATATATTTATCATCCTCTTTACCCAGCCTCAAGAAATCCGTTCTCTCTTTTGCTGACAGTCATATTTCTAAAACTCAAACTTAATCCTATCATTCACTTGTTTAAGCCTTGCAAAGTTTCCCTTTTGTCTTCAAGAGAATCCAAAATCCTGAGCAGCCAGACAAGCCCTTCCTGATCTGAGCCTTGTTTGCCTGGCCTTACCTCTGGCCTCTGTCATACTCTATGCCTCATACTCTTCCTTCTGTTTTGTGCATCATCCCCCCCGCCCCGCCACTGTCTGGCAAACTTCTACTCAAGATCGACCTCAGGAATCAGCCCTCTCCCCAGGTCCTCCTTGTCACCCTGCCACCTGTTTCACGGGTTTCTTTGGTACTTCCTCTGCTTTCCTTTTATTGTACACAGTGTATTTTTTTAATTTACCAAACATCTCATTAGAAACTGAACTCCTTAAGGGGAGTGACTGTCATAGTGTTTCTCCCATATTCCTTTAACAGCCCCATCCCTGTGGGAGGTATTCCATAAATATTTGTGTGAAAGAATAAGGCGACATACTGAAAATCATCAGTGTGAAGGACACTGCTTGTTTTGCTTTAGTATACTTGATCACATCCTCACAGTGACTTTACAAGAACTCTTCCTCATCCCAGTATTAGAACTGGGACAGCTGAGGCTAAGATATTATGCAAGTTGGCTATTGCCATCCAGGTCGTAGTACAAAGACTCTAAAGCCCACACTTTTTACACTATATCAAAATACATTACAGAGTATCTCACACTTTCACTGGTATTTGAAATACTTTAAGCTGGGATCAAGTCAAAAACAAACAGCAACAAAAACACCATTTCCCAATTTGGGGAAAAGGTGAAAATTAAGCTCGGTTGGTAGAAGAAAAAGCATGACTTAGTCAGGTTTAACTAATATCAGTTATCCATTGCCTCATAATGATTTCAATACTCCCAGCCTTAGTGGTTAAACCTATAACACTTACAGACGTGCAACTTTCTGTGGGTCAGGAATTTGGGAGTTGCTTTTTTGGGTAGTTGTGACTCAGTCTTTCATGAAATTAAAGTCAGGATGTTGGCCATGGCTACAGTCACTTGACAAGGGCTGGAGGAGGTGTTGCAGGAGGGCTTGTTCACACGAATGTCAAGCTGGTGCTGACTATTGGCAGGAATCTCGGTTCCTCACTGCACGCGCCTCTCCATAGGGCTAGCTATCGTTATGCTATGATATGGTATGGCAACTGACTTCCCCCAGAAAGAGTGATGGAGAGAGCACAAGGCAGAAGCCACAAATTCCTTTGTGACCTTGCCTTGCAAACCTTATTCCATTATTTCCACAATGTTCTTGTGGTTTCACAGGTTGGGTCTATTCACTGTGGGATGGGAATATGCAAGGGCATGAGTATCAAGAACCAAGAATCATGTGGCGCCATCTTGGAAGCTAACTACTCCTCCACGAGAAGACTGGGGAAACCATGAGAGATAATGAGAGCAGCCAGGACTACAAGTCCCTCAGATCCTTTAAATTTTGATTCACATGTACACAGGTACTCAATGGTGAACACTAAACTTCCCACCTAAAGCGCCATTGTTTTTGAGTTGCCCTGAATTCAAGTACTGTGTGACCAACAGATTCAGTGAGAATACGGTCCAAACAAAGGGAGGTTGTCGGCACAGAAGGGACAGTAGTCATTAGAACAGATGACTCAAATTAGATTTAGAGACTTATTTACAGTATTGCTTTCTGGTTCATCTTCCTCAAGGGACTGAAAGCAAAGATGACCTATGGGATTTGGTAGCTAAACATTCGAAGCTGACTTTTTTTGAAATTCTTATTATTTACCATGTTCTCTCCAAGTATCATTTCTTGGTAATGTCTATTTAGCAGGTAATTTTTTTCTTCTCTTTCTTTTTCTTTTTTTATGTGGGACACATACAAAATGAGATATCTAGCATGTATAAGTTATAATAAACTGAGCCCTCTAAAACCCACCACCCAAATTAAATCTAGGGAAATATTAATACAGTGCTTTTACTTGCACATTCCTCTATTTCAAATGTTCATGAGTTCCTCCAGAGGGGACTTATGTCATGACATCTGTATCTTTGTCTCTTAAAGTTTTAAAATATCTTTATGGATGTATTTATGTATATACCCTAAAAGATTATTTGTTCCATGCATTTAGTTTGAGATATATAGAGTTTTGTATATGCCCATTCAATCCAGTTTGATAACTACATTGTTCATATCTTCCATAATATTACTAATATTTTCCCTGCTTGACTTATAAATCAAACTTAGCATGCAAATTTCTAAATATGGTTCTGTCAAATAATTATTATAGTATTATCAATTAAAAAATATATTTGAGCCTTTTCTGAAGCACATTCAAGTTTAGCATTATTATATCTTCCTAATTAAAAGAATCTTCTATTATTATAATACAGTAACTTATTATGCCCTCAATTTATATAGATAGATAGATAGATATTATTATATAGATAGATAGATATATTATTATATAGATAGATAGATAGATATATCAGTCTATCTATATCTATAAACTATATCAACTATCTACCTATATACATATATGTGTATATATAAACTAAGACTTATATGGTTTGATTTTAATAAAGTTATCCTGAATTTCTTTTGTTTTTATTTTCTGATATAAACTTTTTTATTATTTTTCTTTCAAACTTTCCATGTAGTCTTTCTCATAAACAGAAAAATATTGGATTTCTTACATAACTTGAAGTCTAAGAATATAATTTAACCAGTAAACTTAGTCAATTTATGTTTATTAATAAAATTACAAGTATTAACATTTTAAATTTGTCTCTATCTTCTTCACTTTTGCTTTCTACTTTTGTTTTTAGTTATTGTCGCTTGCTTATTTTTCAAAGTATTGTTTCTATTTTGTTTTGTTTTGTTATTTTATCTTTCTTATTTCCTTATTCCATGTTTCCCTTATTAACGATTTGATATTTATGTACTTCACATCTATTTTTCTCCTGGTTACTCTTAAATTTTTACTCTTAATGCTCTTAATGTTTTACTTAACATTATCCAAATTTATGTATACCCTAAAAAAGAAACTTAGAGTAATCTGATTCTGTCTCCCTCTTCCTGACGTCTATTATTGTGTATTTTTATTATGTTTGCAACCACAAAGGTGCATAATATTATTGTCATGTTATACCCATTTTTAGTTTTGTTTTATACAACATTGCCCCCATTTCTTTGCAACCCACCTCTTCTATCTCAAGACCTTCCTCTGAGTGCTCCCTCTTCTTCTTGAAGGGTCTCCAGGCCATTTCCAGTTTGGTTCCTGGACTCACTTTATCAACACTACCTGGGAGTTTTTAGGGACACAAGTTTTCAGTCCCCAGACAGGCCTAGTGAAACAGAATTTCACAATGGACCCAGAAATCCATGTTTTTAGAGTGTCTCCAAGCAATCTACATAATTTGTGGGGCCCAGTACAAATGAAAATGAAGATCTGTCCTTTGTTCAAAATTAAGAATTTTGAGACCATGCCAGAGGAGCATTAAAACCAAGTGTGGGGCATTCTTAAGCATAGGGACCAGTTCTGATCTCCACATGATTTCTGCAGTTATTCAGTTAGGAAGATTTGTCTCTTCCCCCTCCATGTAAGCAATCATTTATTTATACATCTATGCACTCATTATTTAGCTTATACTTTCATCTATAATCCAATTCTGCTATTATTTTGTTGCCAAAGTTGTTCTGTCTTGGGTCATTGGGATCTCTTCCTTATTGTTCTTCCTTAGCCTTTAATGTGAAACTAGTGGATTAACTTGGAATCTTTTGGAGGGCCTTCCAAATCCACCTGCATCCCTCCCCACGTAGTCTAGGTCATTGGACACACATAACGGAGGAGGCTGAGAGTTGGAGTTTTCTGTGATGTTTGTGGGCAAGATGAGGCCTTCAGGGCCCCACAAGCAGGGTTATTGTACCTGTCCCTCCCCAACATCCCCTGGGGTCAGTGCAGGATGGCAAGAACTAATTTGTTTTTAGGTGGAATACTCACCTATGTTGTCTAGCATCTGTTGTACTTGGCAGGGTCCTAGCAACCTAAGGTGACACAGCATTGGAGGATCTGCTGGTGTCTGTGATGCTCCGTGTTGCACATTTTCAGGAGCTGCTGGGCTAAGTTGGGGGGGAAGGCAGCATGGCCAAGGGATCTTACATCAGGCCTGTATCCCCATGGATTGTTATGGGATATAGGGGTGTTGATAGTCATATTCATGTTTTTAATTATTAAGAGACTTTAATCAAGAAGAGGCAAACTAGCTATAGAATTTCTACCTTCCTGGAAGAAAAGCAACAATTTTTTTTTTCATTCAGAACGTGAAAAGCAACAATTATTTTTAGAAGTTCAATGTTTATTGAAAACATATTTGGTATCCAAAGGAGTTGAAAATGTATGTGCATGCAAAAACCTGCACACAAATGTTTATAGAGCTTTATTTATAATTGTTAAAACTTGGAAGCAACCAAGATGTCTTTTAATAGATGAATGAGGGTGCGTGAGTGGTGCAGTCGATTAAGTGTCTGACTCTTGATTTCAGTTCAGGTCATGATCTCAGGGTTGTGGGATCAAGCCACCCATTGGGTTCCATGCTCAGCATGGAGTATGCTTGAGACTCTCTCTCTCCCTCTCCCTCTCCCCCTCCACCCTTGTACTCTCTCTCTCCCTAAAATAAATAAATAAATAAATCTTAAAAAAAAATAGATGGATGGATAATTAAACTATGGTGTAGCCAGACAATGGAATACTATTCAGCAGTAAAAAGAAATGAGCTATCAAGGCAAGAAAAGAATTGGAGTAAACTTAAATAGATATTGTAAGCAAGAAATGCCAATCGGAAAAGACTATACACTGTGTGATTACAACTACATGACATTCTGGAAAAGGCAAAAATGTGGAGACCATAAAAAGATCAGTGGTTGCCAGAGGTTTAGGGATGGGGGTGGAAAAGGAAGAAATGAGTAAATGGAACCCAGGGGATTTTTTGGGCAGTGACACTCTTCTATATAATGGTATAATGGTGGACACATGACATTATGCATTTGACAAACCTAAAGAATATACAACACAAAGAGTGAACTCCAATGTAACTATGAACTTACTTAATAATAATTTATCAAAAAAAAATTTATCAATATTGAGGTTCATCAATTGTAATAAATGCACCATACCGATGTAAGATAATAATCTGAGAGAGTGTGTGTATGTGGTGGAGGGTGAGGGGGTGCAGGGAGTGCATGGGAACTCTCTGTACTCTCTGCTTAATCCTCCTATAAAACTAAAGCTGTTCTAAGAAATAGGTTTACTAATTTTAAAGGAAAAAAAACATATTTGGAAACTGTGAGTCAACTTCAATGCAAACTAGACCAGAGAACAACTCATTAGAAACACCTAAAACATCAATAAGGAGCTAGAAACCTCCAACTCTTTACTTGGGTTTAGCATAAAAACCCTTTGAAAAGGACTAAAAGGAGACAAATCTCAATACTTTGAACATGTTGAGTAGATGACTGACATTAAAGGGAAGTTTCAGCTTTTACAAGATGCATCAGAATGCAACCAATTTCAAATAGCTGCAATGAAAATATCCTCCAAAATCCATCAGATCAATGAGGAATAGTTTCCAACAGCACTGAAAGAGGCTTTGGAGGAAAATCCCAATGTTCTACAGAGTCTAAAGCTGTTTTCACAAGAAGCTGGAGGATGGAAAAAGGAGAGTGAATGAAGTTATTATACTGAAAAAAAAAGTTATAAAACTCTGAGGAAAGTCAGATTGAGCCTTTGGATGGATACTTGCAAAAAATTAGTTTGGGCTGCCGTTCTTGGAAAAGACAACATGGATAGTGGGAACCTGAAAATAGATGTAATCAGTGCTCCAGAAAAGAGAGCCCTCCAAGAAGATGAATCAAAGGAATTTCAAAGAAACTGATTGATGCAGCTGAATTAAATATTTATTTTAAAACTTTGGAAGAAGAAAGAAACCAAATGTATACCAAGTTAACTATAAAAGAGGAAATCACCAATGCATTTAAAGATCACATGAAAAGTCTCCAAACTGAAAAAACATCACTATAGTTAGAAAAATAAATAAATAAATAAACGGAAAGTAGAAGCAACCACTCCACTGGAGACTTCGAATCTTCTCAGAAATGCATCAAGAAGACAAAGTGAAGTTTCAACATACTGACTTAGGAGAATTTACCCTGTAAAGATAAAGGAAAAGATGTCCAAAGTCAGTGAAATAGCAGTGTATGCAAAGATCTGGATATCCATAAAATACAGGCCAAAATAAACTCAGAAATTCTTGAAAGCCTCCCTGACTTGTACCAAAGGCAGCTTACTTCCCATGGGAGAAAAATTTATGATAATGTGTTGAGTGCTCTGTTAATTGAGAGATATCTCAGTTATCTTAAGTTAATTAAAGAGAGGTTCCTGGGTGGCTCAGTCCTTTATGCATCCGACTCTTGATTTCAGCTCAGGTTAAGGGTATTGGGGTTGTGAGATCCAGCCCCGCATCAGGCTCCACACTTGGCAGAGAGTCTGCTTCTCTCTCTCTCTCTTTCTCTCTCTCCCTTTCTCTCTCTCTCCCTCTCCTTCTGTCCCTCCCCACACTCAAGCATGCTCTCTCTCTAAAATAAATAAATCTTTAAAAAAATTTAAAAATGTAATTAAAGAAAAAATACATCAAACGAGGTAATATTGAAAAAGAGTGAAAAAATTTCAAATAGTATCCATAAACTTGATATTACAAATCAGGTATTTAGTAGCAAGGAAATCCTTAGTTTGATGAGATCCCCAGGAAAGAGGAGCCTCAGGCTGTGATGGTTTCTGAATCCAGTGTCCTGCTCCCCATGTGGACCAGGCATCATCTACCCAGAACCTCTGTTGGGTCAACCCCATCCTGATGCATCAACTTGCCCACAAGGAGCAAAAAAGAATTTGTTCTGGTGCACCTGGAAATGGCAGGAACTTGGGTCTTTCTTTCAGTTCAACACTCCCACCTGAACAGGGTGCTGCTGGCCAGGCTCAGGTCCTCCCCTCATCCCCTTATCAGATATGTCAGAGGGCCCCCAGGGATCAGCTCCTGAGAGCGGGACCTCTCTCCATTTCCCTATTCCGGAAAGTGAGACATAATATCTCTGAGCATGCCCTCACTGAGGGACTTGCTTGGCTCTGCACATCTTCCACTGGTCAGATGAAATGTCTACACCAAGCACTGTTCACACACTCTGAAAACAGAAGTGAGCCATCTTCACATTGATCCACCTCCCAAAGAACCTACTTCTGAAGACCCAGAACCATAGCAAAGCACTTTTTCCCTCTCACTACTAAAATCAATTAGATTCTTTTCTTTCAGTTTTGTTGCTTAAAGTGATTATAATGGCTCAAATGGAAATATGAAAGGATTATATTTATTAGATAATGTTTTAAACTAGGTTATTTAAATGTGACTTTTATAAATTGTTTTCATTTATTTATTCTTTATTTCGGTAAGTACACATGGTATTTTTATTGTGGTCAACAAGTCCACTAAGATAATCTGAAAGCATAGCAAGATTTTTACTTAGTATTTCTTATAAAATAATTTTGATCTTTTTCTGTTTCAGTTTTATTGCTATTATTTAAATGACAATACAATATCTCAAATGGAAATATTTTAGAATAGTGTTTTGTAAATGTTCATTGTGTAAATGTGCATCTTTTTAGTAAAATGGGTTGGTTTTATCTCTAGAGAGTGTAAATATTGCATTTTTGCTATTGATATTTAACAATATTTCTATTGACCTAGAAACATAGCAATAATTTTTGTCTCCAAAAGTGGTTTCAAATTTTCTGATTTGGTTTCACTATAGATAAGCAATTACATAATTACTCAAATGAAAACTCTATAGAATTATAATTCTTATGTAGTGTTTTATATTTTATCTTCCTTAAATGTGAATTTCATGAGTAAATTATGTCCTTTTTTCAAATTTCATCAAGTGCTTTTTTTCCAGCTATTGATATAGTGTTTTTTTTTTTTTTCTCCTTTGTGGAGAATTGCATTAATTGATTTACAGATATTAAACTAACCTTGATTTCTATTATGGATAAATTTGGCTAAGATGTATTATCTTTTTACTATATTACTGGATTTAATTTGCTAGTTTTTAGAGATTTATTTTTTGTTTGTATTTTCATAAAGGATATTGGTCTTTAGTTTTCCTTTAATGTTTTTGACAAATGTTGGTTCTGAGTTACAATACTTTTTAAAATATATTCAAAAATGCTGTATCTGCCTCTATTATCTGAGTTTGTGTTCAAATTTTAATATTTCTTCCTTAAATGTTTGAAATAATTTACTAAAGAAACCATCCATGCCTTGAGTTTTTGAGTGCCTTGTGTGATTTTGATTTAGAGTTACATTTGTGTTAACAGACATAGGAGTATTCAGGCTTTTAGTTTCTTCTTGTGTCAGTTTTGATAAATCATGCTTCTTAAGGATTTTATTTCTCTCCAGTTTTAGATTAATATTATATATTAATTATAATATTTTTGTCCTTTAAATTTTGTAGAATTTCTAGTGCCATCCTCTATTTTATTCCTGATGTTAGTTTTTTTCTTTACTTTTTTATCCATCAATCTCAATTAGACTCTATTTATTAATCCTTTTGTGAAACAAACTCTTGGCTACCTAAAACCTCTCCATTTACCTCCTTTATCCAGAGAAACACCATAAAGTCTTCTGCCCCACCCCTAAAGGGTACCTTCCTCTCCATATTCTAGCCCCAGACTCTGCCTTTTTAGATCACTGAGACCTCTCTGTTCTGCTTGGGCCTCTTCCTTTGAATGATCAGACAAGTGCTTCCAGGCAGAAATCCTGACTGTTGGGCTCACTGTCTGTACTTCTTCACCCTCAGAGATCACAGTCCTGTGCTGCCTGTTACCCCAAATCTAAAACAGTTGCCTCGTATACATATATTTTTTCCCCAGTTATATGGTTGTTTACAGTGGAAGTAACAGTTGACTTCATGGTAGTTAGAGGTAGAAGATCCTTCCTAGTGCTTGTGGGTAGTCTCTTGTGTACTTGCTTTTATGACCATCTATTATTATTTTGCATTGCACACATAAATATTATTATTCTATATCTTATAATTTCAACACCTATATTATCTGTGATCTAAAAATAGTATATGCTGTCAATTATTGTTTCTAGCTCTTTTTGTGCATTTGGTAGTCTCTGATTGTAAGTTCATATTTGACTGAATAGAATATCTAAAATTCCCAAGGTCTTAAACTGAGAGAGCCTTCTTCCAAAAAGAAATTTTTGTACCAGAGGTGCTACTCACCTAGGTCACATAGCCTACCCTACTTCTAGGGTCCCAGACTTAATGTAAGAATCCTAAATTCAACACATCTATCTATGGCCCAATATTCCAGTCACAACCAGAGTTCTAATACTGGCATTTGCTTTCAGTATAATCTGTTCCCCATTTTGCTCAATGCTTCTCCCTAGAGAGGGTCTACATTTGCCCTATGTTCATTTTTACCCAAGGGGAGGGGAAATCCTTAAAATTATTTCTTATTTCCTGAAAGCCCAACAATCTATTTAAAAGCATGTTTGATCCAATGTCTAGTTGTTTTATACTTGGAGGACTCCTCTCGGTCTCAGATCGACCACAGTAGGGCCAGAGACAGGAAAAGCTTGTAGCCTCACCGTCAGTCAATGTAGGTATAGTTACCATGAGACAGAAACATTAGGTAACTTACACTTCTTTGTCTGCTAGAAAGTTCTGTGGTTGCATTAAGAAAGTCTGATTCCAGATCCTATGATGTAATGACTACATTGGAATGCTTTGTGTGGAAGACATTCTCTGTTAATGTCTACTGAGTTAAAAAACAGAATGATGGATGAGTAGATAAATGTTTCCATATATAAATCCTGTCATTGAAATAACGATGGGTGCATGCAGAAAGAAATTGGTTCTTTTAAATAAATTCTTCCACAAGTAACAAGATTAACAAAGTTGATAAAACACTATTATACATTTCACCTGAAGGCATGCCTAACTACTAAATACAGTTTGTGGATCAGGGGTGTTATAGGCAAAATAAATACACAGTTGATACCAAGCAGACACTGCAGTCAAGCTGTGGTGGAGATGCAAGAGCATCCTATCATTACACAATTTATGCTATAAATAAACCACCAATTACACTTGCCCCATATTTTCTGCTCAGCTTATTTACCCTACATTCTCTCTGCCCCCTTTCACAAATGCCCCTCTGCATTTCCTCAGTGTCCATGCACACATGAGGGCACTCCCTCCGTTTTGGTATACACTTTCTATTTTGTCTTATCTTGATGCTCTGATGAGGACCAAGGCAAAGTTAGCAGTGTTACAAGTGTATAAAATCACAGCTGTGTGTGACAGTTTAGCAAATGTGGTGGAAGGAAACAGTCGTCCATGAAAGCTGCAGCATGACCACCTCCCATGACACTCAGTTGGGCACAAGGGGGAGAGGCAATAGGGAGCAGTGGTGGCCTGGACACAGGGGAGAGCTGGAATTGTGCCTTGCTTCAGGTGTTAACTAAATGTAAGTATGATATTGGGCAAATAGTTTCTCTGTCTTTAGTAACTGTCTAACAATTAGAGGGGTAGCAAGACCCATAGTTCCATAAACATGAATCCTTTCTTTCTTCTCCACACAGAAATCATATTGTGGAATGTTTTTTTTTCTACCAAACAAATACCACAATTATTTTGTGTTACTTTTTGTGTTTCTGAGAGTTAGCATTGCTACATTAAATTAATATAACTTAAGTCAAAGGCAAAAATGTTTAATGTCTTTTATCATTTTCCCATTGGTGCGAAGAACTTAACAACCCATTCAGGAACCCAGTCATAGATGTTATATAAATTTCAGCATTTACATATTCCATGTTTGTGACCAAGTGTAACCCAGGCTCCCCAGCAACTACTGCATTTCTATCTATTGTGCAATTCAATTCACCAAGGCCCTTTATGAGCATTAGTTAAAGTTTTATCTATAATCACAAATTTAAGTGAGATACATATTATTACCACCCAATGTAAGTCTTTTTTGTAGTTAAGTGACTTACTAAAAGTATTATTCCTAGCTCAGTGGCAAACTTGAAGCTAGAAACCACAGGTCTCATTGAGAATTATAAGTAATGTTTTAAAATCACTATTGGGATGCCTGGGTGGCTCAGTTGTTAAGCATTTGCCTTCGGCTCAGGTCATGATCCCAGGGTGCTGGGATCGAGCCCTGAATCGGGCTCCCTGCTCAGCGGGAAATCTGCTTCTCCCTCTCCCACTCCCCCTGCTTGTGTTCCTTCTCTCGCTGTGTCTCTCTGTCAAATAAATAAAATCTTTAAAAAAAAATAAAATCACTACTTATTGAATCTCTACTAGATACCAGGCACTGTACTAAGGATTTTCAGGCTTTATGTAATTGATTCCTAGAAATAGCAAGGTAAATGATATCATCACAGTATTACAGGTGAAGAAATTATAGTTTAGAAAAGTTAGCTAGCTTGCCCAATGGCAGGGCAAGGATTTGAAGTCAAATGGATTTGACTATAAAACCCATTCTCTTTGCATTTTGTCAAGCTGTCTCTAATCCAACAGTACTTTCATTGATTAAATATCTTCTCTTGTGTCAAGTTTGATTTTATTTTGTGCCAGACACTTCCACATACAAATAGAAATCTCATTGAATCCCAAGGAAATACTGTGAAAATGGCATTTTCCCACAATTTCCAGACAGGAAAACTGCAGCTCCATGAGGGAAGGATAGGTTCCAAAAGTCACGAGACTGTTACGTAGCGAAACCAACCGTTCCATAATGCACTATCTGATGCTTCACATGGCATTTTCTATTGTTTTCTACTCATTAGTGTAGGCCTGTTACTATATTGTCAGAAATCTTTGCATTCAGAAAATGACATCCAGCATAATGGTGAATTCATCATAGATGTTCAGTAAGCAAACTGATTGAATGGGAAAAGCATGGGGCTGAGAAACCCTTCTCCAAAAATGTCCAGGAAAGGGATCATGTGCAAGATATCTTGCTCCCTTCAGACTCTCTCTGTCCACCTCCACATTGCTCTCTACCCCGGGAGCCCGACCACATGGACACCATAAATCAACCCTCTGGCAGGCCCCTGGCTTTGCTTTGTTTGGCCTAACTGGCTCCTTCTCTTTGGAACTGCCACGAGCAGTAGAAAGAACATTAGTTTTGAGTTAGACACACGTAATTCTCTTGTCAAAGATCGATGTTCATGGGCCAACCATGGACCAGGTAGCATGTTGGTTCCATTGCTGTGAAATCAATAACTCATCATCCCCACTTTCCATAAGCTTGAGGTCAAGCCCAGCATTGTCCAGTAGAACTGGAAAGCGAGCCACACATGCAATTTTAAGTGTATACTAGTACCTACAATAAAAAGTAAAAAGCAAGTCCAATCATTTTATTAATGTACCTTATTTAACCAAATAGATCTCAAATAACACTTCAATGTCATATCAATATGAAATTATCAATGAGATATTTTACATTATTTTTTCATGCCAAGTCTTTAAAATGTGGTTTGTATTTTAGACTCTCAATCTGAGTTATCCACATTGAGGGGCTCTGTGTGGCCAGTGGCTACTCTACATGACAACACAGGTTCAGTGGGAGAGAAAAAACATGTAAACACATGAGCATAACATATGTGTGCTAAGACAACATGCATCTCTGTGTTGTGCATTAGCTCATGTACAGTTGGTAAGGGGGAGAATATTATCAGCATAAATCAGAACTTCCTTTAATTTGTATATAACTAATGTTTGCGGTGATGCAGAGTGGGAGGGGCAAACTTACAATTAGAGAGAGAAGCTTAGCAAACATGGAGACTAAGAAACATGCCCAAAATGGTCTAGAATTGTCTCCCTTTGGTGCAAGCAGCATGTGGTTGACTGGTTTCAAGCACTGCTTTGTTTTCCACGTTGTTAAACTCCTTAGTAAAGCTGCGAAGACATTTCACACATTGTTTAAAAAGTCATGAAAATCCCAGGGGAGACACTGTGTGTGTGTGTGTGTGTGTGTGTACTAAGATTGCTGGAGTTGCTTTTATATATATATATATATATATATATTAGCTCTTTGGTTTGAAGTTGCATTGGTGCTGGGTGTTGGAACACCCAAAGTGACATAAACCCTGTTGTTTTTACTGTACAGTTTTGCAGTTTTTCGGTAAGGCAAACTGTGTTGCCATAGAAGCACCTGTGTTTCAAGCATGATGGTAGAAACACGTTCAGTTTTACCTATAGGTCCAGGAAATGTTTCAGACAGGAGGACACTGTTCAGCTAAATTTGACCTGGGATCAAATTCTAGCTCTACCAATTTCTTTTTTTTTTAATTTTTTATTGTTATGTTAATCACCATACATTACATCATTACTTTTAGATGTAGGTTCCATGATTCATTGTTTGTGCATAACACCCAGTGCTCCATGCAGAACGTGCCCTCTTTAATACCCATCACCAGGCTAACCCATCCTCCCACCCCCCTCCCCTCTAGAACCCTCAGTTTGTTTTTCACAGTCCATCATCTCTCATGGTTTTTCTCCCCCTCTGATTTCCCCCCCTTCATTCTTCACCTCCTGCTATCTTCTTTTTTTATTTTTTTAACATATATTGCATTATTTGTTTCAGAGGTACAGATCTGTGATTCAACAGTCTTGCGCAATTCACAATGCTCACCATAGCACATACCCTCCCCAGTGTCTATCACCCAGCCATCCCATCCCTCCCACCCCACCCCCCACGCCAGCAACCCTCAATTTGTTTCCTGAGGTTAAGAATTCCTCATATCAGTGAGGTCATATGATACATGTCTTTCTCTGTTTGACTTATTTCGCTCAGCATAACACCCTCCAGTTCCATCCACGTTGTTGCAAATGGCAAGATCTCATTCCTTTTGATGGCTGCATAATATTCCATTGTATATATATATACCACTTCTTCTTTAGCCATTCATCTGTTGATGGACATCTTGGCTCTTTCCACAGTTTGGCTATTGTGGACATTGCTGCTATAAACATCGGGGTGCACGTACCCTTTCGGATCCCTACTTTTGTATCTTTGGGGTAAATACCCAGTAGTGCAATTGCTGGATTGTAGGGTAGCTCTATTTTCAACTTTTTGAGGAACCTCCATACTGTTTTCCAGAGTGGCTGAACCAGCTTGCATTCCCACCAACAGTCTAGGAGGGTTCCCCTTTCTCCGCATCCCCACCAACATCTTTCATCTCCTGACTTGTTAATTTTAGCCATTCTGACTGGTGTGAGGTGGTATCTCATTGAGGTTTTGATTTGGATTTCCTTGATGCCGTAGCTCTACCGATTTTTGCCTAAGAGGGGAGGGCTGCTTTCCTCACCTTCCTGGGCTGCTTTCCCATTTGTAAATATTTTCCTTGCAGGGTTTACCGCCTGTACAGGATAACTGTGAATTAAATGAAAGTCTGTGGGGCTCCTGACCCTGTGTAAATGCTTTAGAAACGTGAGTTCTCCTTCCCCCAGCCCACAGGAGACTAGGACACATAACATGTCTACCAGTCACTCACCTGGCCTCAGGAGCAGAGGCCAGCCTTATGCAACTTCTAGAGCCATTAGATTAGCAGGGATCTGCTCTATTCCATAACATGTGGGAGACAGAACTCACCTCCCTCTGACAGTCTGCTCCATGCACTCATCTTGGTTTGACTCTGTGTGACTGCACCAGAAAACAAAACCAAAAAGAAGACAAAACAAATTAAAAAAAAAAAAAAACAGCTTCTCTAGATATATTGTATATTTGTGAACTTCAGAAAGTGTTGACAATGGGTGGAAGTGCAGATCTAGGAAGATCTGCTGGAGCAAATAGCTGGACCTGAGTGCATGGTAGGCACCGGAGGAAATACCATTTTTTAAAAAATTTCTAATGAGTTCTATTTCATTAGAGTTAACTTCTATCTCTAATTCATCCCCAGCAGATCAGGCAGCTCAAAATTCAAAACAATGATGGGAGGTGACCAATGACAGAACTGTCAGTGTTTTCTGTCCTTGCTCAAGATGGCAAAGCTCAGATGGCTTCAGTGAACATACCCCTCTCAGCTAGAGAACAGGGCACTTTCTCAAGATGGCCCTGAGGCAGAGAGCCCCGGAAAACACTATGTTGGCTGCAGACCAAGAAGGCTGTTTTCTTCCCTGTGGATGCTACCCCCCCAGACCAACAATTGTTGCACCATGTTTTCATTCAGCCAAGTGTCCCAGCCTACTGGGGACTGCCCCTAGACACTGCAATGCAAACATAGCCTGATTGGAAAGAGCATGGTGTCTCCTCACCTGGCCCCCAAAACACATTTTCATGAGGTTCTTATCTGGACAACTGTTTTGATGATTTTGCCTCCCTGAGTTCAGACTTAGTAATCAAGTTAGCATTTCAGAGGATTCATTAACTATTGCAATTATCTGTGATTTGGCTGGTGGCAGGAGGGGGTGTATTCACGAATTTGCCTCCTCTCTGTTGAAAGTTCTAGGAAGCTCTTAGGGGTGGTTTGTGCCTGGCCTGTGAGAAGAGCCTTCTCTTATCCCTGGATGCTTGCTCTGAGCTTCACAGGCTCTGGCAGTTGGCAGGTTAGCTGCTCAGGGCACCAGGAGCCAGGAACCAAAATGGTCTGAGTCTTGCCCTTGCTTGCACGTGTGGCAGACCCCAACAGAATCTTGTAGCTGTTGGCTAGCACATGACAGAAAACGACAAAATGTCATTTCGACCTTTGCTGTCACCAGGAGGCACTCCCTGACTAATGTGCAAAGGCAACAGGGCTCCTCTGCCATCTGACAGATCTGTACCATGGCTCCTCTGCTGTCATCCCTGTGGGTAGCCTGTTCTGAAAGCCCCACCAGGCCCCACCAGGACCCAGACGGGCTGCCTGAATGGGGGCGCTGTCTCCAGACACAACCTCCCTGTGATTCTTCAAATGCTTTTTTTGGAGGTTTGGGCTTGCCTTTGGTCTGCAGAGACCTTAAGCCCCTCATTTAATTAGTTTATTTAAATCTTGAACTTCTCTAGTTATCAAAAGTAGTAGTAATGATAGCGGGAAATTAATCCAACCAAAGACGAAAATGTAGAGAAAGGTTGAGCTTCATTTTCAGGGCATTAACATTCACAAAGCTCTGCATTCCAATTACCCATAATATGATTTTAATTTTTTTAAAGTTTATATCTAGCTTAGTATTCAAAGCAGACAATGGTTCAGTGGAAGAAAAAAACAAATGTAGGACAACTATAGAAATTAGTACAGGCCCCTAGGCCCAGGGTCTTTCTGAGAAATTAGGCCAGGCTCAAACAAACTCGGGCTCTGGAAAGGTAAGAGATAAACATGACTCTGAAAATGCATCTCTGAGTTCAAGCACAGTAAAAATTCCTGCTCAGGGTCACTGCCAGCAGAAGCCACCTTGCTTTTTCTTGGTTGTTTGGTTTGTTTTCTCTTATTTCCATGTTGTAGTTACCAACTCTTAAAATTATATCACATAGCATTTGTCTTGTAGCAGTGTTTTTTTTTTTTAATTTCAGAAAATTGGTTAAAAAGAAAGCCCTCTGGAAATTGGGGTGGGCAGGGCAGGTATTCTGCACAGATCTCCCCCAGACCTAGTAGTCAGGCCCCCTTGGACACCTGCTGGAGGGTTTCACACAGAAGCTCAGGCTCACATGGATGCCTTTCCATGTGCCTGTGTGGCTGTGGACGGCCTCGGCCACCCCCCAACCAGGCGATGTCTCTCTCCTCTGAGCCAGCACTAGTGACCGACTCTCCAATCACACTCACAACTCCTGTGCACAGTCTCCATGTTGCAAGCACCTGTCTGGCTCTCATGATGCTGGCACTAATGCATGTGAAGTGGGGCTCCCACCATTTGTAAACATCCTTCATATCATCTCATTGGAGAGTCTTAACTCTTAGAGCTGAGGAAGGAGAGAAAAATCCCACAAAGGGTAGTGGCTTAGGAGATGCTTATCTGGCTCACACATCTATGCCATGGACAGGGCTGAGCAAGGCAGCTGGTCTCCTTCCAGTTGGTCCAGCTGGGGCAACTGGAAGGCTCCATTCACTCTATGCCTTTGAGGGCATGGTCCAGGCTGGGGTGCAGACCCCACAATATAGAAGAGCCGGGGGAAGGATAGGCAGCCATCTTGCACAAAGCCAGTGGCCTCAGCAGGTATTTATATACCCATTTCACTGATAAGGAGATCAAGACCCAGTACAGGTAAGGGGCTGCTCAAGTTCCCTTGGAGATAAGGAAACATTCAAACTCAGATCTGTTTGCTTCCAAAGTTGTCCCTTTCCTTTCATTTCCTTTGTTGGTTTTTGTTGGTTTTGGACTATTTTTTGTTTGTTTTATTGGTTGTTTATTGTTTCTTTTCATCATGAAGCTGACAAGTAGCCCAGCCAGGATGTAAACTACAGTTCTCTGACACTGAATCCAAATGGACACTTGAGCTCTAGACTTTCTTCTTTATTTTGCAATTGAAGGTAGAGGCATTCATCAGAAGCCTAAGAGTTTGCCTTTCCTTATGCCCACCTTGTCTCGTGCCCCTTCCTGCTTAGGGGCAGAGGCTGTGTCTTCTTTGGCAGAGCACAGATCCGGGCTCTGGACATGGCCACCGGGCTTGATTCAATTCCTGGCTCTTTGGCTCTATAGCCTTAGGTAAGTTACTTAACGTCTCAGTGAGGATGTAGGGACAACCACAACACCTACCTCATCCATCTGTGGGGAGATGGAGGACTTGCTAGGGTGCCCAGGCAGTGCCCTCTGGGCGGCTGTATTCTAGAACAGCAGCTTCCTCATGCAGCACTTGCCTGCACCCTGACCTGTCAGAGCACAGCCAGCTGCCTTCAAGGGGTTGTTCAAGCCAATACAAGGAAGATATCAACAGTGATCTCCATGGGGGGAGACAGGACACCTGTCAACATTCTCAGGGCTGTGCAAGCTGCCCACATGCTTAGTTGATTCTCTTTGTAAGATAGAGGAACCCCCAAAACAATGGAGGCTGACTATCCACATGCCAGGCAGGATTGGGTTCCTAGGTGGGTTCAATTTGATTTAAAGGAAATATAGCAGTGCAACCTTTTTTTCACAACCATGTTTTGCAGTAAGAGTCCTACAGTGAAGTCCTCCATATTTCTCTACTAAAGTAACAAAATACCGGCTCCCCTTGAAAAGCAACTTTTGAAGTCAGTTGACAGAATCAACTCTGATCTCTATACATATGTTGTTCTATAAGTTTACTGTAGATCATTTATATCCAGATCCATTCTATCCTTCAAGACATGCATGAGCCAATCTTTCAATATATATTGAATCTCTATGTGACAGGCAAAGTGCCAGATACTTTACTCATATTGTCTCATTTTGTCTTTGTGACCAAGGAGATATGATGCTCATGATATAGAAACTAGACAAGGAAATCAAGGCTAATTTCAGCTTGCCCAAAGTAATATATTTATATTTATTTAATATATTAGAAAAGATTTAAACCCCTTGGGTCCAAAATTCATGGTCTTTTTAGAAAAAGATCTTTATTACCTATCCCCTTTATTTGAGAGATTTTCCCACCAAATTGTTTCAGACAATCTTGAGTCAAAGAATATTCAGGAGGCTCAGCAGTGCTAGAGACACTATGGATGAGACAACCATCCTTGTAACTGGATCATTCAGGGTCAGGTTTTTTCCAAATGTTTTATTCTGCCCACAGACTTCATAGGGAGACAGGGCTCAAGTCTGCCATAACACCAGACATCAAGTACAATGGGTGCAGACGTGACCTTTGGGTTTAGACAAACAAAGCTAGGCTTTAGCTAGAATGGTTTCACTGGCCTTTGGAGGGTGGAGGCCAGACAGCAATGGAGGAGGATCCCAAGGTTTAGTGAGAGCTAAGGAGAGGCCCAGACACAGGGGTTTTGAATAATATGAGCAGGTTTGAAGATTGAAGGGAAGGAGCCACCGGGGGTTGGGGAGAAGGGCAGAGACAGAGAGAGACAAAGACAGAGATAGATGGTGTATTAGCTTGCTAGGGGTGCCATAACAAAGTGCCATAGACTGGGGGCTTAAACAACAGAAATGTATCATCTCCCATTTCTGGAGGCCAGAAGTCCTAGATTGCAGCATCAGCAAGGGAATCTCCCTGAGGGAAGCTTGTCTCCTTGGCTTGCAGATGGTCATCTTCTCCTCATGTCCTCACACGGTTGTCCCCCTGTGTGTGTCTGTGTTTTAATCTCTTCTTATGAGGAGACAGGCATATTGGATTGGTGCACACCCTAATGGCCTCACTTTGCCTTAATTACCTCTTTAAAGACCCTGTTCCCGAGTAAGGTCACATCACATTCTGAGGTACGGGGGAAGGGACTACAGCATATGAATCTGGGGGGACACAATTAAGCTTATAGCATGAACAAAGTGGTTATAGCCCCAAAGAAGTGCTTCTACATGTGCCTTGTGGGTGAGAGTGAATGGTTATAGGGTTGTGGGGAAGGCAGGGAGATGTGGATTCCACACACGAGGTCACAGGTTAGTCACACAAGCACTTGGACTCCATGAACCTTAAATCCTTCGCATTCAAATTCTAATTCTGTGGCAGGTATTCATCTCCATCGGGGCCTCACCTGGGCCTCACCTGAGCTTGAGGAGTGAGGCCATCAGACATCAGAAAGGCTGGAGGAAATTTGGTCACCACCTGCCCCACCCTTGCCAGGCCCTCTCAAGACCTGGGTGGACACTCTTGGGGTGAAGCCACTGAGGGAAGACCCCATTGTAACTTGCTCTAAGAGCACTCTATCTCCTGTTTCCAACCTTGTCTGGGACCATGACTCTTGAATCCCCAAGTAGACTTGTCCCGCCATGGCACCCTCACCCTACCCCTGTCCGTCTCCTCATTCGGGAGTCCCATAGATCTTGCGAAGCCAACTCTTGTGAGGACCTCCGCTTCCTCAAGCCCTGGTTCCACCTTCACTGGTGTGTTGTGCCCAGCCTGCAGAAGAGAGAAGTGCAGTCTGCCAGGCAGCGTGCTTTGGACCTCCTATCCTTAAGTCCTTACCACATCCCTCTGTGGAAGCAAACTGGGTATCTCAGTTCAGAGGTTGGAAACAGGCTCAACATGGTGAACTGAGTCTCTCAGCATAACCTGGAGCAAGGGGCAGAGGTGGGGTTCAGAACTCCCTGTGTCCAGCACCAGCACGCAGGCCAGCTCCTCTGTGCTTGGCTGAGACCGCCAAAGGGCCTTGTCGGTGGGTCCCTGTGGTGATTACCATCAGTGCACTGATTTTAAAGCTTGATTAAGGACTTGCTCTCTAATTACTACACATATTTACGTCTTCTTCTCAGTGAGATAAGGAGTTTAAGCAGATACTCCCACGATTGCAGATTTTTCTTGAATTCTGTTCTTGGCCTCTTTGCTAGCCATAGTGTAGTACTCAATAAATAATTATTCATTATGTGGCCACTCGGGTTTTTAAATGACTTTCTTTTGGATGTGAAGAGGATTTTTGCTATCCTCAAGGCACTACATTTAAAAAGTCAAGTGTCTCTGGAAGATAAAATACAAAGCAGTGTTACTATGTCTGCTTCCCAGTGCACGCGGCTAAAGCACAGAGACATCAGGTGGCATGCCAAGTTGACCCAACAGCAACAGATGTTGCTTTTTTGTCTGCTTCATCACAGAAAGCCAAATAGCTAAGTTTATGAGGCCAATTATAACTCAGAGTACTCGCAGAAATTATTGACCAAGTGTTTATCCTTGGCTTTGTGTTATTCCAGGAGAGTTCATTTGTCATGAATTCATGATTTTGCCACCTTCCACATTATTTATCTGGAATGATTCCTTCCCCTAACTTGCTTAACTGTGTACTAGACATATACTTAATCTTTCCCTGCCTTGTCATCTGTAAAGTGGGGTTCCTTACACCTGCCACCCGGGCAACAGAACCGACTTCACATGGTTGTGACACTGTATAAATAACCATACAAAAATAATTTAGCACAACACCCAGAATCTCGTGGACTGTAATAAATAGTTGCTCTAAGGACTCTATGTTTGCCTTAAAGCACTGAATAAGCATTAGCTCTGTAATAATTTGTTTTAGAAAAGAAGACGTACTGCTTTTTTACACCTCCTTATATTCAATTACTTCTTTTTTCTCCTATTAGCATCTACGCTGAGTTTTTTTATAGTCATTAAACATGAAAAAATGACCTGTTCTATCACATGGAGAGATGAAAAGGAGCAGAAAACAACACGAATCAGGTTGAGATAAGCATGCTATTGCATCAGATAGGTTTCTTCACTACCCAAGGAGTGGATTTTGAAATAAAATGCATGAGATTCCCCCCAGCATACCGCTGGAAGGAAACAACAGAAGCTCTATACATACTTTCATCCAACAAGTGAAAACGTATCAGGCTTACTGAGAGTTTGTGTACAGATTGAAAAAGTATAGGTAGGAAAAGAATGAAGGAATACATTTACATATTAGGAACATATGCTTTCTCTGTGTTCATGCCTTGAGCTGCGTGATCAGAACTGTCTGGAGACTGCAGACAGGAGAGATGGGCACCAGGCCCATGCGTGGGATTCACACTCACATTCTGGTAAAATAGCAGAGATGCAGCTGAGTGCGTAGATCCCTCGTAGACATGGTGAGTCCTGAATGTGGCTTTGCAGAGGTGCTATTTCCATTACAGTCAATGAGACCGTGTGTTAGGTGCTCTGTGTTGTTATTTTTATGTCAGCCTCACAACATTTATCCAATGCTGTGCAACATCATTCTATTTCAGGGGAGGACTTCAAGGTCCAGGGAGGGCATGGGATTTGTTCAACCATCCACAGACCCTATTGCTCTGGAACTGCAGCTGAAACTCGTGTGTCAGCTCCACAGGCCGGGTTCTCCCGGCTTCACTCCTCACGTGAACACAGCCAGAGCAGGAAAGGGGCTGCCATGCCGTGGACTCAGGTATGTGGTGAGAGGGCCCTGGTGGTCCCACCTACTCACTGGGCTACCTGGGAAAGTTCCAAAGCTCCCTGACCCTCATAGGACTGATTTGGGGATTAAATTTAAAAAAAAAAAGGGAGCGCCTGGGTGGCTCAGTTGGTTAAGCGACTGCCTTCAGCTCAGGTCATGATCCTGGAGTCCCGGGATCGAGTCCCGCATCGGGTTCCCTGCTCTGCAGGGAGTCTGCTCCTCCCTTTGACCCTCCCCCCTCTCATGTGCTCTCTGTCTCTCTCATTCTCTCTGTCTCAAATAAATAAATAAAATCTTTAAAAAAAAAAAAAGTTACCACATGAATCCCTCCGATCTCCAGCCGTCCCAGCTTGGAACCAAGAGAATACAGACTTCAGAGCATGGACCCAGGGGCACCTAGCTCACTGCCCTCTGCTCACTTGAAAACTTGAGTCTTTCTTACTTTCTTTGCCACTGACGGATGATGATATCTAGCCCATAGGTACTTTAATATAATCCAAAATAATGCAAGTTCTTTATATATAGCAGATCTCTGCAAAATTAAATAGCTACTATTCTATTTTATCCTTAAAAAAAAAGGTAACACATCTCAATCCATTCTCACTCCAGCTATGATTAAGTTTTGAATCATGGAAGATGAGTGAGTTATCTTACAAAAGCCAGAAACCCTATCCCAGATGGAAAGTCTCATGACTCTTATCCTACGTCCCCTTCTTAATGCTTTCTAAACCGATTATAGACCCAAAGGGGACCATGGGGACCCTAGAACGTCCTCATTTCTCAGCTTCAGGAAGTGAGGTCACAGGGTCTGTGTGTCTTGCACAGAATCACCCAGTGAGTTCCTGTTAGTGTCAGGACTAAGCTCCGTTGCTGGGACTCTTCCTTCAGATGCCTCTCCGCTCTCCCCTCTTGCTCCCACTCATCTGCCTCATTCCTGCCCCTGGGTTTGCTCACCTGTGGTTTGTTCTCTGTCCACCTGTCCTGAGACTCCAAACTTTCAATGAGTCACTGCAGAGAGTGACTCATACAGTGAGGCCACAGGACTTTGCATAAATCCTCTGTTAGTGTCTCCTGTGGGCTCCTCTTGACCATTGCCTTTACACTTCCTTTCACCGCTGCTGAATTAGGACCTAGAACTCTTGGGTCCAAACCATTCCAGAGAGGGTGTGCACAAGGTACTCAGAAACATTTTAAGACTTGCGTGATTTCAGGCATGCATACACAAAGCACACACAGCTCACACATGTGCCCTCAGACACACGTGCACACATGTCCTCACACACAGCTCATACAGCGCACACACCACTCACACAGCACATCCCCACACAGGCATTCACATACACACACGCAGCTCACCCAGCGCCCACATACACACAGTTGTGCACCCACGCACGTGAATGCACACACATGCAGCTCACACATGCACACACAGATGCATACACATTGCTTCCAAGCCATGTCATCTATTTTGCAACCCAGCTGCCGTGATTGATTAGATGAAATAAAAATCATGTGGGGGCTCTGTCTCGTCTGAACACTACCTATGAGACACGATTTCCCTGAGATTTTGAAACTGTCTGCCATCAGCCGACTTCGAAACCACTTATAGATATTATAAAACCAGCTCTGATTGTGTCATGATGATTGCTGACATTTACTGTCTGTCAGCCAGGGGGAAAAAAAGAATAAGAAAAGAAAAGCCTTTGCCCCCCACTAGGATTTCTCCGGCTGGCGGGGCTGAGGCCCTGGCTGTCAGGGAAGGGCTCTCCATCTTGTCCGCCTTGACGCTCCAGTAAACTCTTCCTGAGGCCAAGCGTCCAACAAGCTGGCTTCTCATTTCCCCTTCCCACCCGGGTCCCTGCATCCCTCACACCTGACCCTTCTGACTGACGAGCTGGAACAGTACCTGGGAACAAAGACGGTTACATAAAATCCAAGGCAGCATATTAATATTTCATTAGCATTTCTTTTCTCTCTGAGGCTGACTGGCAGCTCAGTCAAGATAGTGGCAAAGCTGATTTTAATTATTTTTTTTTTCAACCTGCATAGCTCCTCACTGCCTCTTCCTGCTGTAAATCAGTCAGAATGTTTTCCTTCATTATTACCATAAGCGCTCAGCAGTCTCTAATTACTCTAAAGAATTTCTTATCTTTTATTGCTAAAGCTGAAATTTTAAAGAGAGAGGGAGAAAGAGGGAGAGAGCCATAATTAACCATGCAGCTGTTGGTAGTCTGCCTGAGTCTAGAACTGCGGCGGGCCCCCCCGTTTGCGTGGCTGCTTGGGGAGACAGGGTACAATAATGACATGGCTGGCCTCAAAGAAGGAGAGCAATGCAGGCAACTCAGAATACTTGGGGATGCTCCCCAGAATCCATTTGAATACTGAGATGATTTATGTGCAGACTGGGAAGGCGTGGTACACTGGTGCCCAAGGGCACAGCGCCCAGGCCCCCGGGTCACTGGTCCCCTAGAAGGTAGCAGTCTCCGGCTGCAGGTGTGAGGCTGTGTGCACCTTTGCAGGTACTCTCCATCACCTGGGCTCATAGCCTGGAAACATGGCTGAGCATGTCCCTTGCCATGAGACATTTGGGAACACCCATCATAGGTGTTTCTGCCAGGCAGATCCCATGACTGGGTTGCTTCCCCGGGAAACGGTCTCCACTCCTCGTGAGAGTACAAAGCAGAGAAGGAGCTTGAACATTTCAGATGAGTGATGAAAAATAGATAATCTCACCACCCTGGAGGCATATAGCCTTGTCATTAGATATAAAGAGCTTCTTTCAGGGGACTGCATTAGCTTCCTGGTATTATGACTTCCAAGGAGAGCAAAATGCAAATTGAGGGTTTTCATGATAACTGGTCTTTTCTATATTTCCCCAGAATTAAATCTGCCTCTGGCTGGCTCTTTGAGTTCTATTGTGTTGAAGAGTCTCATAATGATTATTCCTTGGAAATAAGGAAATAAATAGAAGTGAAGATCGAACACAGAGAACACAGAGCATACAGCTAATAGAAATATTACTTACAGTCAGAATCCAGAGAATGTTTAGTTTTATGTTCTCTTTTGGGTGACACTCCCATCTGGGCAGCTGGGGTCTGTGTAAATGGAAGAGATGAGAAAAGCTCTGAAATTAAGCCACGGGTCCATTCCAGACCAGCTGTGCTATAAAGCGGTTCCACACCAGCGGCCCTCGTACAGGCTGAATGTGGGGAGGCCACCTGCACTAATGAGCCAGTGATTAGTCAGCCCCTTGAATGGCTCACATGGGCATCCCTTCTGGAGAGCAGCGCCGGGTTTTAATGAAGGATGTGCTGAGGGTTTATGATGTGGAAAGCACCCCCTCAGGGACTAGCCAAACCCCCTGCAACTCATTCCAGTCTTGATTACCAAGGGTTCAAAATGCAGTTTGAAAAGGAGAGGCCACCCTCACCATTCTATTTCCTGATGAGCACATGGAGTGGTACACCTAAGGGATGTGGGCTCCCAGTGATGCTGCAGCCAAGAGGGCCATGTCAGTTATACCAAGTGACAGAAGATGTCCCCCATGTTCAGGAGCCCTTCTGGGTCCTCATTTGGGAGCTGATCGGGGTTCAAGCTGCATAGTCTGTGGGAAAACCAAAAGCATGGAGGTAGGGAGTGCAGGATGTCTCTCTCCGGCACTAACTAGGCATATGGCCTTGGAGAAAGCTCCTCACCACCCTGCCCCTCCCTTTCATTCCTCAGATGAACTAGATGCTGCCCTGCCTGAGCCCCAATACTCATGGAGAGAATCCATGTAAACATGCTGGGACCAGAGAAAAGTCAGTGCAAATAAACATCATGGATTTTTACGAAGAGAAAGTTATACACACTTGCGTCCATGCAATGTTTAGTTTGAATCTGCACATAGGTAAAGACAAGCTTGCTCTTGGTAAGATGATCTTATTCTCGGAACCAATTGCCTAGCTATTTAAAGAATATGTTATTATCTATTCCCTAGTCCACTGAATTCTTACTTAATGAGAATGCTGTGCCTTTACCAGGATTCCTCAAAAAAACAGTTTTGATTTGATATATGATATAGAAATATAATTTCTCACTCCTTCCTGAATTAAGCTTCATGTCTTCAGAACTTTCATGAGCACACAGTTCCATAGTGGTTGTAAAAAATGGCATGATCACTTAGGGGCTCCCTGGCTCTCCCTCCGTGATTTAAAGGCAGAGGCATTGACCCGGGCATTAATAAGCTGATGAGTCAGCACAGCCAAGTGGAAAGGTGAAGCTCTGGTTTCTCCATCTGTAAAATGAGATTGATAATCTCTTGCAACCATTACTCCTGAAAAGAATGTGTGAGCATGACAGAGATGATATCTGCTGAGAGCTTTGCCTACTCGGAGAAGATATGTAACAATGTCCACTGGGTCCAGCAAACTCCTAATTAATATTAAATATACATAATAATTAAAATAGGAATAGGATAGCTTTCACCTGCCCAACACTTCAGTGGTTTCCAGAGCAACTATGCATGTATTATCTGTATTTATGGAGAAGGAAGTGGAGGTGGAGGGAGTCTAAGTCATTTCTAAGGTAATGGAGCTGGTAAATGGCAGCCCACACCTGGTTTCTAGGAAGCCTACTTCTCACACTTAGCTTTCCTCTCTGTTCCATACCATGTCCTTGTTCAGGCCTGACTCTGCCAACTTAAAACATTTTCTTGCCCTCCTGGGAGCTTCAAGATTGAATCATGAGCCAGGAGACCTGGAGTCTATTCCAGCACTTCCTTGGGAAATCTCTTCACATCTAAGAATGTGAGCCTGCTCACCTATAAAAATTTGATTCTATCTGAAATTCAAGGAGGTTCTTCCAGTTCTAAAAATGCATTCCATGGCATCAGATAGGAATGTTAAAAAAGGGGGGGGAGAGAATGGGATGCTATTTATTGAATCTACTGTAAATTAAATTTTTACTATTTATTATTTTTAATCAACTAAGTAGTATGTAATATTTACTATATTTAAAAATGTTGTGTATTTAGAGCAAGATTTATTTCTGAGGAAAATTTATTTCTAAAACCAAATGACAAAACAATAGAAAAACATGATCTGATTTATAAGTTTGATTTAGACTCTTTTAAGACTACATTATTTTTATTAAGGGGCATAATACTACACTATGGATAAGGAAGGCCCTCGGGATAAAAAGCTATGGATATTAAAAAAAAAAGCTAAACTTAATTTTTAAAATGTTGACTAGTTTCTCCCTTTAAAAGCAGGTGTTAAGATATTCTAATCCCAGATAGGAACAGACAGATTGGTATAAAATGTGCACCAAAAACATAACTATCTGAAAATGTTTTTCTTCCTTTCCTGAAACGTACCCCTTTTATTTTTTTTCACTGTTAATTTGCTAAAGGCCTTTTGTTTTCCAAGGTTCCTATCAAAATGCAAATCTATTATGTGAGAAGACTATACCCTCTCATTAGATTTTCCTATCATTAATTTATCATATTCCCTGACCATTCACTGAGTTCTGGGAAAATAGGTCACAGGCCAAGTGATTGGTGAAGAGGAAGTTAGAGAGAGAAGGAAACATTGGGAAGGGTAGAGCATGCTGGAGTACAAGTGTTCTCAGTGGGCAGCATGAAAGTCTGAGAGCACTGCTGTGGGGAGGGAATTTACCAATATTCCTTTCCATTTTTATCTGGAGCTGAGCTTGAGTTCCGAAGTGGCAAAACATACTTACAACACTGAGAATCATGAACAACAAGACTTACCTAAAAGAGCTGATTTTCTAATGGGAAAACCTAGATGTTTATGGCTATTCTCCAATCTTTTAAAAAGAAAAGATTAAATTAGAGTCAACTCAAGACAGGGTGTGCTGTGCACATGTTCATGACTAGGGTTGATGACAAAGGCCATGCTAGAAACAAAAATACAAAGACACAGGTGTTTCCTCATCCCTGGGTTTCAGTCCAGGAGGGAGACTGAAATGCATGCCCCTGTCCCACTGAACACAGTGTAATCAGCTCTTTGCCCTTTAAGTGCTTGTTTATACTCACAAGCTCCTGGAAAGCAAGGATCATGTTTTAATTTTTGAAGCCCCTGTCTGCTGACTCCGCTATCCTATATACTAAAATACAGTTAATCAATATTGGTGACATTAAGGTTGGAGGTACTAAAGCAATGGAACGTAGAACTGAGAGCAATTAATTAGGTGGGACAGATATTATAGAACTTCCTCCGGGGTCAGTAGTCACTGAGGTGGGCTTTAAATGCTGTATAAGATCCCTGCTGGCAACGCTATGTGGGGCGGGGTATCCATGCTCATATAAAGCCTCAACAGCTTCTTGACAGGGACTTTTATGAATCATTAAACTTGAGTGTTGCCTCTTCTTTTTCCCAAGAAACAATTTCCAAAGCTTAAACGTGTCTAATCTAGAAGAAACCACTACCCATATACTTCAGTTAGCCAAGCTACAAAGAATGCTTGCCTGGAGGCCAGGTCAGAAAACTCTCCCCCACCTTTGTGCTTCCACATCTTCAGTGGTGGTCACCCAGGCAAGTGAGAGGCTAATGTAGGCGGCAGATCTGTTCGTTCTGGTGCAGCTGGGCTCTGGTATCTAACAGAGAGGAAAGATGTCAACAATTTGTGAAGCATAGCACCTGGAATAGGGATCCAGCTGCCCGTACTTAAAGTCTCAACAGGAATTAAATGCATGAAACAAATATAATAACACAAATTTCAACTGGTATAAACCCTTTTCAACACTGAATCTCACACTGCTTGAATGCTCTCCAGCTTTGAAAGACAGAGAAATAGAAGCATAGAGAATGATTTGAGAAATGGAATGCAAAGCAAGCCAAGTGTTCACAGAGCTGTGAAGCATCATGGCTGAAAATAATTCTATGGATCAGTGTTTCTCAAAAAATGGATTAGAGATCCACATCATTCTCACAGGTCTGGGTCCTCCCCAGACAGATTTTCTGGCTTGCTCCAAAAGGTGGAACAGATCTGGGGTGGGTCCCAGAAATCTGCATTTTTAACAAGCACTGTTTTTTGTCCCCTCCCCCCCACTGATTCATCTCTCTCATATGGTAGAGCTCTGTGAAATTTGATGCCCAGTGGGGAAGACCATTCACAGTGAGGGAAATGGGCTTTGGAAAAGCTCACCATATGAAATCGATTATGGACTGGGGCAGTTGTATTGTACTAAAAGGTTTCCCAAAGAGTCATCAACATTCACCTCGACAATGAGTGGCTTTAATGGGAACAACTTACTGGATTTTCAAGCTTCGTCAGCATTCAGAACAGGGGGTGGGTGGCAGCATAAACTAGAATACACTTTTCATCATACAGGCAAAATCTATGCCACAGAAATGGTGTGAGTGTGTTTAGCACATGTAAGGCTTGGGGGAAGCAGCTGTTTCTGGAATATAGGGTATTAGCCTGGTCTTTCTATTAAGGCATGGCTGCTAATTTGTAAACAAACATCTGACAAACAAACAAATTAAGAGGTCATTTTTATCTTTACAAAGGGCCAGATAGTGAATCTTTTAGGCTTTGAGGCCATGTAGTCAGGGTCACAACTGCTCAGTTGTAGCTTGAAAGCAGTCCTACATAATACACAAACTAACAAGGCTGCCTCTGTCTCAATAAAGCTCTATTTACAAAAACAGACAATGGGCCAACTTGACCCATGGGCTGGAGTTTGACAATTCTGAATTTGTAGCATTAATACCAAAAACTTTTATAGTCTGTTGTTGTTCATTTGTCTGTTTAGCAAAAAGTATGAGCATGGTCTTGCATATGCCCCCTACCTTTTCCTAGAAAGAAAGGCATGGTGTGTTAATAATATCATGAATGGAGCCACATTCTTACCTGATATTCTCCATTCTTTTCTAAGTGTCTTAGACCATGTGAACATCTTTATGAATGAATTTTCTTCAAAAATATTTAGCATAAGCCTTTTAGTTTAAATCAATACATATATAAATTTTTTATGCGTGTGTTATTCTATCAATTTTACTAGCTTTCCCCAAACTTTTAATGCAAGAGCACAGCCACTTCCCTAGCCCTCCTGTCCTAGGCTTTTCTGGGTGACTGAGTATCTCTCACGTGCTTCTGTGTACATCCATTCTACAACTAAATGGCATCTGGCAATTCCCTGCCTCTTCTGCTCTTGGTATTCATCCACTGGCTACTACGTGTTGGCCACTGCAAATGCTTCTTTATTCCTTTGCTGCACATGGACATGACCTGCTCTCTGGGCACCAAGTCCACTTCTGTTGGGAATCCCTAGTCTGGCTTGATAACTGCATTTCCCTGAGCATACCTTTTCCTTTCACTGAGTACTTCCATTGCCATGCTGAATTGGCTGAGGTAAAGGGGCTACAATGTGGTCTGAGATAAAGTGAGGAGGATGACTTTCTCTGTTTTTGTGTTACAATCTGTCCTAAAGGTTTTAATAGTGCCCTACCTTGTGCCTAGATATCTTCCATAGTTTTTAAAGAAGCACCTTCTGAGCTTTTACCCACAGCGCTCTCCTTTTCTGTGAAATTCAAACCTGGACAAACATAATTTGGAACCAAGACAAAAACTATTCGGAGACATTTTGATAGCCTCCCCTTTTCTGACTATATCTTTGCAAGTGGTGGTCAAGCTTGCATGCTCTATTCTCATAGGTTCTCTATTCTCATAGGATTCTCATCTACAAGTCCAATCAGCTCTTCTAAAAAGAGGCACATAATGCCTGTCCCAGACTAGGACAGGCCCCAAGATTCAGCTTAACTGAAGTGTTCAGAAGCACTTCTTGTCTAAAGGCTGATTCCTTAATCTCAGCCTTTTTTTGACTTTAGGCTTTCTCAGGCTAAACCACCTTTCTCAACCTCATTTACCTGGAACTTGCTACTCATTTTTTAAGATTTATTTCAAATATTTGCTTAGTTGAAAAAAGATAGATTAAAAACTACACATTCCATAATTGTTGTTACTGTTGTTAAGAGAAATAACACACAGGGTAAAGTATGCAAATACATACAACAAAATTGGGTGAAATTTTTCAAATGATGCAGTCTTTCTATTCTATTTTATTGTTTTCTGCAATAAGTGTATATTAGTTATATGATGTAGTTTTAAGGCTCAACTTAGGTATTTGAATCCTATAGGAGGCAGTTTCCTTGAAATCTTGATTTTGCCCACCCCCAATTTTGATATTGTATACTTCCTCTAAACTCCTCAAAGCCATAGCATTCTGAGCTCATCCTGCCGTAACAATTATCATTACTCTGTGATGGTTTCTCCAGAGTCTATTTTGGTATTCAGACCATGCATGCAGTTAGGGACTGGTACTTGCCTTTCTCCTGTGCCAGAGTCCTGGCACCTAGCACAGTGCCTGGTACACTGCTCAGAAATTGATGAATGGAAGAATCAACGTGTAAGACCAAAACCTACCAGAAGCAGGGCCAGCTCATACAACAGTGTCTTTTCCTATCATCACCTGGATGGGTGGGCAGAGGGCAGGTTCCACCCAGACAAGAAATCATTACCATCACCATCCCTAGCACAAACATGCTGGCACTCTCAGCATGAAAACTGTCTAGGAAAATCTAAGTAATAGTGGAGTATGGATAGATCTCATGAATATTCATGAATCAAGGGTCTTAGCCGCCAAGCTAAGCACAGAATTACAGCAATTATCTGAATGATTTACACACACACAAAGCCATCCCTAAGCGAAATTGTCAAGGAGGCTGGAAGTCAGCTGTCCCTCCTGCCTGGCACACCCTGTTTCCTTTCAGTGTGCCCTGCAGGGGCTCATGCTCTCTGCCTCCCTGGGAGTCCCTTGTGCCAACTCCCTCCAACCAACCCTCCTTCCATACTCACCCCTACTGACAGTTCTCATGTGACTCGAGCCTTTCCCTCCAAACTCAACTGGCTCTATTCCCTCAGAGCTTAAGTAGTTAACTAGCCAACTGGCTAAGAAATCTGACATTCCAATTCATGTTAAGGTATAAATTAGTCTTCCTTTTCCATCTCACTATCTGTTGTTGACATTTAGCCTTATTTAACCCTTTGGTTATAAGTTTCCTTAACTCAATTTCAGGTATAGCAGACTATAAAGAGATTTAATAAATAATGAAATAGGTGTTGAAGGGTGGCAAGAGCTCAGCGATGTACTTCAGTATCACAGAACCTTAGAGCAGGTAGGAACTGTGTAAGTCATTTAATTTGATGTTCTCCACATTTTCATATAACGTTAGTAGATGACTAATAAAGTATCTGTGAAAAAAAAAAAGGCATGTGATGGGTTAAAAGTTATTTACAGAAAGATTATCAGAATCTTTATTATGAATCTCTAAAATGTAGATATAGTGTTAATCATTTCCTAAATTTGTATATAAAAATTCCTTGTCACTATATGGCTATTACTTTACAAATTTCTATTCTATAGAACTCTATTTGGAAAAGGCTATTCTAATCCAACCCATTATTATCCAGGTGAGAAAACATACTAGAAAGGGAAAATATCTGCCCAAGGGAACACACCTGGGAACAGAATACAGACTTGAGTACAGATTACCTATCAAGTAGATGTCCTATCACCCATCCAACCACGTTTCTCTTTAATTTGCTTTATTTTAACAAGGCATTTGAAGACCTTAATTTAAAGTGTATATTTGTGACAAAGGCTACTAGTTGTGCTTCCAAATCCATTCTCATTTACTTAAATGTTACAATAACATTTATCTGGGGACACAGTCACCTTGACTACATTTCCCAAGCATCTTACTACCAGATGTGATCCTGTGACTAAGTTGTAACAATCAGGTGAGAATGGAAGTAACTTGCCTGACATTGGAGTGACTTCCTCAAAGGGAAAGAGCACATCTTTCCCTTCTCTCTTCCCCTTGAATGCTTTGTGGAATGAAGATCTATTGGTAAGAGCTGGGAAAAAAAAAAAAAAAAAAGAACAAATGTGTAGGGAATACAGAGCAACAAAAAAGAGAAATCTTGCCCAGCAGTTCATCTGTCTTGGCTAATCCTGGCTGATTTTAGCAAAATTGTGTAAAAGAGAGATGAATTCATGTGAAATCTAGATGATCTGTACACAGAGAGTAAATACAATGAAAAAAAAATTGAAGGTTTTCCTGTTTCTTCAGATGGCTCCAAGGTAACCATCATTTAGTTATGAGACATTGGGTGGGCAGAATTCAGAGACCAGTAAATAAAATGAGGCAGTCTTCAGGCTCAACAACTGCAGTTCTATCTATCAATGGATCTTGACTATGATTACTGATTCATGGAAATTAGCAGAAGGAAAGAGTCCAGAAGACTCCAGTTATGGGTTGAATTATGTCTTCCTACAAAAATTCATACATTTATGTCTTGACCTCCAGTACCTCAGAGTGTGACCTTGTTTGGAAATAGGGTTATTGCACAGATAATTAGGTAAAAGATTTATTTATTTATTTGAAAGAGAGAGAGAAAGAGAAAGAGCAAGCAATTGGGCAGGTGGAAGGGGCAAAGAGAGAGGGAGAAAATCTCAAGCAGACTCCCTACTGAGCACGGGTCTTGATATGGGGCTTGATCCCACGACCCTGAGATCATGGCCTGAGCCAAAATCAAGAGTCAGACACTTAACTCACTGAGCCACCCAGGAGTCCCTGCAGGGATAATTTGTTAAGTTGAGGTCATGCTGAAGTAGGGTGGGCCCCTAATCCAATATGATTGGTGTCCTTATCGAAAGGGGGAATTTGGACATATACATGCTTTGGGTTGAAGTTAAGTTGCCACAAGCTAAGGAACTAGCAGAATCTAGAGGAGAAGCCTATAACCACCCTTCCCTAGAATACTCAGAGTGAGCATGGCTCTGAAGACACCTTGATATCGGAATTCTGGTCCCCAAGAATGTGAGACAATAAATGTCTGTTGTTTAACATCACTCAGTTTGTGGTACATCAATATGGCACCTTCAGAAAGCTAATACACCTACCAAGTTTTTGAAGAAATAATATTTAAAAGGATGAAACCTTCACAAGTGTGTATTTGGTGACAATGCACCTCTGAGCTGCCATGCTACACCAGTCAGCAGGGCAGACTGGGCAGCCCTTCAGAAGAGCACATTCCCCAATGAGAGGAAGAACATGGAAAATGAGGAACCTCTCTGAGGGCAAAGCTGGGACATCAAAGGATGACTCATACATTCATTCTTTTCAGTGAAGTATCAGCATCTTTCAGATGGGTTTGCCAAAGAGCTTTCTTTGCTGCCCAGTCAGGGAGTCATTTACAAGAGTGACCTGATATAATTTTTTTTGACTTCATATATTTTATTTTATTTTTTTATTATTATGTTATGTTAATCACCATACATTACATCATTAGTTTTTGATGTAGTGTTCCATGATTCATTGTTTGCATGTAATTTGATGAGAGTGTCTCAATGTTTTCTTTTCTGAGTGGTATTTTATATTGTGACTATCCCATTCCTCATATGCCATGGAATATTGGGTATAAATAGTAGATCACTTACAGTTTAGTTTACAGCTGGCTAAAGTGTGAGAAGTTACATTCAAGCCTGATACAGTGGATTATCCATCACCCAGAGATCCTGGAATTTCATCTAGATGAAGTAGTGGGGTACCTGGGTGTTCTTTAAGGGAGAAAATGAGTATGCCCTATGTGGAAAAGGGCAGGCATATATAGTTGAGTGGATAAAGGGGTGGACTGTGGTAGATACTTCGAGTTGTCTCCTAATAATCCACCCAGCTAAATGACAATTTCCTTTAAGAACCATATAGGGAGGAGCATGATGGCAGAGGAGTAGGAGACCTAAATTTCATCTGGTCCCAGGAATTCAGCTGGATGGGGATCAAACCATTCTGAACACCTACAAACTCAACAGGAGATCGAAGAAAAGAAGAGCAACAACTCTCTGAACAGAAAAGCGACCACTTTCTGGAAGGTAGGACGTGCGGAGAAGTGAATCCGAGGTGATATTTGGGAGGATAGACGGCGGAGGAGGGGCCTCCGTCGGCCGCTTCTGGCAAGTGATAGAGCCACAGAGCACAAAATCGGAACTTTTAGGAGTCAGCTCTGCTAAGGAACGTCACTCCAGTGGCTAAGCGAGGGGTGGAACACTCGCTGGGACAGTGTGGTCTCAGGACCCTTGGGGTCACAGAAAGACCAGGGGTGCCTGAGTGCGGCAGACCTCCCAGGTATCAAAGCAGGGAAGCCGTCTGCAGAGATGGAGCTGAGGCGCGGGCTCTCAGCTCGGAGTTGCCATAAACCGTGATCTGTGGCACAGTCAGGCCACTGCTCCTCCAGCAGGGACCCAACAAGTGGCAGATCCAGGGAGACTCCCCTTCCTCCCCCAGGAGAAGTGGCACAGGAGCGCACCGCAGGAATCTGCTGGGTTTGGAGACTCCACACCGAGTCCGGTGCTAGAGATAGAAATGCTCAGTCACAGGCCAGGTGAGCATGGAGTGCGGCCAGAGACTGGGGAGACGGGAGTGACTGACTGGTTTTCTCTGGCGGCGCACTGAGGAGTGGGGTCCCAAGTTCTCAGCTCCTCCAGGGCAGAGATTGGGAGGCCGCCATTTTCACTCTTGGCCTCCAAAGCTGTACCGAAAGCTTGCAGGGAACAAAAGTTCCCAAGAGTAAACCCGAGTAGATTACTTAGCCTGGACCAGGCAAAGGCGGGGCAATTCCGCCTCCAGCAAAGACATTTGGGAACCATGGCAACAGGCCCCTCCCCGAGAAGATCACCAAGAACAGCCAGCAAAGACCAAGTTTACCGATCAATGAGAATGGCAGAACTCCAGAGCTAGGGGAATACTGCACATAGAATTCATGGCTTTTTCCCCATGGTTCTTTAGTCTTTCAAAGTTATTTTTTTTAACTTTCTTTTTCTTTTTCTTTTTCTTTTAATTTTTCGTTTTCCCTTTTTCAACCAACATCTTATCAATCCCTTCTTTAAAATATCTTTTTTATTTTTTATTTTTAGAGTCATATTCTATCCTTCATAGTAGTTAACCTTATTTTTGAGAGATATATATATATAAGTTGTTCTCTCTTTAAAATTTGAGATACAGTTTCTTCTAACAGACCAAAATATACCCTAAATCTCTACTGTATGTCTTTGTTCTCTCCATCCTGATCACATTCTCTCCCTTTTTTTTTTCAAAATCCTCTTCTTTTTTTTTCAACCAACTTCTTATCTTATCATTTCCTTTTATAAAATCTTTTATAATTTTCCTCTTTACAGACATATTCCATCCCTTCATCATATTTACCATTATTTTTGTACATATATAAGCTTTTATTTCTTTAAAATTTTGGGAGCCACTTTCTTCTAACAGACCAAAATATGCCCAAAATCTAGTGTGTGGCACTGATCTATGCACCAGCTTGGTCATATTTGATCATATTCTGGTTTTGTTTGTTTGTTTGTTTTTATCTTTCCCTTTTTCTTTTCGTTTTTTTTTTTTCTTTTTTCTTCTTTCCCGTTCTTTTATCCTCGTTTCAGCTCTCTTCTCATTTGTTTAGTGTATATTTTTCTGGGGTCATTGTTACCCTGTTAGCATTTTGTTCTCTCATTCATCTATTCTCCTCTGCACAAAACGACAAGATGGAAAAAATCACCTCAAAAAAAAGAACAAGAGGCAGTACCAACTGCCAGGGACCGAAGCAATATGGACATTAGTAAGATGTTGGACCTAGAGTTCAGAATGATGATTTATCCACCCAAAACCAGACAAAGACCCCACCAAAAAGGAGCATTACAGACCAATATCCTTGATGAACATGGATGCAAAAATTCTCACCAAAATACTAGCCAATAGGATCCAACAGTACATTAAAAGGATTCTTCACCACGACCAAATGGGATTTATCCCTGGGCTGCAAGGTTGGTTCAACATCTGCAAATCAATCAATGTGATACGATACATTAATAAAAGAAAGAACAAGAACCATATGATCCTCTCAATAGATGCAGAAAAAGCATCTGACAAAGTACAGCATCCTTCCTTGATCAAAACTCTTCAGAGTATACGGATAGAGGGTACATATCTCAATATCATAAAAGCCATCTATGAAAAACCTACAGTGAATATCATTTGGGGAAAAACGGAGAGCTTCCCCCTAAGGTCAGGAACACAGCAGGGATGTCCACTATCACCACTGTTATTCAACATAGTATTAGAAGTCCTAGCCATAGCAATCAGACAACAAAAAGAAATAAAAGGCATCCAAATTGGCAAAGAAGAAGTCAAACTCTCACTCTTTGCAGATGATATGATACTTTATGTGGAAAACCCAAAAGACTGCACCCCAAAACTGCTAGAACTCATACAGGAATTCAGTAAAGTGGCAGGATATAAAAATCAATGCACAGAAATCAGTGGCATCCCTATACACCAACAACAAGACAGAAGAAAGAGAAATTAAGGAGTCCATCCCATTTACAATTGCGCCCAAAACCATAAGATACCTAGGAATAAATCTAACCAAAGAGGCAAAGGATCTGTACTCAGAAAACTATAAAATACTCATGAAAGAAATGGAGGAAGACACAAAGAGATGAAAAAACGTTCCATGCTGATGGATTGGAAGAACAAATATTGTGAAGACGTCAATGCTACCTAGAGCAATCTACACATTCAAAGCAGTCCCCATCAAAATACCATCTACTTTTTACAAAGAAATGGAACAAATAGTCCTAAAATTTGTATGGAACCAGAAAAGACCCCGAATAGCCAGAGGAATGTTGAAAAAGAAAAGCAAAGCTGGCGGCATCACAATTCCGGACTTCCAGCTCTATTACAAAGCTGTCATCATCAAGACAGTATGGTACTGGCACAAAAACAGACACAAGATCAATGGAACAGAATAGAGAGCCCAGAAATGGACCCTCAACTAGATGGTCAACTCATCTTTGACACAGCAGGAAAGAATGTCCAATGGCAAAAAGACAGTCTCTTCAACAAATGGTGTTGGGAAAATTGGACAGCCACATGCAGAAGAATGAAACTGGACCATTTCCTTACACCACACACAAAAATAGACTCCAAATGGTTGAAAGACCTCAATGTGAGACAGGAGTCCATCAAAATCCTAAAGGAGAACACAGGCAGCAACCTCGTCGACCTCAGGCGCAGCAACTTCTTCCTAGAAACATCGCCAAAGGCAAGGGAAGCAAGGGCCAAAATGAACTCTTGGGACTTCATCAAGATAAAAAGCTTTTGCACAGCAAAAGAAACAGTCCACAAAACCAAAAGACAACCAACAGAATGGGAGAAGATATTTGCAAATGACATATCAGATCAAGGGCTAGTATCCAAAATCTCTAAAGAACTTCTTAAACTCAACACCCAAAGGAACAAATGATCCAATCAAGAAATAGGCAGAAGACATGAACAGACATTTTTCCAAAGAAGACATCCAAAAGGCCAACAGACACATGAAAAAGTGCTCAACATCACTCGGCATCAGGGAAATCCAAATCAAAACCTCAGTGAGATACCACCTCACACCAGTCAGAATGGCTAAAATTAACAAGTCAGATGTTGGCGGGGATGCGGAGAAAGGGGAACCCTCCTACACTGTTGGTGGGAATGCAAGCTGGTGCAACTACTCTGGAAAACAGTATGGAGGTTCCTCAAAAAGTTGAAAATAGAGCTACCAGCAACCCAGCAATTGCACTACTGGGTATTTACCCCAAAGATATAAATGTAGGGATCCGAAGGGGCACCTGCACCCTGATGTTTATAGCAGCAATGTCCAGAATAGCCAAACTGTGGAAAGAGCCAAGATGTCCATTGACAGATGAATGGATAACAAAGTGTGTGGTGTGTATATATATATATATATATATATATATATATATACACACACACACACACACACAATGGAATATTATGCAGCCATCAAAAGGAATGAGATCTTGCCATTTGCAACAATGTGGATGGAACTGGAGGGTATTATGCTGCGTGAAATAAGTCAATCAGAGAAAGACATGTATCATATGACCTCACTGATATGAGGAATTCTTTACCTCAGGAAACAAACTGAGGGTTGCTGGAGTGGTGGGGGGTGGGAGGGATGGGGCGGCTGGGTGATAGACATTGGGGAGGGTATGTGCTATGGTGAGCACTGTGAATTGTGTAATACTGTTGAATCACAGACCTGTACCTCTGAAACAAATAATACATTATATGTTAAAAAAAAAAAAAAAAAGAAGAAGAAGAAGAAAATAGCAGGAGGGGAAGGATGAAGGGGGGGGAATCGGAGGAGGAGATGAACCATGAGAGACTATGGACTCTGAAAAACAAACTCAGGGTTCTAGAGGGGAGGGGGGGAGGGGGATGTGTTAGCCTGGTGATGGGTATTAAGGAGGGCATGTTCTGCATGGAGCACTGGGTGTTATCACAAACAATGAATCATGAGACACTACATCAAAAACTAATGTCTGGTGATTAACATAACATTATAAAAAATATACATATATGGCCTGTGACTTACTTACAGCCTGTGGAGCATGTGCAGAAGATGTATATGCAATTGTAAGATCCCGCCCTCATCTTTGGCTTTTTGAGCCCATTCTCTGCAATGTGGACATGCTGGGAAATGCTAGAGCAGTCACCTTGGATCACAAGATATAATCAAGTGTTGAAGCTGGCAGATCAACAAAAAGCAAAAGGGAGCCCACATCAAAGGATCCTATTCCAAAGCAATATTCAGAGGAGAAAAGATTAGGTCAAATGTCTCAGCAAGGTTAATAAATTGTTCATGCCAAACAGAAGGGTCAGACCTGGGTTGGACCCTAGTTCTTTCTCTTATTGATTCTCTCTCCACCATATAAAACAGTGGTACTTCTAAAAAGAGCCACATATTGAAAATGAATTTAAATGTGGATTCTAACAGGGACACCTGGGTGGCTCCATTCATTAAGTGTCTCCCTTCGGCTCAGCTCATAATCGCAGGGTCCTGGAACTGAATTCCGCATCGGGCTCCTTGCTCAGTGGGGGAGCCTGCTTCTCCCTCTGCCGGTCATTCCCCCTGCTTGTGCTCTCTCTCTCTCTGACAAATAAAATACATAAAATCTTTTTTTAAAAAATGTGGATTCTAACTCTGGAAAACAGTATGGAGGTTCCTCAAAAAGTTGAAAATAGAGCTACCCTACAATCCAGCAATTGCACTACTGGGTATTTACCCCAAAGATACAAATGTAGGGGTCCAAAGGGGTACATGCACCCCGATGTTTATAGCAGCAATGTCCACAATAGCCAAACTGTGGAAAGAGCCAAGATGTCCATCGACAGATGAATGGATAAAGAAGATGTGGTATATATATACAATGGAATATTATGCAGCCATCAAAAGGAATGAGATCTTGCCATTTGCAATGATGTGGATGGAACTGGAGGGTATTATGCTGTGTGAAATAAGTCAATCAGAGAAAGACATGTATCATATGACCTCACTTATATGAGGAATTCTTAATCGCAGGAAACAAACTGAGGGTTGCTGGAGTGGTGGGGGGTGAGAGGGATGGGATGGCTGGGTGATAGACACTGGGGAGGATATGTGCTATGGTGAGCACTGTGAATTGTGCAAGACTGTTGAATCTCAGATCTGTACCTCTGAAACAAACAATGCAATATGTTAAGAAAAAAAAGAAAAAAGAAGAAGATAGCAGGAGGAGAAGAATGAAGGGGGGGAAGCGGAGGGGGAGACGAACCATGAGAGACGATGGACTCTGAAAAACAAACTGAGGGTTCTAGAGGGGAGGGGGGTGGGAGGATGGGTTAGCCTGGTGGTGGGTATTGAGGAGGGCACATTCTGCATGGAGCACTGGGTGTTATGCACAAACAATGAATCATGGAACACTTCATCTAAAACTAATGATGTAATGTATGGGGATTAACATAAGAATAAAAAAAAAAGAAAAAAAAATGTTGATTCTAGCATTTAAGAACAATAGTCTTTGAAAGAAAATATAGGTAGTCCTATGACCAACCAATGGTTATTTGTTATATACATGGAATTGATGTATATGGAAAGTACTAGTTTTCAATTAAGTAAATGAAAATAAAATATTTGAATAGGTAATTAACAAAAGGAGAAACACAAATAGCCAAAAAGTCTATGAAATATATAAAAATCTATGAACACAAAAAAATATCAATGTTGTTGCCACTCATATTGACAAATAAATTGGAAGTCATCTAAATGTCACAAAAATGATGTAATGGTTAAGTAATTTGTGGGATTCACAGATAAATGCAATAGTACTTGCCTATTAAAAATATGGTTATAAAGACAAACTCATAATACAAGGAATCATTTATCTTAGAGTTTTAAATGAAGAAACTGAAAAATAATACACATTACATATCATATCAAGTTGTTTTTATAACATCGTGGAATAAAAGACCTGAAGGGAGATTTCCCAAATATTTTGCATCCCTTAATGATCTTACGAGAGGGGTTTTATTTACCTTTGTCTCTGTTTTTCCACATTTGTTGTAATCGCATGTAATCAATTCATAGTCAGAAAAACAATATTTAAACTCACCAATGCTTCCAAATTCAGAGCAAAGAGAATGTCACCCTGACATTTGGAGCTTTCACAGTCTGACTCCTACACATTTCCCTCAGACCTGCACCAATCTCTTCCAGAACTTCCACTCCCCTGGCAATTATGCGATATTTGATCTTCGCTCAGTCTGAACTGTCCATATGCTCTTGGCCACCTCAACCACTTCTCTCCCCTCCGCTGAGGAAAAAATACTTGAAGGACTAATGGTTGCCAGGAAGGAAGAAGGAGGTAAGCGTTAAATATGGGAAGCAGGTGCTGTGGATCATGCTGGCAGCACTCATCGTGCAGGGACCTTGTCTGCAAAGGCAGCCTCAATGCTCCAAGCCTAAGTATGGAAACGGGTTTGACAGATCAGCCTGTCTCCGAACTCCAATAATGATGATGGTGAGGATGATGATAGAGCTTGTATTTTGTCATTATATTCAAATTTGAATTTTCAGTATAGATCATTGGGATTGTATTTATAAACATTATCTGTCCACACAGATTGAAATTTAAAAATAAACAAATAACAAAAGACTAAGGCACCCACATATCTGGTTCCTCAACACAGATAGCTGCGCGGTGATGAGAGCCACGTCTTTGTAGGCACAGAAGGAGTGAGTCCTTCCGATCAGACGGCCCTAAGCCCAGAAGATGCTGCAGAGGATAACCCAGGCCAAGGAGAGCTGGAGGGAACTGGAAGAATGTGGCTTTCTCAGGAGGCTGTTGCCTAGTGGGCAAGGGGGTTCTGAACCACCATTCCATTCAGAATAAAAATCCACTAGCAACCAAGGAATCTTTCTTTCCTCGGCTCTTTCGACCACATCTTTCTAAAAGCACTCTTTACCCTTGTTAAGAGTGAAGTGAGTGCCCAGATGTGCAGAGAGATCAGGTTACCCTCACAGCCCCCAGCACACACCCTGTCCCCTGGAAAAGTGATACCGGATGCAGTTTGGGGGAAAACACAGGAACGATTTCATGTTTGTGTCCCCAGGGCACCAGCAGAGTAGGTGCTTCCTACGTGTTTGTTAAAAAGAATCTTCTATTTTAACAAAAACTGGAAACACCAGAACTCTCTGTGCAAGCTCCTCATTACCCTTGCACTGCATAATGGTTCAGTTAACATAGAATTAAGATTATGTTGCCAAATTAAACTAGGAAAGTTTGTAAAATCTTATCTTAATGAAGAATAGCCAGAACATTATTACTTACAATGGAAGTCTCCTGGGCCCCCAAGATTGGAGTAATCCTTGTATTTTGTTAAGGGATTAGATATGAAATCATGTTCTTTGCCTCTTTTGGAGTTTTAAAGCATCATGGTTTTTAATTTTTAGTGCCTACTTTTATCAGCTAGTAAGAATTCCAATGCTTTCTACACTTTCCTGTCATGCAGTCACTTTATTTAAAACAGTGAATTTTGTGTACCCCCTGAAAACTGTCTGGCAAGGGGAAGGTACTTCAGACTACACAGACAAGCTGGGCACCAGTGCCCCTGACCCCAGAAATACAAAGAAAAGTGCACTAACAAAGGGCGCCTTATAGCTGGTTTGTCCCTTTCACCAGAGGATCAAGTTAATGAGTCCAAGGTCAGGGGATCAATCACCATATGAGCCACTTAAGCTGGGGCTGGAGCAGAGCTCTGTCCCCCAGAAAGAGCTGCACCCTGTCATAGCCATCTTGTAAATGTCAGCCACCAGCCACAAATGGAACGAGGAAAGAAAACAAGGGTAGTTTCAAACAGTTCCTAGCCAACAACTACGAGATAATTATAAAATAATAACCATCAAGATCATACTTCCTCCCAGCTACAAGATGTCTCCATTTGTAAAATATAGTGTGTACACATTTCTTCATTCTCTTCAAATACCATTTATCACGTTAGCCCCCCCAGGGGGTAAGTTTGGCATTATCATTTAATTTTAGAGATGAAGAGACTGAGACAAAAAAATGTTACTCAAGTGATAAGAGTTAGACCCAGGACTCCAGTCACATGTGGATAAATACTGCCCAGAAATTAATGTTTCAGCAACAAGGAAAAGGAGAAATTTGTTTTGTGCATAAAAGATGAATGTTTCTGGTTGGTATAGCTTTATCACAAGGCGGGTGTATATCATCACAGAAGGTGAGGGAAATGTATGTCTGGAGGAGACCCTGTGGGCTACATGAGGGTCGTCTCAGTCACTTGGCTGGGAGGGTCATGGATGGGCTGATGGGGAACGTGAATTTGTTGGTTTGGCATAGATGCACAAGGGCATGCCCAACTCCCCTCGACATCATCTCAGGACCCGAGGCAGGGGGATCTGGAGAAGGTGTTCTTTCTAGACCCCTGTCCCTGAGAAGTAGCTACAGTCCTATTTGTAAGAACAAGCATGCCTGGCTTGGATAAAAAAAAATCAGAATTAGGAGAATATTTTCACAGACTGCTTTCTCTGGAAGCCAACTCAGCATTTGGAGTACAAGGTTTCAAATAGGGGTCACTTTGCACCAATTAGGGTGAAAAGAAGGGGGAGGAGCAGAACTTGGCCAAGGAATAGTAACACTCTGGGGCAGTCATGACACAGCCTTGGCCAGCCCTTCAGTGAGCTCTGAACAATAGTGCTTATTGTGCTGAAATTCCTGGGCCTTTATACCCTACCAGGTTCCTACCAACTGCAGACTACCCCAGGAGACATGACCCAGATGAGGAGATTCTCCTTAGCTGAGGCCAATCCTGAAGGAGCAAAGAGTTGGGGACTGTCTGCTGACCACACTCACCCCAGGTGGCAACAAGGAGGGGTCCAAGTCAGCATGTCTGCATGACTCAGTAGACTCATCCCAGTTGATGGGGCAGGCATGAGGGAACCGGAGAGGAGACAATATTTAAACTCATATAAGGAGTGGCACAGAAGTTTGAAAGTAAATCCATTCACAGCAAGATAAAATCTAGATCTAGAAATCCAGGAGAAACAAAACAAAGCAAAACCAAGGTTTAGTGGCCCCAGACAAAATCTCAGGAAGTGAAGCCCAAAGCCAAGCTTGTGATCTATGGCAGCAGGACCAAGGGTCCACATGAATGCACAAGGCTTATCCTCAATACAAAGATACCAAAACATTTAAGAAAACAAGCCCAATTTCTAAACCCAACCCCCAATAGACTCCTGTCCTTATGCAGACTGACTAAATAACACAGGTGCCGGAGCCTGAAAGAGGAGACCCCGGCAACGGAGCTCAGGAAACCAACTAACAATGAGATCTGCTATTTTTTTAAGACCAATGTAGAAGATGTGTTGTCAGGTTCTTCTTCATAGGGATAGAGAAGACCTGACCCATGCATCTTTATGATATTTCCTCCCGTTCAAGAAATTAACAAGTTATGATTTTTCTACTTAACTGAAGAGACTTACTCTAAGATCTGGCTCACATTTACTAGAAGGTTATGCCCACAGCCTGCAACAAGTAGAAAATGTACACTTGTGAAATTTCTGTGAGACATTTCTGCCCTACATTGTGTCCACTGGCTATGTAATGTTGATTGTGATGAGACAGAGTAGAATCATGGTAGGCAACAAAATGAGGCTATCAAACTGGAGTTCACCAGAGCCCAATTGGACCTCATCACACACTATCATTTCAGTCTTCAGAGAAATTGCAAACAGGTTAGAAATCCCCCCTCTTCTTCGTGAAAATCATCCAATGCTGGAGGGAATCCTATGTCCACTATTCCTCCCTTTGATGAAGGAAGTGGAACATGCAGCTTGTCTAGATTTTGAGAGAATTCACTAGCCGAAGGAGGGCTGATATCATGCAATGGAAAGCTGAAATCCATGTGAGAAAAGCTGAAGGCAACTCCGCTTGGTTTCCAGCCAAGGGTTAATGGTCAATGGACCAGCCCTTTGATAGGTCTCTAAATGTCTGTGAGACCAAGAATTTCAACTCTTTGCTAATTTTTAAAAAAATTAAATTTAGTCTCGTCTCTACAAGTGGGCCACCCTTGTGTTTGTAATCAAAGAAGACTTAGAGGTCATTACAAGGAGAAAAAGTGCTGCCACTGAATGACTGCTTAACAGATGCCCTTCACAATGCATGAATTCATTTGACAGAAATCCTTGAAAAAGGACTCAGCTGCAGTGGCTTCAGTTCTCTATTGATCAAGCAAGCTTCCCATTCCTGCTTGTTTCTTAAGTAGTATATTCCTGAGAGTGAACACACTGACATAAACACACTCATAACATACTGCTCATTCATATTATTCTTATTTAGCTTACATATACAAAGTACTTCCCATGTGCCAGGTACCAGGATAAGTGCTTTTTCAGTGACCAACACCAGGACCACCTTTGAGCCCCCAAAGCCCTTGATGCTCTGCACCCAGGAAAAGACAGTGAAGAGTAACATGCCTCACAAAATCTGAGTGGGTCCAGACACCTGCTGATTCACACAAGTGATCAGACAGACACATTCTGGTCCAAGGTTTTACAAGTCACACAAATACCTGTTCCCATTGCTGAACTTCACTGTCCTCTCTCTTTGCCATAACAACTCACATCACATGTGGTTGCCATGACAAGCAGAGGAGGCATTATTAACAAAGGTAAGAGCTGAGACCTTCACATCTAATTCAACCTTGGTAGTTTATTTTTTCTCTGGAGCTCTTAGTATTTTATGACCTACTTCATTTGCCCATGAACTCCAAATGATTTCCAGATGGATCTGGACTTTATCAGCTATCTGGGCAACAAAGGTTCTCCTCATTTTCCTTCGTATCCCACAGCAATAGATAAAACAAGTACCCACACCATAGAATCTGTGGACCAATTATGAAAATGTGATGCAAAATTATCCTAAGACAAAAGAAGAACAGGTCTAAGAATCACTGGCTTTATAAAGGGTTGTAAAAGTGTTTAATAATGGAAAAACAAGAAAGAAAATCAGAAATGTTAATCAATAAAGATTTGACTCCAGATTTCAGTAGGGAATTCCAAATAGCTCTTCTCAATTCCAATTAAAAGCACTTGGCAAATGTGAATATGTCAGCACTTTAATAGAATAAAATTACAACCATGCAGCAAGACTGGTACTGTCACATCCACCTTATAGGTAAAACAACTGTAGTTCAGTGTAAGTATTACTTGTTCAAGATTGTTCCAGGTGACAAACAATAGACTCAGCTCTCCAGGCCCTGAGTCTGGCACACTGCACAGCATTTCCTGCTGTCTTGGCAATATTTTTCTTCATAGATTAATAATTTCCATTTGGTGCAAGGTGGTCTTTTGCCAGTTTGAATGGCATGAGCAAGATTTGCTGTTGCAAAACCATCCCTGGGGATGTCTCTGCCATGCAGAGCTGTGATATTACACTCTTTATCCAAGCTTCCATAAGTGCAGCCAGAAAGGACCCTTAGCCTTGCACATTTTACTCCAAGTACGCTTGCTACACATTGGAAGCACCTGCTAGGATCTAAAAATAGTGACTCCTTGGTCCTGACCTCTTAGAATCAGATTTAATTGGTACAGAGTGTAGCTTGGGCACCAGGATTTCTAAAATTCCCCCAGACTATTCTAATATGAAGCAAAGCTATAGAAGCACAGCTCCAAAAGTTTCAAGGCAGGTCATGTTCTATAATAGCTTTCTTTAAACTCAGCAGTGCATTGGAATCTCGGGGATATCCTGGAAAAATACACATTGCCAGGCCTAACCTGCTGATACCTCTTCAGTGGGCTTGGGATGGAAACCTGATGACTCTGATATCACTACTCAATAGTTTGTATTTGGGAAACTGGTGAGCTTCAGCTTTTAAAATGTGGACAGATTAGAGAAATGGATTATCTCAGACTCTTACAATCAATGGACCCTCTTAACCACCAGGACTTCCAAGCAGGTTTATTTCTGAAACTCAATAGAAATCGCACATACTTTCCTCATCATAATTTGGCAGATCTCTCAGAGAAGGAGCATATCATGTGCCCACGAACCCACACAAAGAGAAACACCCTGTGTCAGCAGCTGTCAGCCCATGGTGCCTAGTCCATCCCACCCTGGAGAGCTGTATAGAATCCACATCACTGCTCAGAAATTGCTTTTTCTCCAAAATGCTTGTTAATTTCCTTTTTCCCCTCAATTGTTTCTTTATTCTAATTATTTTGACAGGAGCTACTAGTGACATTAAATTGAAACAAAAATTGTGGCCAAGCTCATTATCCCCAAACAAAGACTTCCAGAACAAAAATCAGTGTCTGGATTGCTAATAAAATGTCAATTGAACCTTGTCAAAACTTGGGCAATTAGAAAGGTCTATCATCACCTCTACTTTCTTTGCCTCTTTTGTTTTTAATTTGGGAACCACCATGTACTCCCCTTTCCATCCAGTGCCCAAGGCTGGATTAGCTTAATTCCCTCATCAAATCAAAACCTATTCTAGGGAAAAGACCTAAAACTTGTTCTGTGATATGAGATCTTGAGAATAGCTTAAAACATGGCCTCTCTTGGTGAAGTTCACATCTATACCTGGCTTGCAAAAAGATATGCAAGAAAGTTGAACACAATTAAATATTTATTATGTACCAATATATACTATATGGGAGACTAGAAAGAAAAGAATATGGCAAAGCTTTGTTCTTAAGAAACTTACTATTTGCAGGAGATAAGTATTAAAGCAATGCATGCCATATGGTGAACTTGAACAGCAAAAGCTTTAAGAGCCATGGTGTTTGGTCAGCCATGTCACTGGCTTTCTCACTCCTCTGGAAACCATTGAGTTCACACTGCCTCTGATTCTGTAAGCCAGATGAACAAGTTTCTCTCCATCTAGCATTCAGCACTTGATAAGTCAAGCTGTGGTAGGCCAAAAGCTCTTCAGGATCTTGGCCCTGTTCTCATTTCAACTTTGTCCCTACTTGCCCAGATCTTTTGATTCTATTACCCTAGCTCAGCCCTTGGTCATTTGGACCTGATGTCAGCATTTGGTACCCCTGCTCCTTGCCCCTTGACTCCAATTACTCCCTCATGGACTTCACTGGGAATCTTCTTGTCTCCCCTCCCCTTCCATCCTTCCTAGCTCTTCCTGCAAGGTCTGGTCCCATGAGTTCCAGCCATGGTCAGATTTGAACAGCTCCTGTTGGAGGATTGCTTAAGGGGGCTAGATCAGAACTCATTACAGAGGTTAATAATAGGGTGTCCCCCCTTGTCAACTGAACTTGTAATAGAGGATTCCACTGAGTGTCCCTAAGGAAGTGTCCAAGCTGGAGAACCTGGGTTCTAGGGCAGATTTAGTGACTAACAAAAGAACTTATATCAATCAATTCAAATGATTTCTGCCCAAAACATACCATAGATGTTCCTTAAAAATCTAGATGAATTGCCATCTTAATGTTTTGTTTTTTTTTTAATTCAGGAAACTCAGGCTGAATTATTATATCCTATAGCTCAGAAATATAATGACAATAGTAGAATAAATTACATCTAAAGCTAAAATACTTTCTAAAAAATGAGATATGCTATGGATGAATTGTGTCCCCCCCTAAAATTCACATATTAAAGTCCTAACTCCCAATGTGATTGTGTTTGGAAATTGCAACTTGGGAAATTATTAGGTTAAGATAAGATAGGACCTTATTAAATTATTAAGATAAGATAAGATCAGATCATGAGAGTAGGGCCCTCATGAGGAGATTAGTATCTTTATAGGAAGAGACACCAGAGAGCTTGCTCTCTTTCTCCCCTCCCCACATCTGTGTGTGTGTGTGTGCGCACGCACACACACGCACACAAGCCCAGAGGCAAGGCCACATGAGGGCACAGTTCTGGCCACAAGCAAGCCAGAAATTGGATCAGGAATTGAATCAGCTGCCACTTTGATCTTGGTCTTTCTAGCTTCCAGAACTATGAGAAATAAATTGCCACTGTTAAGGCACCCAGTTTATGCTCTTTTGTTATGGTAGCCTGGACTGACTAGTACAAAAGGTAAACAAAAGTCATGTCTTCCTTGACAAGTCTGACTCAATTTTCAGTATTCCCACTTATTGGAATTTGGTGAAAATGGAACATTTGGTTGTGCTTTTGCTTTAGAATATTTCTTATTTGGGAACGAATGTACCTGTGTTCAGTCATATTTTACCGCATTTATTCATCACCTGTCTTTAATGAAAAAGAATTTAAGTAAGTGAATAGTAAGATGGATCAAATTATTCTGTAGAGCTGTGGAGGGTGTTTCATGCTCCCTAGATGGTATATAAATGCCTGAACATTTGTATACAAATTGAGCAAACATGCAAATCAGTAATCTGAAACTAAAAAGACACAGAAATGATCTTGGAAATTGCATTTAAGAAAAAAAAATGACAGTATCAAGTTGATAGACACAAAAGAATTTGATGAAAGCAGCTGTTAAATTGTTAATTTAACATAAAGATGGAGCTGATGATTCAAAAATGATCAGCTAGGTTGCAGATATTCTGCACTCTGAATAGCATACACTATGCAGCATTCAGCCCCATCCACTGCTATAATTTGGGGTTGCATTCTATCTGCATTAGCAGAACTGTTAATAAATCACAGAAGCAAGAAATGAGGAATTGAAAATCTCCAGGTGTTTGATAATGCCTCAAATATCCTCACCACATGTTCTGTAGGAGTCATGTGAGTTCATAGACATGACTTGATGATTACTCACTATATTGCTCTGACTACAGCCTAGTTCTCTTCTATAGGATAAATTAAAATTCAGGTTAGGATCATTACGATGATTTCTTTTGCCCAACCCTCAGGACTTTCTTAAATCCTTTGCATACACTACATATCTGGGCTTACTGGTCAACTCACTATTCCTTCCTTGACATTTTTTTGGATAGCAAAATCTCACAAACACACACACACACACACACACACACTCCTCACAGAGAAGGAGATTTTAGCTGAGAGTAGAATGGTGAAGGAGCTGGTTATGAGAGATGTGCTTGATGGGGAAGCTATTATTCAAAGGACCATACTTCGTGTTATAACTGAGAAAGTAGGTGAAGTCTGTGATTAGAATGTAAACTCAAGCCTTGGCACATTGTAGTAACTGATTGATTGCGCATCAGAAGTGAAAAGACTCCTCAGAACCGATCTTAAAATGTAGGTATGGTTTTCTATGAGACCTGAGAGACAGAGAACATGGGGACATTTAAGATTTAAGTCTTGAAATCTTGGGGTCTTTGACGTAGTGTCTGATGAGTCTCAGTACCCTAGGAACAAAACATGGGAAGGGCAGAGGTGAACTGACCGTCACACATATGTGGTCTGACCACTAGGATGATGTCCTTATTCTTATCCAACAATCATGTTAATGGTAAATCCTTCTTTTCTTTCTACAATCAATTTCTAAATAGAGATAATCCAACCTGTTCTATATTTCCCAATGGCTTTATTTAATACTTTGCAAATGACCAGGGAATGGGAGCATCCTTGATACCTCTCAAAAAATGTGAGGATACATAAATCAACACTCTTAACAAGCTGGCCTTTACACAGTGCTTTCCACCAAGGAAGGGGACATCATATAGCATTAACTCAGGATTCTTCCTGCCTTTGAAAAGAAAGGGCAACTGCCAAATGCCTAGTTTTGAGAAAAGACTTGGGGTCCCACCTATCCACACCTGTGCCTACCAAGATGAAGGTCTCAGCTTGATCTTTTCTCTTAAAAATTCCAAGAGTTACAACAGATTCAAGAAGGGATGAGACTGCTACCAAAGAACCTTAAATTAACTGGAGGTGGAAGGAGGAGCCCTCCCTCATCCCACTGACATAGTTTTTGGTGCAGAAGACATTCAAACATCTCTGTCAGCACTCCCAAATGAACCTGATGCAACTACCATTTTCCTGGTGACATGATGTTTATGGAACAATGAAAGGCAAACATATTTTGACTCTAAGAACATCTCATTAGGTGGAGAGATGACTGAAGAAATTGTCAAGGGCCCAGGATTCAGAGGCAAACCACTAGTCTTATCTCCCTAAACCTCAATAGCCTCATTTTCTCATTTTATAATGAGAACAATAATAGGTGTTGCATAATAAAGGGTTTGTGAGGATCAAACAATGCATGTAAAGTATCTACTGCAAAAAAAAAGTGCACCCAAAATATGAGTGTGCTCTCTCTCTCACACACACACACTCGCTCTCTCAATTTCATATATCTTTTTCTCTAGCTATCATTTATCTTTATTACAGATATAAAATTCCATATTTAGGTGCCCCCCCAAAATTACAAGAATAATATCAAGATGACCATGCTAAGAAAAGATTTCTATTTAAAAGAAAATCATGGGGGGTGGAGCAAGATGGCGGAGGAGTAGGAGACCTGGATTTCGTCTAGTCTCAGGAATTCAGCTGGATAGGTATCAAACCATTCTGAACACCTACAAACTCAACAGGAGATCGAAGAAAAGAAGAGCAACAACTCTCTGAACAGAAAAGCGACCACTTTCTGGAAGGTAGGACGTGCGGAGAAGTGAATCCGAGGCGATATTCGGGAGGATAGACAGTGGGGGAGGGGGCCTCCGGTGGCTGCTTCTGGCAAGTGATAGAGCCACAGAGCACAAAATTGGAACTTGTAGAAGTCTGCTCCACTGAGGGACGTCGCTCCAGTGGCTAAGTGGGGGGTGGAACCCTCGCTTAGTGTGGTCTCAGGACCCTCGGGGTCACAGGAAGACTGGGGGTGCCTGAGTGCGGCAGAGCTCCCAGGTATCGGAGCGGGAAAGCCGGCTGCAGAGACAGAGCCGAGGCGCGGGCTCTCAGCTCGGGGTGGCCATAAACCGTGATACGCGACACAGTCGGGCCACTGCTCCTCCAGCAGGGACCCAACAAGCAGCAGATCCGGGGAGACTCACCTCTTCCCCCGGGAGGAGAGGTGTGGGAGGGCACCGCAGGGATCTGCTGGGTTTGGAGACTCCACCCGGGGTCAGGGGCCAGAGAGAGAAACGTGCAGTCACAGGCCAGGTGAACACGGAGTGTGGCCGGAGACCGGGGAGACGGGAGTGACTGGCGGCTTTTCTCTGGGGGCTCACTGAGGAGCGGGGCCGAGTTCTCGGCTCCTCCAAGGCGGAGATTGGGAGGCCGCCATTTTCACTCTCAGCCTCCAAAGCTGTACGGAGAGCTTGCAGGGAACAACAGCTCCCGAGAGCAAACCCGAGCAGATTACTTAGCCTGGACAGGGCAAGGGCGGGGCAATTCTGCCACCGGTGAAGACATTTGGGAAACATGCCAACAGGCCCCTCCCCCAGAAGATCAGTGAGAACAGCCAGCCAAGAACAAGTTTACCGATGGATGAGAACAGCAGAACTCCAGCGCTAGGGGAATACTGCACATAGAATTCATGACTTTTTTACCATGATTCTTTAATCTTTTTTTAACTTTTTTTTTTTAATTTTCTTTTTCCCTTTTTCAACCAACATCTTATCAATCCCTTTTTTAAAAAAACATTTTTATTTTTCATTTTTAGAGTCATATTCTATCCCTTCATAGTAGTTACCCTTATTTTTGGCAAATATATATAAGTTTTTCTCTCTTTAAAATTTTGAGATAGTTTCTTCTAACAGATCAAAATATACCCTAAATCGCTAGTGTATGGTTTTGTTCTACTCCCCTGCCTGATCACATTCTCTCCCTTTTTTTTTCTTCTTTTTTTTAATCCTCTTCTTTCTTTTTTCAAACAACTTCTTATCAATTCCTTTTATAATACTTTTTATAATTTTCATCTTTACAGTCATATTCCATTCCTTCATCATGTCAACACTTATTTTTGTACATATATAAGTTTTTCTTTCTTTAAAATTTTGGGAGGCACTTTCTTCTAACAGACCAAAATACACCCAAAATCTAGTGTGTGGCACAGATTGATGCACCATCCTGATCATATTTGATCATATTCTGTTTTTTTGTTTGTTTTGTTCTGTTTTTATTTGTTTTTATCTTTTTCTTTTTTCTTTTTTTTTTTCCTTCTTTTTCTTTTTTCTTTCTTTCTCTTTCTTTTCCCCCAGCTTCAGGTCTTTTCTGATTTGTTTAGAGTATATTTTCTGGGGATGTTGTTACCCTTTTAGCATATTGTTCTCTCATTAATCTATTCTCCTTTAGACAAAATGACAAGATGGAAAAAATCACCTCAACAAAAAGAACAAGAGATAGTACCGACTGCCAGGGACCTACTCAATAAGGACATTAGTACGATGTCGGATCTACACTTCAGAATCATCACTTTAAAGATACTAGCTGGGCTTGAAAAAAGCATGGAAGTTATTAGAGAAACCCTTTCTGGAGAAATAAAAGAACTAAAATCTAACCAAGTCGAAATCAAAAAGGCTATTAATGAGGTGCAATAAAAAATGGGGGCACTAGCTCCTAGGATAAATGAGGCAGAAGAGAGAATCAGTGATATAGAAGACCAAATGATGGAAAATAAAGAAGCTGAGGAAAAAAGAGATAAAGAACTACTGGATCACGAGGGCAGAATTTGAGAGATAAGTGATACCATAAGATGAAACGACATTAGAATAATTGGGATCCCAGAAGAAAAAGAAAGAGAGAGAGGGGCAGAAGGTATATTGGAGCAAATTATAGCAGAGAACTTCCCTAATTTGGGGAAGGAAACAGGCATCAAAATCCAGGAAGCACAGAGAACGCTTCTCAAAATCAATAAAAATAGGTCAACACCCCAACATCTAATAGTAAAGCTTACGAGTCTCGGAGACAAAGAGAAAATCCTAAAAGCAGCTTGGGAGAAGAGATCTGTAACCTACAATTGTAGAAACATTAGATTGGCAACAGACCTATCCACAGAGACCTGGCAGGCCAGAAAGGACTGGCAGGATATATTCAGAGCACTAAATGAGAAAAATATGCAGCCAAGAATACTATATCCAGCTAGGCTGTCATTGAAAACAGGAGAGACAAAAAGCTTCCAGGACAAACAAAAACTAAAGGAATTTGCAAACATGAAACCAGCCCTACAAGAAATATTGAAAGGGGTCCTCTAAGCAAAGAGCGAGCCTAAAAGCAACATAGAGCAGAAAGGAACACAGACAATATACAGTAACAGTCACTTTACAGGCAATACAATGGCACTAAATTCCTATCTTTCAATAGTTACCCTGAATGTAAATGGGCTAAATGCCCCAATCAAAAGACACAAGCTATCAGACTGGATAAAAAAACAAGACCTATCAATATGCTGTCTGCAAGAGACTCATTTTAGACCCAAAGACACCCCCAGATTGAAAGTGAGGGGGTGGAAAAGCATCTACAATGCTAATGGACACCAAAAGAAAGCTGGGGTGGCAATCCTTATATCAGACAAATTAGATTTTAAACCAAAGACTGTAATAAGAGATGAGGAAGGACACTATATCCTACTTAAAGGGTCTATTCAATAAGAAGATCTAACAATTGTAAATATCTATGCCCCTAACATGGGAGCAGCCAATTATATAAAGCAATTAATAACAAAAGCAAAGAAACACATTGATAACAATACAATAATAGTGGGGGACTTTAACATCCCCCTAACTGAAATGGACAGATCATCTAAGCAAAAGATCAACAAGGAAATAAAGACTTTAAATGACACACTGGACCAAATGGACTTCACAGACATATTCAGAACATTTCATCCCAAAGCAGCAGAATACACATTCTTCTCTAGTGCCCATGGAACATTCTCCAGAATCGATCACATCCTAGGTCATAAATCAGGTCTCAACCGGTACCAAAAGATTGGGATCATTCCCTGCCTATTTTCAGACCACAACGCTTTGAAACTAGAACTCAATCACAAGAGGAAAGTCAGAAAGAACTCAAATACATGGAGGCTAAAGAGCATCCTACTAAAGAATGAATGGGTCAACCAGGAAATTAAAGAAGAATTTAAAAAATTCATGGAAACCAATGAAAATGAAAACACAACTGTTCAAAATCTTTGGGATGCAGCAGAGGCAGTCCTAAGAAGAAAGTATATAGCAATACAAGCCTTTCTCAAGAAACAAGAAGGGTCTCAAGTACACAGCCTAACCCTACACCTAAAGGAGCTGGAGAAAGAACAGCAAATAAAGTCCAAACCCAGCAGGAGAAGAGAAATAATAAAGACCAGAGTGGAAATCAATGACATAGATACTAAAAGAACAGTAGAACAGATCAACGAAACTAGGAGCTGGTTCTTTGAAAGAATTAACAAGATTGATAAACCCCTGCCCAGACTTATCAAAAAGAAAAGAGAAATGACCCAAATCAACAAAACCATGAATGAAAGAAGAGATTCACAACCAACACAAAAGAAATACAAACAATTATAAGAAGATATTATGAGCAACTATATGCCAGCAAATTAGATAACCTGGAAGCAATGGGTGCATCCCTAGAGATGTATCAACTACCAAAACTGCACCAGGAAGAAATAGAAAACCTGAACAGACCTATAACCGCTAAGGAAATTGAAGCAGACATCAAAAAATCTCCCAACAAACAAAAGCCCAGGGCCAGATGGCTTCCCAGGGGAATTCTACCAAACATTTAAAGAGGAATCAATACCCATTCTTCTGAAACTGTTCCAAAAAATAGAAATGGAAGGAAAACTTCCAAACTCGTTTTATGAGGCCACCATTACCTTGATCCTCAAACCAGACAAAGACCCCATCAAAAAGGAGAATTACAGACCAATATCCTTGATGAACATGGATGCAAAAATTCTCACCAAAATACTAGCCAATAGGATCCAACAGTAAATTAAAAGGATTATTCACCACGAGCAAGTGGGATTTATTCCTGGGCTGCAAGGTTGGTTCAACATCCACAAATCAATCAATATGATATGATACATTAATAAAAGAAAGAACAAGAACCATATGATCCTCTCAATAGATGTAAAAAAAGCATTTGACAAAGTACAGCATCCTTCCTTGATCAAAACTCTTCAGGGTATAGGGATAGAAGGTACATACCTCAATATCATAAAAGCCATCTATGAAAAACCTAGGGCAAATATCATTCTCAATGGGGAAAAACTGAGAGCTTCCCCCTAAGGTCATGAACACGGCAGGGATGTCCACTATCACCACTGCTTTTCAACATAGTCTTAGAAGTCCTAGCCACAGCAATCAGACAACAAAAAGAAATAAAAGGCATCCAAATTGGCAAAGAAGAAGTCAAAGTCTTACTCTTTGCAGATGATATGATACTTTATGTGGAAAACCCAAAAGACTGCACCCCAAAACTGCTAGAACTCATACAGGAATTCAGTAAAGTGGCAGGATATAAAAATCAATGCACAGAAATCAGTGGCATCCCTATACACCAACAACAAGACAGAAGAAAGAGAAATTAAGGAGTCCATCCCATTTACAATTGCGCCCAAAACCATAAGATACCTAGGAATAAATCTAACCAAAGAGGCAAAGGATCTGTACTCAGAAAACTATAAAATACTCATGAAAGAAATGGAGGAAGACACAAAGAAATGGAAAAACGTTCCATGCTCATGGATTGGAAGAACAAATATTATGAAGACGTCAATGCTACCTAGAGCAATCTACACATTCAAAGCAATCCCCATCAAAATACCATCTACTTTTTACAAAGAAATGGAACAAATAGTCCTAAAATTTGTATGGAACCAGAAAAGACCCCGAATAGCCAGAGGAATGTTGAAAAAGAAAAGCAAAGCTGGCGGCATCACAATTCCGGACTTCCAGCTCTATTACAAAGCTGTCATCATCAAGACAGTATGGTACTTGCACAAAAACAGACACAAGATCAATGGAACAGAATAGAGAGCCCAGAAATGGACCCTCAACTCGATGGTCAACTCATCTTCGACAAAGCAGGAAAGAATGTCCAATGGCAAAAAGACAGTCTCTTCAACCAATGGTATTGGGAAAATTGGACAGCCACATGCAGAAGAATGAAACTGGACCATTTCCTTACACCACACACAAAAATAGACTCCAAATGGTTGAAAGACCTCAATGTGAGACAGGAGTCCATCAAAATCCTAAAGGAGAACACAGGCAGCAACCTCGTCAACCTCAGGCGCAGCAACTTCTTCCTAGAAACATTGCCAAAGGCAAGGGAAGCAAGGGCCAAAATGAACTCTTGGGACTTCATCAAGATAAAAAGCTTTTGCACAGCAAAAGAAACAGTCCACAAAACCAAAAGACAACCAACAGAATGGGAGAAGATATTTGCAAATGACATATCAGATCAAGGGCTAGTATCCAAAATCTCTAAAGAACTTCTTAAACTCAACACCCAAAGAACACATGATCCAATCAAGAAATGGGCAGAAGACATGAACAGACATTTTTCCAAAGAAGACATCCAAGCGGCCAACAGACACATGAAAAAGTGCTCAACATCGCTTGGCATCAGGGAAATCCAAATCAAAACCTCCATGAGATACCACCTCACACCAGTCAGAATGGCTAAAATTAACAAGTCAGGAAATGACAGATGTTGGCGGGGATGCGGAGAAAGGGGAACCCTCCTACACTGTTGGTGGGAATGCAAGCTGGTGCAACCACTCTGGAAAACAGTATGGAGGTTCCTCAGAAAGTTGAAAATAGGGCTACCATACGATCCAGCAATTGCACTACTGGGTATTTACCCCAAAGATACAAATGTAGGGATCTGAAGGGGTACATGCACCCCAACGTTTATAGCAGCAATGTCCAGAATAGCCAACCTGTGGAAAGAGCCAAGATGTCCATCAACAGATGAATGGCTAAAGAAGAAGTGGTATATATATACAATGGAATATTATGCAGCCATCAAAAGGAATGAGATCTTGCCATTTGCAACAATGTGGATGGAACTGGAGGGTGTTATGCTGAGCGAAATAAGTCAATCAGAGAAAGACATGTATCATATGACCTCACTGATATGAGGAATTCTTAATCTCAGGAAAAAACTGAGGGTTGCTGGAGTGGGGTGTGGGGTGGGAGGGATGGGGTGGCTGGGTGATAGACACTGGGGCGGGTATGTGCTATGGTAAGTGCTGTGAATTGTGCAAGACTGTTGAATCACAGATCTGTACCTCTGAAACAAATAATGCAATATATGTTAAGAAAAAAAAAAGAAGAAGAAGATTGCAGGAGGGGAAGAATGAAGGGGGGGATAGCGGAGGGTGAGATGAACCATGAGAGACGATGGACTCTGAAAAACAAACTGAAGGTTCTGGTGGGGAGGGGGGTGGGAGGATGGGTTGGCCTGGTGATGGGTATTGGGGAGGGCAAGTTCTGCATGGAGCACTGGGTGTTATATACAAACAATGAATCATAGAACACTACATCAAAAACTAATGATGTAATATATGGTGATTAACATAAGAATAAAAAAATTTAAAAATTAAAATTAAAAAAAAAGAAAAGAAAATCATTTTGATTTAACATAGTGATGTGATTTTAAAAATAGCCAAATATGTGTGAATAATCTTACTAGCATTAGTAGGAAAATTGTATGAGAGCAATAGCAATGATAGTTCTCTTTATTTTAGCTCAACACATCACCTCAGAGTACTATGTCCAATTTTGTTTTCTACTTATTAAGATATATTTAACAGATATCTGCAAGAGCATGTTCAAGAAGAGCAATGAGGATAATTAAATTTAAAAGCAAGATATGAAGAAACTGGTGGTGAGAATAAAGGTATAGAAAAATATTAGGAAGCACAATATAATTATCTCAAATATTTCTTAAATTGAATGGGAGAATGGGTAGACACACTGTAAATGGTTTTATATAGTAAATGATCTGATAGAAAATGAAAGAAGCAGAAATGGTCTTAAAATAGGGAGAATATTTTTAATATTTGAAAATATCCAAGATAATACCGGATGCCTTGCAAGATATGAAATCTGCTCATTGTCATTCTAGGCAACAAGGATTTGTTGTTGGATGCATATTCTTTTCAAGGCACCAATTTAGGTACTGTATGAATTCCAAGAAATCTGTAAGGTATTGTTTTTGTCCTGAGGTAGTTGATAGTCTTGCACCAACATGGGCACCATGTGATTCTGTGATACCGTAGGATATGCTAAGTGATGTAAGTAAGGTGGAAAGACGGTGTTGAAGGAGTGGAAAGGAAGATGCTTCTTCTGTAGTTATTAAAACATCACCTTTCTCTCCCTGGTCCCCAAAAGAAAAGTCTCTGAATTTTAGGTGAGAAAAAAATCATTTTATTCGGGATAGAAAGAGATAAATGCTAAAGTCAGACATAAGAATAAGACTCAACAATTAACAAGAATAGAAGAAAGATAAGTATCTTCTATTCTACATTGTTCACTATGCATTTTCAAAGAATGCCTTTCAAAGGCTGTAATTAGGGGTAATGAGGTGCAAAATTTCATGTACAAAAATGATCTTGTTAAGGGCAGTTTAGGCAGATAGTGCAACTAAAAAATGAATTTTAAATCTCTGTTAACTCAATACCAATATTATGTACTCTTGACTTTTCTTTATATCCAGCCCCAGTGGGGTTTTAAGAAAATCGTGAATTTAAGTAAATCTGCTATACAAATCTCCATCTAATCACAATTATTTGCTTCCTTTTTTTTTTCCATTTAAGTGTCCTAATCTTACTACAATATTGAATAATCATAATCTTGAATCATACAATACCTATTGGTCAACATGCATTGACCATCCACTTTCTTACCCACATTTATCAAGTTCAAAAGCTTGGACAAAGTAAATGTTCATCACAGAAATTCTTTCTCCCCAACGGCCATTATGGAAGAAGTCAGCCTGAGTAAATCACTGGAGATGAGCGCCAGCAACCTAACTCTCCATATCAAAGGGCAGAATAATAAGTGGACTGACTCTTACACAAGGGTGGTCCCAGGACTCTTAGTTTCCAAGATCTGTATCTCAATTCTAATCTTGTAGTTTCTGCCCATGGAAAGCTAAATATTGCAACACTTAAAGTCAAATTAGGATGCACATAGTTTTAAGTATTTTAGGGATGCAGGAAAGGTAGTAACACAAGATTATAAAGGTAGGAACGTGGAAAATGTCTTCAAAATATCTTTAAAATTCTCATATTAAGTTTGGACTCTATTGTAACAAATCTAATGAAACCCAAGATGGTCTTTATTTCAACATTCATTTCAATAAACATTTTATTGAATGTTTTCAATGTGCCAGGATTTGCCAGGCGCTACCAAAACTCTCACAAATGCTTTCAGGCTACAGGAGAAACAGATAGGGAGACCAATGGTTCCTCTACAATATGGTCTGTTGCTCATCAGATTGCATACAGTGATGCGGCCACAGAAGGTCATCTAATTCCCTTGGGGCTTGCATGGCAAACTCTCCTGAAAGTGCTTTACACATACTAGCTTTCAGGGGAAGAAAAAAAAAAAGTGAGCAAAACCTAAAAAGACTAAAAAAAGGGGGTGTAAGGGGAAGGCAACTCTAATAACTATTATTCCACCACAGACTATAGCCATTTCTGACTCAAAACGTTCACTTGCAAAAGTCACTATTTACTCAAATCAGATTGGACCGTGTCCTCTGTCTATTAGAATACATTGCCATGAGGGGGCTGGCAGTGGGGGGAGGGGATACGCGTTCCACATGTGCATGCTGAATTTCATTTTATGACTTTGTTCATGGGATGACACATAAAACAACTGAGATGTAAGACAATTATTTTATATTTAGAATTATTTATGTTTAGAATTCTCTTATGTTTTAAATTATTTTATATTTCGAATTATTTTGCATTCAGGATTTCTTATGTTCAGAATTGTTTTACATTTACATTTATTTTATGTTTAGAATTGTTTTGTTTAGAAACCTTTTCTGTTTAGAATTACTTTATGTATAGAATCGCTTTATGTCTAGAATGCTTCTTCATGGCCAGAGTACGGTTTGTGCAGAACTGCTGAGAGAAGAGACTGGAAAGGCAGTGTGAGGTGAGGTGGCGAAGCATTGTGCACTAAAGGTCTGGACTTTATTCTGAAAGCTATGAGGAGCTAATGAGAGGAGCTATGAAGATGAATAGCCTTGCATGGCAAGTAAAAATAACTTCAAACTCAGACCAAACTGTGTAGACAGTGAAAAGATCAGTGGTTGCCAGGAGTTTGGGGAGGGGATGAGCACGTAGAGCACAGAGGAGTTTTAGGGCAGGGAAATACTCTGCATGACACCATAATGATGGATACATGTCATTATGCATTTGTCCAAATCTACAGAATGTACAACACCAAGAGTGAGCCATGAAGTAAACCATGGACTTCAGGTAATTATGATGGGTCAGTGTAGGTTCCTCAGTTGTAACAAATGTGCCACTCTGGTGGCAGATGTTGAAAAGAGGTAACACCGTGGATGTGTGGGGTGGCGGGTATATGGAAAATCATTATATCTGCCTCTCAATTTTGCCATGAGCACAAAGCTGCTCTAAAAAATGTCTTTAAAAAGCAACACTAGGGGCGCCTGCGTGGCTCAGCCGTTAAGCATCTGCCTTCAGCTCAGGTCGTGATCCTAGGGTCCTGGGATCAAGCCCCATGTCAGGCTCCCTGCTCAGCGGGAAGTCTGCTTATCCCTCTGCCCCTCCCCCTGCTCTCTCTCTCTCAAATAAATAAATAAGTAAGTAACAACACTAAATAACTTCAAACTTATTAGAATATGTGTTCTTACCTTTGGTTCAGAAAGTATGAACCCTATGGCTGTTCTTCTTGGCTCTTAATCATATATGCCACCCAGCCTCCTGCAGATGCCCTGCTCCCTGCTCTCACTTGGGAGGGGGGTGAACTTCCCCCTGACCAGTCTACCAGTGGTGCATGGTCAAGTTCCACACAGATAGGTTCCTTTTTCCTCCATGAAATTCTTTCCCTTCACCAGGTTCAACTGATCATATACTTCACAGGGATACCTAGATATGGTATTTTATTATTTTTGTTAACAATAGAAAACTTAGAAGGTAAAAATGTAGTTCTCCTTGCTCAGCTAATCCATAAGTAAAGTGTTGGAGGCTCAGGCATGGGGGAGGAGATGGTCATGTTAAGTATGAACTAAGGTAGAAAAAAAGGCATCGACAATGTCATTTCAATAATAGGAAGGTCACCATCTATAATTTTCCCCACTTGCTGTCCCTTCAGTGCAACTTGAGAATAGGAAGAGGGAACATCTGAGCTGGTAAGAGAGCTCACCTGCCATGGGTGTCAGCTTTTTACAAATTGAAGCAATAATGACACATCAGGTTTATAGTAAAATATGTCCATCTTGGAAAAGAAAGAAGTTGACAGCCAACCTTCTGGCTGTGTTCAATGCCTGCTGAGCTGTGCCTGGCATGGACATTTTCTGAGAATCTATAGAGTTTGGGTAAAATATGAAAAGATAATGATTTCAAATCCCAGGAAACAATACTCACGTGATCTGTGGATCCATAGAGATAGAAGCCACATGTCCAGTATGGAGGGGCTTGGAACCCAATATTTGAGACCGAGACCCAAGATGGATAAAGATCCACCTTGTTCTCCCCTTCTTTCTTTTCAAGTTCAGTAAAGAGGAAAAAAAAAAAAAAAAGTGTGACTTTGAGTTACAGATCTGGGTTTAAATAAAAGATCTGCTATACTCAGGGCACCTGGGTGGCTCAGTCGTTAAGCGTCTGCCTTCGGCTCAGGTCATGATCCCAGAGTCCTGGGATCAAGCCCCGCATAGGGCTCCCTGCTCCGCAGAAGCCTGCTTCTCCCTCTCCCACTCCCCTGCTTGTGTTCCCTCTCTTGCTGTCTCTCTCTCTCTGTCAAATAAATAAATAAAATCTTAAAAAAGAAATCTGCTATACTCAATGCTATATGGCATTGTGCAATTTTTTTAACGATTTATTTATTTATTTGGAGAGAGAGAGCACAATCGGGAGGGGCAGAGGGTAAGGGAGAGAGAGTCCTCAAGCAGACTTCCCACTGAGCACAGAGCCCGCTGAGGGGCTCAATCCCAGGACTCTGAGATCACAGACCTGAGCCAAAATCAAGAGGTGGATGCTTAACTGAGTGAGCCACCCAGGCACCTCAACATTGTGCAAATTATCTAACCTCTCTGAGGCTCGATCCCCTGATCTGGGAGACAGAGATAATTAAACTTCTTTCAAAGGGTTGGTGTAAAATAAAATAATGAATGTAAGGAACTTAGCACAGACTCTAGAACATTTCAGACACTCAATAAATTTTAGTTTTCTGTCCACGTCTCTATCCCTTTCTCTTTTGCTAGAATGAGAACAGAGAAAGTGCAGGTTTTAACCTTAGAATCTATGATTTTTTTTACAGGGTTTACAGAGTAAACAAACAAAAATAGTTCTACTGTTTTCTTTCCTAGAAAAAAGATTAAAAATCAAAATAAATGCATGGATTTCTCTTCATGGGTAACCAAGTGGGAAGGATCCAGCTAGTTCTCATCTCTGGGGAATAATAGGTAGATCCACAATACCCTGGAGTAGCTTGGGCAACAATGGGCTCTTTTATTACTGATTACCCACTGACCCAATACAAGCAGTCACTGACCTTCAAAATGCTGCAACCCATGAAGAAATGACTAAATTGTTGGGATTTCAAAGAAAATTTCAACAAAAATCATTGTGGATATATTGCATCATTCTGAAGAAAGCTACACTTTTTTTTTTTAGTTGAGGCATTGTTTAAAATGGACTATTAATTATGTTTTCAGTTAATCAATTTGCATTACTTGGTATAACCTATACTGACCTACACATTGGAGCCCAGTTCCTGGTACCATCTCTTCGTATAAATTGTATAAATTTGACATGAATTTACTAGTACAAATTCTATAAACTCTATAAAGTCCTCTTTTGTTAGAAGGGTGAATGTATATTAAAACATATATCATTTATATTTATAGCTGAATTTTGGGGGTCGCATGTATTACCTTTACTCCCTGGATATCTTAAGAAGGAAAGTATGACTTATTTTTATAAATACACACAATGCTTTACTTATCACTACAAACAATGTTATGAATACGTACCTATTTTTAAATATTGTTTGTTCAATTAAAAAATGCAATAAAATGAGAAGCCAAATATCTGTAGAACCCAACAGTGTTATAAAACTTGTTAAGTACACAAAGACCACAGACCTTATAAAGCTGTTGAAATCTTCTAGATGCACATGCTGTGAATACCTTTCAAGACCCTAAGTGTCACTGCTTACTTGCCATCCACTTCTTTTATTTTTTTATTTTTTTTTTTCATCCACTTCTTTTATTAATTCGACTTGCAAACATCAGACCCGTTTTGGTGTGAACTTCGTGTAGGGCTAACGGTCTTTTCTACTACATTCTCTGGTGTTCTTCACACACAAATTTCCAGAAACACAAAAATGCTAGCGCTGAACTCTGTGAATCTGAAGTACTTCAGTTAGTAGGTATAGTTAGTTAAAGATCTATTTAATAGCTAACCCTGGTTAAGGTTATTAACCCTTGTTTGAATCTTGTTCCAAATTTCTCTATATAATAGTCTTCTCTCAAATGAGTCTAATCGTTCTGGGCCTAGATGCATTCTTGGCTACCCATCAGAATTATCAAGGAGATTCCAATATACAGCCAACTTTGAGGACCACTGATTTAGAAAGAGGAAGACAGACATCACTGGAAAACACCTTGGTAGTGGTCATTCATTTAGTCAGGGGAATCCCAAATGTGAAGACTGAGCTATTTCTTTCAAAGAAGGTGCACTGTTTTTGTTTTTTGTTTGGTTGGTTTTAGTTTTCCAAAGGATCCCATTTTAAACCTAACCATAAGAATAATTTTTGTTATAAAGCTAAATTCATATTTTCCAAAGGGACTATCACGAAAGTACACTGATAGTAGTAAGCATAAAACTAGAGATTAGAAAAGTGAGGGATGTGCCCTTGAACTGACCTTCCTCGATAGACCAAAGTGAACCTAGACACTGAAGCCTTCCAAAATGTCAGGAGATTATTGGAGACACTGCCTCACCAATGACTAATAGGGTAAAATAAAACAGAATAGACTAAATGAATTAAAATATAAAATTAACACATTAAAATCAAGTCAAATCCCTGGGGCTGTCTCCTACCCCAGGAGGCCAGGACAGAGAAGTTCCCATGCCGGCCACAAGGTGGCAGGTGGGCTTTGCAGGCAGCCCTCCCACAGGTCCCTGGGGAGCATCCCTGCTGAAGAGCCAGAAGTGCAGGGAAAATTGAAGGAGGCCCTTGGCGAGTCCCAGAGCATTTGGTAACCAAAGAGGGAAACAGAAACCCTACCACTCTGCAAAGCAGGAATGGGAGTTAGAAGACCAGGTCTGACCATGCTACATGGGGGCTGCATGCGTTGGAAAAAACAATTTCAGTGGACCGGTCGGGATGGCATAGCCAGGAGATGGGCTCAGTCCCAGATTCGTGGTGCTTTTAAAGAGCCAAAGCCCAAACAGATGAGTTCTAACTTTACTTCAAAACATAATAATAATATTAAGTAGAGCTAAGTTTTTTAAGCCTTTAAAGCTTAAAGGGAAGAAGAGATCGAATCTTGATTACATGCCATGTTTTTCAAAGTATCACGTAATAATCAGCACATAACAGAATTTCTATTAGTATTTGTGCTTAAATGAAACTAGTACCCAAAACACTACCATAGGATAAATGATGATAAATGTATGGTTTGAGTTGCCTGGGGCCAGCCTGAAATACAATTTTAAAAAACAAATTTTAAACCAAGGTAGATTGAGGATCAAATCCCTACTTTGCCACTTATCTAGACCTTGGGCAAGATACCTGATGACCCTAAGATTGTTAATTTAGCTTTAGAGTATGGGTTAGTATGTGTAATAATGCTGTATCTCAGGCTTGTTGCAAAAATTAAAGAAAACAGGAAGTAAAACATGTAGTATGTAGTAAGTGCTCAAAAACCATGAGATACCGCCTCTCCACAATTTCTACCTGAGAGATTCATTCTATCATGCTAAACAACCATCTTTGACTTTGAGGCCAGAGACATTCAAAATTGTTCTGTGACCTGAAAATACATTTCCAGATTGTGGGAATCACCGAAACATATGTTACGGTCATCTGGCAAATTCTCATTCTACCACATTTGCAGTGAGCACCCTTTTCAGTACCTTGATGAAGCCCAGGGATGTTGGAATCACGTGTTTCAAAGTTCTATGAACACAGTGGGGTTGGGATGTTCTGTGGAAAATCATGGTATCCCCAGCGATTTGCAAAGATTTAACCAAAATCTATGCAACACAAGGTTCCTGTAATCACAGAGTTGGACCGAGATGATTGGTTCTGTCAAAAGTTTAAATGCTGAGAGTGTTCTAAGAATAAAATATACCTTCGATAGTTTCTATCTAATATAATATTACATTCAAGAATTTAGAGGCTCCTGCATAATTTATCATTTTGCAAGCATAAGTGATCATTAATAATATTGCATTGCTATTTATTAACATTTATGCCCACCACAACTCTATTATGTAAATAATATAACAGATTGTCCAACTACATATTTAATATTTTGGGTATTTATTACTAATAACTGAGCGTATATGACATGATGCTCAGTGAGGAATGAAGATGAATGAGGATTTCAGCCTAGTGAATGTTTTATGGATGGAACATGCATTAGGTATTTTGGGAGAGATGCCCAGGCAATATCGATGCTGGATTTTGTTTTTCCAGGAGAGAAGTAAAGGACAAAGCATGGCTTAAGAATCATAACCAGTTCCAGAAGTACAAAGGGCACTATGAAAACAAAATATGGACTTTAGGTCATCAGTGCTATATATATGTCATTCATTCATTAATCCCAAGAAGTTGGTATTTGTTATGGGCTAGGCACAAAAAGTAAAATAATAACCAAAACAGATAGAGTTGCCAGCAAATGCCAAACAAAATACTGAAGCAATGACAATAAGGAAAGTGAAGAAAATATGCAGAGAAAATATGGAAGGTCTGTGAAAGGAAGTGGCTGACATTTGAAGGATAGCTAGAGATGAAATAACCAAAGAATTAAGGAAGGCATGTTTCAGGCCTGGGTTAGAGCAGAGTGTCTTTTATTATGAGGAAGATCCAGACACACTTGTTCAAATATTATGTCCACTACTAACTAGCTTTGTTACCTAAAAATGTACACAGCCTCTTAGCCTCAGGTTCCAAATCTATGAAACAGGGATTATAATAGCAATCTTTAAAGGACATTGGGGAGAATTCAAGGAAATGAGATGTACTAATTTGTCTAGTAAAATGTCTGGCACATAGTAGGTATCCAGCGATGATTACATAACGTTTTCCCCCTTCCTAACTTCTGTTCACCCCATCCTCCACCCCCCACTCCACAGCACCCTCCTTTTCTCCAGCTACTCGCATAAATGACACATTTGGCACGTTTTCCCCGAGTATGGAATGTGGATTTTTCTCCTGTCTACATTTTTATTGGGTTTCAGAATAACCTTAAAAAAGGCTTGATAACACAAAAAGTCTTGTGATAAAAGAGAGAATTGGCTGATGTGAATTGCAGTGTTTTGTGGAAGCCCACCTCCCCAGATGTGAATAAGCCATCCCTGTGATTTGTGATGAAGTCTCACTACAGTATTTCATTTTGGAACAGTGGAGATTCGTGCCAATCCAGAGGGAGGTTTCCCATCAGCCTCTGGCTCCCAGCCATTCATCACTTACAGCTCCTGATGGAGCTTCCAAGGGGCTGGCAGGGCCTGAGAGGAGGCACATCTAAGTAGGTGGACCTCCATTCAGCAGTGTGGGTCCATATTTTGTTTTCATAGTGCCCTTTGTACTTCTGGAACTGGTTATGATTCTTAAGCCATGCTTTGTCCTTTACTTCTCTCCTGGAAAAACAAAATCCAGCATCGATATTGCCTGGGCATCTCTCCCAAAATCATAGAGTCTCAATGATTTTAAATGATCAGACCCACACCCACTGGAATCCTGGTGGTAGACAAGAAGGCCACCTTCCTCCAGCCCCTCTCCCGGGCTTAGAGACTGAAAGCTGGTGGTGCTTCTTCTTGGGCACTCCCCCATTCCTCCCTAGCATCAGGTGGACACCACTAAGCCCAGTGATCAAGACTCCATCAGCACCCAGGCTGAGGAGAAGGAGCCTTGGTGGTTGCCTTGACAATAAACCAGACCCCCTCGAACTTCAAAGTCCCTGAAAGAACCAAGTCTCTGAAAATGGAAACATAAAAACAAGTGAGCCTGTGTTCTCTAGTCTTTGGTTTAATGGAGAAGAACATCTGCTGGCAGGAAATCAAGTTCTGTATTAAAGATTTCTCTTTTGGGGATTTTAAACACACCAACTGAAGTCGTGTGACACAGTTAGATGGACTTGGTTTGCTTGGGAGGGAAAAGAGAGGGCTCTTTGGGTGACCCAGCATTCCAGTCAGTCTCCATGCTGCTCCACCACACCGGACAGGGAGTCTGGTGAAGGAAGTCTCTGTGTGTCCACAGGGGCACACATTTTGTACTGTGTCCTCAAGTGCCTCAATATGTTACAAATTGATTTGGGACTTTTCAAGTCCTTTTAGCTATACTTTCCCAGTACTTAATATAGTATAAACTTCAAATAATATGGTTGCTTCCCCCCATCACTTTTGCCCTATCCAGACTGTGGTGCTATTTCATTGTTCTTTGTATTCCTTCTCACAGTTGCTGCGGCCACCCTGTTCTGTGCTTTCATTCATCCTCACTCATTTAAGGGAAGTGGTGGGAACACCTATGGCTCCATAAACCAGGTCTGAGGGGGAAACATGAGGGAGATGTTGCATTTATTTTCACAAACTCAATTACTTCATGAGGAGAATAGGGTGGCTGTGTGGCCTCTCCCTTCTCCACCAGCCCTCACCCTCACTTTGGGCTCTTCCAGGGGACCCTCACTCCCCCATGCAGTTTCTGTTGAACCCAGCCATGTGCTTATGGCAACAGTTCAAATGCAAATTCCCTGGGTCATCCCCTCATTTGTTAGCCTTTCTGTTTCCCAAGTGCCTTTAGTCCATTGATGAAATTGTGTGAACGGAGCAACATTTTCTCTTCTTGCTGTTCTTAGATATTTATAGTTGTCTGCCCTCTTCTTTAGCTCTTTACTGGTTCTTTCCCCTCAGTCTGCTTTTCTCACCCTTTGCCAAAACTCCTGCAAGTTCCCACCAACTCATCAATTATTTGAGATTTCTGAAGAGCCAAGCAAGGTAATGCAGTGATTTGGGTGTGGGAGGTAGGGCAGGGCCACCCAGGGAAGGGCAGCACCCTGAAATGCTGGCAAACAAGCAGGTAGCCCTGCAAGATGTAGGGCTGCTCTATACAAAACTATAGGTTCTGGTCATCCTGTGGCTTTTAAATTTGAATTCATTAAAATGGAATAAAATTTAAAATTCAGTTCGCTAGTCACACTGGTCACATATGGCTAAAGATTACAACTTTTGGGTAGTGTAGATCTGAAATATTTCCTTCATCCGAGAAAGTCCTATTGGACAGCCCTGATCTGAAGGACCTGCCCAGGTAACACCATCCAGGGGCACAAGGACTCAGCTGCTGGGGCGTGAGGCTGGTACTGTGGCAACAGTGCCCCAACACACCTGGCCACAGAGGCATGCAAACGCTGAAGGAATGAGGGGCAGGAGTAGATGCAGAAGGTCCTGGAGAAATGCTGGAGCAAGAATAGCAGCTCTTCTGTGAGGGTTTGGTCCCCAAAGCACAGCTCTATGGTGTACATATATGTGTGCAAGGAGAAAGCACACACATCTTGGAACTTGGTTCAGAAGTGGGTACTCAAAAAGTATGTATTAAACAGAGAAGTGAATCAAATGAGTAGATTAAATGCCTATAATGTATACAGAAATACTGAGGCCCTGAGGAATTTGAGTGTCAAAATCAGTTCTCAGGGTCTTTAAAATCCAGGCAGCTTATATGCTTGTGTGCTGAGCAGTCAGGGTTGAAGGATGGCTGGAGCCGACTTTCAGGCCAACAGGGACAGCCTCAGGGACCTGGTGCTCCTTTATCTCCTCTTTTACAATTCTCGACTTTGACCTGTTTCAACCACTCAATTGTTTCTTCCTTCTTCCTTCTCTCCTTCCTTCCTTCCTTCCTTCCATCCATTTCATAAATAGATAAGCACAGCACTTCCATTTATAACAGATAAAGTGCAAGACACAGCATTCCCAGTTCATCTGGGCTCACTTGGTTTCTGTTTCCTGTTCGCAGCTCTCTGTCTGAACATCGCCGCCCAGCCCCACCAGATCTGGATTGCTCCCCAGCTCCGCCGGCAGTGTCCCAGCTTGGATTCCCTAGAAAGCAGAGTCTGGGGGGAGAGGTAGCACAGTCTTAGAGAACAAGAACGAAGGAAGAGAAATGTGCAGCCAAGGAAGAGAAATTGGAATAAAGGTGCATTATTACCTGGAAGCCACTGTAAGTTGTTGCTGGACACCCAAGGACACTGAAGCAGTACAAGTTGCTTCATGAGACCACCTGTCCAAGGGCAGAAAGAAGGAAGAGTTTACCCATCTGGTGTCTCCATCCCTCCCACTTCTTGGTTGTGCATTGCTAAGTGCCATGCAGGGATCCTCTGGTGGGCTTTGCTGTACCACCAGGAAGGAAGTCACAGGAAGGAGGTGGAAGGCACCATGTGTCCCAGTGGCAGGACACTGTTGGGACACACGGGGACTGCATGGTGGACGTGGAGCAGTGACCAGTGTGAGGACCTCGCCTACCGAGACCTCAGACATGAGCACACCCCACGAGTTCTACTCCAGTAGATGATACACAATTAAATGTGGGTCTGGACAGCTCATGACTGACACTGGAATACTTGCTACTCCCCTACCCTGAATTCCACATCCGCTGGGCTCTCTCCTGCTCTGATGAGCTCTACATTCTTGTTTCTGTCTTCAGGAAGTTTTCCATCATGGAACTCATGGAGGCAGTGCATAAATCAACAAAGATGGTGGGATAGTCCATCTTAATGCTGACTGACTGGTACAGAAGTCCGAGTTGAACTTGGCAGGAAAACATCAGGAGGGAGAGATCAGCTGGGTGATCCCTGTTTCCTCGAACTCTGACCTGCTCCTAGTCCCAGAAGGCAAAGGGCAAGCTGTGTTCTTTGTGGGCATTTCTCCATTTGCATTTTCTTAAAATCTACATATTTTATTGTTTAATATCTAAAGATGACTTGTTTTACAGTGTTCCTAAGCAACCTCAGAAAAGTGCAACCTATACTTTTGAAAAATAACTTCATTCTCTGTGGTTAGTTAAATGGGAATTTCAGGAAAGCTAATTCCAAAAAATAGTAAACTTCTTGTGCATCATTGAAGAAATTGCTAGATCAGTGCCTTTGAGTGTGGCCACACAGCTCTGTCAGGCATCCCAGGCTTGTGGCTGCTTTGTGGCCCTGGCAAAGCACCCCTGGGAGGTGTTCTGCCCCACTGAGTCACCTGCCAGAATACCCCAGACCACTCAGGGTTGGCTCAAATTCCCAATCCCAAGGCTGAGGTCTGGGATGCTGGGGTAAACTGAGAGCATGGGAAATCATAGCAACCAGAGTGAGACTCACCAATGGAGAAAGAAAACTCTTGGCCTCCGGGCATAGGAAACAGAGAATTTTTTTTTTAATGATTAGATCAGAAATCTTGCAGATCACTGATACTATTGCTGTCAATAGATTTGAATCGATAAGCCAGCCAAATTTGTTAGAAACATGTACTAAATGCTTATGAGATGTGATCACTGGGTGGGGTGGGGGGACTGGAGACTCTAGCACCCTCATGGTATAGTCAGTGAATCTGAGAGTGAGCACAACAAATTTTCCAAATTTTCATTACGGTTCTTCAAAGGATCCTTCCAACAGCAGAGTTAAAAGATTTTCAGTCTGATGAATGGCAGAAATAGATAACAGTAAGTACCCGGGGGGGTGAGTAAATGCTTCTTAGTCAGGTTTTCTAAAAATAATACTATTCATTGCTTTTTTCCTCAAATTAATAAAGTACTATAAATCATTATTAAAATCTTTGGAAAATATAGAAAATTATTTTTTAAATATGTAGAAGACCTATAATTCCACCACCACGAGGTAAGTATCCATTTTTTTTTCCTATTCATCTAAATATGTGGGCATAAAACCATACTATATATATAATTTATATCTTGTCCTTTTCACTGAGAGTTATATCATTCGCATTTTCCTAGTCAACTAAAAATTGAAAACGTCATTTGAATGTCATTTATGTTTTAATTATTTTATTTAGCAACGATGTATTGATCTTCAGGTGTGTTTGTATGTGTGTGTGTGATTTTTCTTTTTTTTTTTAAGATTTTATTTATTTATTTGACAGAGAGAGACACAGTGAGAGAGGGAACACAAGCAGGGGGAGTGGGAGAGGGAGAAGCAGGCTTCCCACGGAGCAGGGAACCCAATATGGGGCTCGATCCCAGGACCCTGGGATCATGACCTGAGCCGAAGGCAGACGCTTAACGACTGAGCCACTCAGGCACCCCTGTGTGTGATTTTTCTATGAGCTTAAAGTTCTTGGACAATGAGTGTGGTCAACATACCACTTCTGTTTTGGGGGGAAAATCTGACCCAATAAGATAAAGCAGCAGGACCCCCATTAGGTTGAAATCAGAGCAGTGTTTCTTCATCCCATAATGAGCCTGGACAATCCATCAAAATTTGGCAGTATCACCAAGCAGAAGTCTGTCCATTATCATTGGACAGGTGCAGGCCATGGGCACATCAGTGGGGGCGGGGGGGTCTCCTACATAGCATCATGGGCCCCACGGTTCTCCTTTGAGATTCTAAATCACTGGGTGCAGAAACCACCTGGTGGGTTACACTGAGGAGGTGTATGGGACGGGCCTCCAGAGCCAGGGTGGGTGGAAGACTTCCTTCTAGGACCCCAGTAGAGAGGGATGGATGCTGATCTTCCTTCACCTTGACTAAGATCAATTCTGAAAATACTAATAAAAACAAAGAACGATACAGCCCTGACTCTGTGCCAGGGACTGTTCTAAGTAGCTTTACAGATATTAACTCAGTTAATCCTCATGACAATCCACTGAAGTTAAGTGTTGTTATGTCCAAATTTCAGCTGAAGAAACTGACACACAGAGAAGCTGAGGCTTCACAAAGCAAGCAAGCAGGATGGATGCAGAGGCATGGCCCTCCTCTCTCCCACTTCAGCCCCATCATTATGCATAGGCGTGAGGCAGGAGGGGTGATCAGGGCCTGAGGGGCTTGAGAGGCTGCAGAAAACCGGCAAAAGTAGAAGAGATGGGTCTGAAGCAGACAAGGGAGAAAGAACACCTTTCAAACTAAGATCTAAAAATATCAGCCCTATAATAAGGTTTAAAAATATCTTCATTTCAATGTGGGTTCCTGTAAGTGTGCCTGTAGGGGAGGGAAGGAGGGGCCCAGGTCCCTCCTGCTGTGCTTTGGGCCCGGCCCTGAAGAAGGAAGCTCTCAGGCCTTCTCCAGCGCTGTCCTTCTGCGTCAGCGGCTGTCTGTGGCTCACACTGACCCTCCACCCCTGTCATGTCTGTGGAGTGGCAGAGGGAGCGCCTGGCTCACCTCTCACATCACCTTAACTGTGGAAGCTGGGCTAGCAGGGCTGTGGCCGCCGGCTTCAGGAAGGCCGACAGCTGCCTAAACCACAGGCAGCCCGCAGAGTGATTCCGCTGGACTCCAGGGAACACTCCTTCCCTTCCCCTCTGCAGCGGTCAAGGATGAGAAGGACCCCGGAAAAGATAGAACAAAAGCAGAGCTTCACCAGCTGTCAAACCCACCTCCCCCTGCTCTTGTCCAGGGCTCCAAGGAAGATCTAGTTCTCCCCAAACCCCCTGCCCCTTGGGGCTTCAGAGATGTCCAATTTCCTGACCACAGAACCAGCTGCTGCAAAAGCATTGACCGGTTTTGCTCTTTTAGCATGTCAATGTCGCCGCGTTAGTTATGGGTGCTCTTTTGAAATTCAGCAAAAAATATTGTCACAGGCTACTCCCAGGACACAGATAATTCTCAGTGACAGCTAATGGAGAGGCACTTTCCTTACGGGATTTTCTGCATGGAGGTATAAAATGATTATACCCCATCTGAATCCAGCTCCCCACCTGCATCTCTGCCAGAGCATGAGAACAGCCGTCTGCTTTTGGAGTTCTTATTTTTATATATTACTAATTACATCATCAGCACATCTCCAAATTAACAGTGCCTGGAAGCATCTAGAGATTTACGATCAGCTTCCATTTAGCTTTCAGGAACAGAGATTCCTAACCACTGAAGGCTGGGTTTAATCTCTTGAAGTTCATCCCATGAAGAAAAAAAAAAATACAAGAATGCATCGGCAACTTTTTCCATTAGCAACATTTATGTTGCCAAACTGATTTCAACAGAAAATTATAGGATTGGAAAAATCAGCAAACTAATCCAGGTAGATTTTATTTTTACTGAATTATAGAAGGATATATAAAACACAAATCCAAAAATCCTTTCTGATGGTGATGCGGCCATGATGGTGGTGATGATCTCTCGTGCTCAACTGAAGAAGCTGCCTGTGCCATCAGGAAAGTGTGTCCCCAGCCTTTGGGACGAGAGCACAGGTGAGGAATCAAAGATGGACCCTTGAACCTGGGCGTGTCTAAACCATAGGCGGTGTAGAGAGCAGTGGGACTGAGGAAATCACTGGGAAAGTCTGGGTCAAACAGAGTCATCCTCAAATTGTCTTCCCATCTCACTCCCACTGCTCTTCTGGGTTTTTTTTGCAATATGTATATGTGAGACATTCTGCAAGTTAATTCGTCACTCATTTATTCAGCACACATGCCTACGAAATCCATGGCGTTCACGTATTTAATATCCCGGTCAGTCTCCATGAATCTCCTGGAGGTGTAGAATGTGTAGACATGTGTCGTTTTGCTGAGGCCCAGGTAAGAATCTTGTCTGTCAGTTCAGTGTGTGGGAACAGGTCGCTCAGCAGCCATGTAAGCCTCATTCATCCCTGCCCTCGGTAATCCCCTTCTGCTTTGGACGCTCATACACCTTGGCGGCACTGGTTACATCAAGGTGGGTGAGTCTGCACATTCCTTAGCTTTCAGGAGGCTCCCCATGAATATGAGCATTCCCCATGGTCTACTCCATACTGGGACAGAATAAGCTGGGGCTGTACTCTGAGTCTCCTTCCCATCAGAAATTAAGTCTTGGCATCCAATTCCAAAGTTCATCCCAAGGCTCACAGGGAGGGAGCTGGGCTGCATTTCTTGTGAACTGCAAGGATAAACATTACACTTAATTTGTCTTCCAGAAACTCACAATCAAGTAGAAATATGACAGAATTTTCTGCAACACAAGGGAAAGAGTGGGAGAGGCTCTCAGGAAGACACGGTAATGGGTACGATGGATCCACCATCCAGGTGCCCTAGACTGGGCTGCTGTGAGTGTCGGCCACTCCCTGGCTTGATACGACCTCCTCCTCTGAAGAGTATCCCTCAGTGGAAAGGGAGGCTCGCTGTCTTTCCCAGGAGGTGATGCAGAGCCCACAGTCGATAACTGAGTGATTTCAGCATCCAAAGGCTGATACCCTTGCCTCAAGGCTGGACCAACACAGTGATGCAATTAATGTTCCAGAATATCCCGTGTGACCAGGCCAGAGTCTTGCTGAAACCACATCTATCTTTAGCTCTTTCCCTGCTGGATCCCACCACTCCCCATGTCCTCCTTCTCCTGCTGGCATTCCCTCAGTGAATCACGCTCACCTGAATCTCCATCTCAAGCTCTGCTCCTGAGCAACCTCTGCTCCTGATCAGAGATAGGTACAGACAAGACAAAGGGAGTTCCTGCAAAATATGTCTGCCAGTGAGATGAATCAGGGACAGTAGTTATTAGGGAAGAGGTGGTGTCTTTCTAAGGTAAGGAGGATGTGGGTAGGGAGAAGGAGTGGAGAGGTCTACCCCATGTTTGTCAAGAGGCAGAAATATACTGAAATCTCTGTAGAGGATGACGACCATATGTATTTTAGTGCTAGTAGAGTGAGGATCTACATAATTCAGTGTCAGAGCAGTGTTAAATTCAGGAGAACACATTCTAGGAACCAAAAACGCTTTCATAATAATTTTCCTTTTACTTGCTTTTCACAAACACCCTGAGAAATATGAGTAGACCTGCAGCCCTCCACCTCTCGTCCTTCTCCTCTTCCTGTTTCCTGGCTGTGTTGCACTTGGACCAAATGGACGATACCTGGCAAAACAGAGGCCGCCAACAAAAGCGAGAGAGGGAAACAGACCCAGGAGGTCAAGTTAGCATGCTCCTTACTGGGTAAAGCCAGGGAAAAGGCTGAGGACCACTAGATATGAGTCATGTTTGCTTCCTCATCATTACCGAGCTGCTGCTAGATGCTTGGTAATTTATAAATATTATATCTATGCTTCATGACCTCCATTTTGCAGACAAGTAAACAGAGGCTCACAAAGATTATTTGACTTTTCTAGGCCTTTCTGACTCACACCACTCTTCCCTCTGTACCATTCTACTCAATGTTTCTTTTTTTGTCTCAAACATCCCCAAAGAAGGTAATATCAATTTCACTTGGCTCAATACTGCTAGAGTTTTTGGCTGAATTTTTACTTCAATGGGGGGGGGGGTGCACCTATGTTAACATATTTAATCTGAGTATTTTCTATGTTTTAATATTTCCAAGTGTTTTTTAAATATTTTATTTATTTATTTGAGAAAGAGAGAAAACAAGCATGAGGGGGGGGGTTGGGGGGGCAGAGGGATAGAGAGAAGCAGACTCCCCACTGAGCAGGGAGCCCAATGCAGGGCTGGATCCTAGAACCCTGGGATCATGACCTGAGCCAAGTCGGATGCTTAACCTACTGAACCACCCAGGCACCCCTAATATTTCCAAGTTTTTTATCATCACCTTTAAGAAGCTTTTGACTGAGTGCCTGGGTACACATGGCAATTTAGTGAACAACAAAGTAATTTATCCCTTTCCCTGTGGAATTTAGAAATAACCTAACAATGCTCATTATGGTTAACTACATAATTCAGTTTTACCCCATGACATCAAAAAAGAAAATGATCATTAGCTGTGAGATTTTAGTAGACCCAACGTATAGAAAGCAATTGCCTTTGTGTAAAATCAGGAAAACAGGTATCATGTTTGATATTTTAAATGGTGCATTTGTGTTTATTATTCTGCATTTGGTTGATGTTTCATAACTTTCTATTTATTGATACCTACCTTGTCCCTTTTATTATATATGTCTACAAAATATATATTTCACAATATTCACAGTTCTTATCATAGAAATGAAACAATGAAGAAAGTACAAATAAAGCATTTTAGTTTTTATTCCAAGATGGTATTTCACCAATATTTTTCAATGTGTTTAAGTTTGTTTTATAATAATCATTTGGTTGCTCATCATTATTTTTACTTGGTCCAGTTTTATTTATATGTTGCAGAAACATTTAAAAATTATTTTGGAGATTTTTATACTATCTATTGGAATTTTTAGAATCTGTTCTGAGCAATGGTTATGTGGTCATTTGCATATAGAAAAGGCAATGTGAAGGAGAAAACCAATAATTTGGGGGTTTTTTTTCATTTTATGAAAATCTGTGAAACACCGTTAGCTTCATTAAAGAATTCAAGAGTTGAGATACTTGTTTATTGAGAAGTACTATTTAAGCCATGCCTTTTTATCTAAATATGTCGTGTTCAAATGTAGAAATCACTTTATGACTTACATTTTGTTCAGAGTGAGCCACTGACGGTGGAGGATGATGATCTCAGCACATAAGTGGACAAAACAAAGATGTGTGTGTCTCTTATGCAGAGTATTGGGTTAATAAGACATTCAAAACAACCAGGCCCCAGCCAGCTATAGAATAACCCTAGGATCATCAAGGAGGCGGGGAGGGGAGTTCACATTCATTTCTGATCAACTTATATCTAATCAAAGGAATTATAAATGCTTGAAATACACTGAGAGGTCTGAAAAAATAATGTATTTCTAAATTCAACCTGGAAAAATCTAATGTTGTCACCATTATAAGCTCGCCTTGTGACTCGGTCCACTTTGCCTGCACTGAGTGAGGACTTCTTTCTCCCCAGGACTCAGCACTGCAACCACATGGCTCTGGGGCATGAGTTTCGTGAGTTGAGGACCCAAGGCAGGAACATCTACGGAAGGGGTCAGTGAAAGGCAAGCAGCAGACTGGTGTGACACAGACATGTGGCGAGTAGTAAATACATTTAGGAAGCTCATAAACAGCGCATTTAGACTGACTCCTGAAATTGATTCTAATATGAGCAGTTGGGAGAGAAATAAGCTTTTAGGAAGGTCATTTAATGTCATATAGAGTCTTTCTCTATAACCCAGTTAAACTGGTTAGCAATTGCAAAAACAAATTCCAGCCCGATTTTGATCTGGTAATTAATTGAGCCTTCTAGTCAAGCAAAGTCTGTGCATAGGAACTGAATTCGGCCATACTGCTTTGACCTTAATAATTCAGGATTTGAAAGGCAGACATTGCACCACACATGCATGTGCTCATTAGGTTTCTCAGGAGTGACACAGAAGCTCGGTGCATGTAGCTGTACCCTCTGCAAATGTATCCAGTTGAAATTCTCACGTTAATTTTACCAACATATTCTTAAAATTTGGGGAAGACTAAGGACATTAAGGAGGGCATGTGATGTAATGAGCACTGGGTATTATATAAGACTGAATCGCTGCCTTCTACCTCTGAAACTAATAATACATTATATGTTAATTAATTGAATTTAAATTAAAAAAGAAGAGAAAAAAATAAGAGGAGACAATTAAAATGGACCTCCTTGTGTTTTCCAGGTCCCACCTTTGGGAGAGAATCAGATTTCTTACAGGTTTAATGTAAGGAACTCCCTATCTATACATGGACAGAGTGAAGGCGGATGTCCCAGGCAGCAGGAAGTTCCAGCGAGCTCCACCTCCAGCAACCAGAAGGAAAGCAAGACGTCAGCAAACGCGAGGAACTCAGGAACGAGGAGATGTCATCATGCCAATAGGGAAACCGGCAATAGGCAATGGTAGTAACAACATTTTCGTGTTTATTAAAACACTTCAATCTGAATTATTCCTTCAGGTTTTTTTGTTTTGGTTTGGAGGGTTGTTTGTTTTGGTTGTACTCTCTGACTTGTCTCACTAATTAGTGAGAAGTTTGTTTTGTTTTGTTTTGTTTAAAAAAAAGCTTTATATATGAAAATCGTTTATCTTCTTAGGGGATAGAAGGAACGGTAAAATTTGAGAAAAACATTCTTTTCCATAGCAAGTCCTGGAAGGAGATGCAGGATTTTATGTAAAAAACATAAATTTTGGGGGCCCCTGGGTGGCTCAGTTGGTTAAGCGGCTGCCTCCGGCTCAGGTCATGATCCCAGGGTCCCGGAATCAAGTCCTGCATTGGGCTCCCTGCTCAGTGGGGAGTCTGCTTCTCCCTCTCCCTCTGCCTCTCCCCCTGCCCCCCTGCTTGCTCTCTCTCCCTCTCTCTCTGACAAATAAATAAATAAAATCTTTTAAAAAAAACACAAATTTTGGAGTGAGATATATTTACAATGAAAATAGGCTCTTCTATTTGTTAGTTGTGTGACTTTGGACAAGTTAGTTTTCTTCACTAAGCCTTGGGTCACTCATTTGAAAACTGGGAATTTCATTATGTACCTAATTGGATGTTGTAAGTAGAAAAAGGGAAAAATTTTTAGCACATGGTATGTGCTAGTGAGGCATTCATAATCTCTTTAACAGACAAATGTATATATTTTAAACTCCTGGGTCTGAAGCAATGGAGAAATGGAAAGCACTGAATTAAAGTTAATATAAAGAATGTGTGAACTTGCACTTTCAGGATCTATATTGCAATACTATTTTACTCCCGCTGAATATATTCATTATTGAAAATAGGTCAAATGACATAGAGAAATATAGTGAATTCTCAGGTGCAAAATATTTCAAAGCAAGTGTAGATGAAGGATTTAAAACCTAAGTGCTAAGCACAGGAAATGAGGAAGCACCCGGGTTCCAAGGTCAGTTCTCCATTTTCAAGGCTGACATACAGTCGGTGTTTTGTTGTTTGCATTTGGACTGAGACAATGAAATAAAACAGTTGCACAATTTAAAAAGGCTCGAGTATGAAGACAGAGCCAAATGCAGGCTGGGGGTGCTGTTAGAACGACCAGCGCCTGGACCGGGCTCAGGGGAGGCCGTGGACATGCAGCAGCCCTGCTCGCAACAAAGCACAGCTCAGTGCTTCCCTCGTCAATCTTTTATGGCTCCAGAGAGAACGACCTTGCTTAGTACCTTATTTCGCCATAAAAAGGGGTCATCCTAAGGTCAGATCATAGAAATCCCACGGCCCACTGACACAGAGGCAGCAGTCTCTGACGAGAAATGGTGGGACCCTCTCTATGATTCATCCGCTAGCCAAAAGCCCTCGGCTTCCTGAAACTGCTGATCAGAATTCTAAATCCTTGGCAATATTTTGTGTGTGTAATACTGTTTAATGTGAAGTATGCGGTAGAACAGTCATTACTATCCTGTCTGTAGTACGTGTGGTAGTCACTTGTGATTTAATCTAAAAGTAATTTGTTATAAAAATAAAGAACAGTTTATGAATGGTAAATAGTAAATCGGAAAATATTTAAATTTATTCCTATAACAGCATCCATTACTTATACTGTCATGTGCTTTCTTGAGTGGGAGAGAAATGGATGGGGTTTTCAATAACACGGCGGGAAATGCACATATTCCAGAATCATCCTAAACAGAGCAATTTGTGAAAATAGAAGTGTTTTCATAGATATGATTGTGGGGGACGGAGAGATGAAGGACACCATTGGGGCCTGTAGCATTTTTTATGGTCATTAGGCCTGCGTAATTTTTTACGAAATTAAGTAATTTCTTAATACCACCAATGAAAGTGATTTACAAGGCTTGGTCAGAAATAATGATAGTTTTTGGTTCATTCCTTTGGAAATGATACCTAAAATACTTCTGATAAAACACTGACAAGGATTTAAATTTTTAGAGCATTCAAAGAAGTAATAAAATTTAAAAGGCCAGAATTAAATGAGGCAATTGGAGTATACAGGACACAGATAATAAGGAGTTCATTGCTAGATTCCTGCAGGTACCGACCTTGAGCTTATCCTAACAGTGAGCACCTTCTAAAATTTTGTGTCCTGGGTACCTTTCTGGTCTTACCCTAGTCTCTGCTCTGAGTGTCCTAACATGAAGTCAAAGGAAGAAAGGACATTCCAAATGGGGTCAGTATCAAAGCAGAGAGGAGAATATTAGCCTGAGGGATTATGAAAGCTATTGGATTTAAATGTGTCCATTTGACTGGGGCTTTGGGGCTAGCATTTGAGACATTACAGTATAGTTTGCTTTTCAGGAAGATAAGTAGCCTGAGAAAAAAAGCGTAAAACATGAGATGATGGCACTGATCATCAGTTCCAGCTCTCCTGATGGAAAGACCTCATTCATGCAGGGCATTAAGGTGATGGAAGGGAGGGTGCAGAGGGCCACTAGTATTCACAACTTTTAAAATAAAGCTGGTAAGTGACATTTATAAAAATGGAAAAATTCCTTGGAGGACACAAATGACCAAAGATAACTCAAGACCCAAGACATGGAAGAATTCACTGGTGAATTCTACCAAACTTTTCAGGTAGAAATTATAGGACTTCTACACAAATCCTTCCAGAATATGAAAGAGCATGGAATATTTCCCAACTTATTTTATGAGGACAGCATTATGCTGATGCCAAAACCAAAGATAGTTCAAAAAAGGGAAACTACAGAACAAACTCACTTATGAATATTAGATACAAAAAAGCTCAACAAAATGGTATTAAATTTAATCCCACAAAATAAAAAATAAATATAGTAAATTTTAAAAGGACACTATAACATGACCAAGTGGGCATTACCCCAGAAATGCAAGGCTGGTTCAACATTCAAACATCAATCAGTGCAATTTACCATATTAAAAAAACTAAAGAAAAAAAAACAAACACATGATTATCATGACATGTGCAGAAATAGCCCTTGATAAAATTCAAGGGCTATTTCATTCACTAAAAAGTCAGTAAGTCAGACATAGAAGGAAACATCCCCAACCAGAGAGAAGACAACTCCAAAACAAACAAATAAACCAAAACAACAACAAAAGTGAAAGAATAGTACCCCCGCCTCCCAGAAGATCAGGAACTATGCAAGTACGTCCCCTCTCATTACTCCTAGTCAACACTGGATGAACGCTTTACTCTCTGAACTCTACCACACTTGTGAAACTCAGCTCCAGTGCTATCTTCCCATGTTTACTCTGTCATTTATTTTGGTTATCAGTAATGAAAATTATAGTAATTAGAATCACAGAATGCAAGAATTAGTAAGAATCTTGGAGTTATAGGACAACTCCAGTATTTTTTTTAAATAGATATGGAAACAGGGACCCAGTGGAGGAAGTGAAACTTACGTTTTGTTTGTTTAGATGTCTTTGATCTTGTTGCTACACCCACAAATGAAAGAAATTCAAAATCACAATAATTTTATTTGCTAACGTAATTACTTGAATATCTCTGAGACAAAGTCATCACTGGACCAACGGTTGGTTCAGTTTACTTTTCTTTTTCTTTTCTTTTCTTTTTTAAGATTTTACTTATTTATTTCAGACAGAGAGAGAGCATGAGAGTTGGGGAGGGGCAGAGGGAGAAGCAGGCTCCCCACTGAGAAGGGAGCCTGACTCAGGGTTCCATCACAGGACCCTGGGATCATGACCTGAGCCAAAGGCAGACGCTTAACCAACTGAGCCACCCAGGTGCCCCCAGTTTACTTTTATTTTGGCAAGTAAGAAGAACATGTGGAGAGAAAGCAGTCAATGGCCACATAGTCGATATCCTAGAGGCAAAGTGTATTAAAAGTCACTAAATCCAAGTCTCAAGAATCCAAAGCTTTTCTCTCCAGCTATCATCCTCACAGAAGTTAACTGAAATTGTGACTACACAGTTGAATCCATTGATATTTAGCTTTCGGGAATGTGGTTTTTTTTTTCAATTATTAGAAATAAAATTTAAACTGTATTATAGAAAAATATGAAAAAAATAATCTTGACGTACCCCCACCAGACTAGTTGAATTGTTTTTATCTTCTGCATTTCGATGTATAATGGGATTTCCCTTTTTAGCCTTCATTTTCAAGGAACAGTATGCCACAAATATGTCTCCTATTTTTACAGCCTTTATGCTTTTGGATAGGTATGTGATTTTTTTTTTTTTTAAGATTTATTTATTTATTTTAGAGGGAGAGAGGGAGCACAGTTGGAGGGGCAGAGGTAGAGAGAGGGAGAATCTCAAGCAGACTGCGCTGAGCGTGGACCCTGATGCAAGGCTCGATTCCAGGACCCTGAGATCATGACCTGAGCCAAAACCAAGAGCTGGACACTTACCCGACTGTGCCACCCAATAATAGGTATGTATTATTTATTTATATTAAGATTGTATAATGTACAGAAACATTTCTGTAATGTAGGACTAGAATTTATTGCTAATAATCTCTTGGCACTTTAAATAGTGCTACACTGAATGTTCCCATTCCTATAAAAATTTTAATTTGCAAAGATCATATTTGTTAAAAAATAATCAGAAAAAAAGAACATTATCCTGAAGGCTCAAAGGAAGTTCATATATATGAAAATAATTTGATGCTGGAATCAAGTTCCTTTTTTTTTTTTTTTAAAGAAGAACATATTGCATTGCTCAGTATAAGGGAAAACAAAAAGAGCTTCTCTTTGAAATTGGGATCTAAAGCCTTAAGGAAAAGAAAGATAATAGGGACATAATGGAAAGCATAAAGAAAAGCATGAGAATTGAAACCTGCAGCGGAGACACCCAATAGTGGAATTGCAAAAAATTGAATCACTGATGTAGAGGACAAACATGCTACCCTCCCTTCAACTATGAAGAAAGAAAGACAAAATAAGGGCGATCCTAAGAAGAAATGTGATAGATTTAGAGATTGCAATTGGAGATCCAATCTAAAAATTGAAGTTTTTAGACTGAAAGCAAGAACACGAAGAAATGAGAGTCAAAAGCATAAATTAAAACTTTCATAATGAAATAAAAGTGAGAGTTTTGAAGGTGGTAAGTGGTTAGAAAGCACTTAGGACATTCTAGGGAAATCAAATAAAATAAACCCACTTGATCAGACCTCCCTCCCCAAGGTCTTGCACAATATCCCGCAGGTCCCGCTGAAGTCAGGCACGGGGTGGGGGGGGGGGCGGGGGGGCGGTGGTGGTTAGTTCTGGGCAAAGTTGACATTGGGGGTCTCTCTGCTCTTCCCTTCTCTGACTTCCTGCAAGCATGTAGAGCCTGAATAGGAGGGGGGTGACAGCTTCCTGGGGCAACCCCACCAAGGAGGGACCGAGACCATGGTGCTGATTCCTATGCATAATCTGCACCCCCCCGCCCCGCCCCGGGCACAAGAGATTGAAAATCCTCCAGAAGGACTAACTCTGCAGAGAGAGAGCAGTCTGTCAAGTCTATGTTCAACTTGAGAATTTTATACTAATGGTTCTCAGGATATTGTCAGCCTAGCAAAACTGCCCAGAGCCAGGAGCTAGAGTATTTTAGACATGGAATTGGCATTACTCAGTTCCTCAGGACTGGCCTTTGGTCTGAAGTCACCTTCCCACTGGTGAGGTTGAGGGTTGAATGGCAGCTAGGATTTGCTGATTATCCAGACTTTATCCTAGAATACAGATGGCTTCATCCAGCCTACCCACAAGACTAAATTCACTGAGCTGTTCTTTTTGTGTGCTCTTACAAGCTGGAAGTAAGAAGACTCACTGAAATCGTGAAAAAAAACTAAGACGAAGTAGATAGTGCAAGAATATATAAACCAGGAAGGTCAAGAAGGCTTCCTCTGCCCTGTGGATGCTGAAAGCATGACAGGCTCTGTTCTCAAACAGAAACGAGGAATTTTCACCAAAACACAAATCACACTCGACCCCTTTGAATACCTCCACTCATCGAGGGATAATCAGAGTTGTTTCACTATATACCTTTAGACTGGAGTTGGGATTTATAATTGTTTGAACAAAGAAAGTGATATATGAATACACAAAATAAAAATCGAAATTTTCAAATGTTGAAATAGGCATCTCACAAATTTCCTTTGCATCATGTTGTTTCTGGCCTCATGAAGATTGTTGAATTTGGCATTATCCTGAGAATCAAAAAGAATGATATATTTCAGGAGAATGTGAGTTCACACATTTTCTAATTACCCAGATTTTCTTTGGCATCAGGCAGAGGGAGCCTCCCAGAGCACAGGGGCCCGGCTGCTCTTGCTGATGTGAAGGTGTATGACACCGGGATACCCGTGTCTCTCACTTCCCACCCCACCTTCCAGCTGACACGTTCAGAGGGTGAGATAGATACCAGGGCTGTGCATGTGCTGGTCTTCTGCAATCCAGTGCAGCCCGGGACCTTTTCACAGCCTGGTCTGTAGATTTCCCCTAAGTCACATATTTATTATTCCCGTGTTCCCAACAGAGGACACCAAAACTATCTGGACAAAAAGACGTGTTTCCTGCCTTCACTCCCATTAAAACTACTGTGAGCAACTCAGTATGTACAGGACACTTTGTATTTTTCTTGCTTCTGCCCGTGTAGCCTTCTAGATCATAACCCTCTCCTCTCCCAAGCTCTTCCCCCAAATGCTCTCCCCCTTCCCCCCTCTGTCCTGCCCCATTGTCTGGCAAGTGCTGCATGGTACCCCAGCCCCCAGCTGTGCCCTCCCACACTGGGAAGGGTGCACAGAACCACAGAGCCCAGAAGGGTCTTCTGCAAGGGCAGCACTGAAGCTCTGGGTCCGCGCCATCATTCCTGCAGTCGTGGACACCCTCCTATGTCTACATTACATCTTTACACTTCTAAATTCCTTAACCTCTTTCCAATCTATTTTAGTTGCTCTTTCCACCTTCACCCATGACAGGTGGAATTCTGTCTAACCACATCCTGTTGGTTTTCTTTTTTTGGAGTAAGATAATTTTAATGAAAACAATACCACTGCGGAAAAAAAGAAAGAAAAAAAAATCCCCTTTTAGGACCCCGTCTTATCTGCCATCACTGCCCTTTTGCCCATATAGGGCTCTGCTGGCTGCATCAGCATCTCCACCTTGGATCCCCTTTCTTGCCTAACGTTGCTTGATCTTTTCCATTTACAATGGAGTTAATTCTTTAAGTCTGTCCTTGGTGACAAAGCCTGATTTCTGCCTCTTGGAGATCTTTCCCATCTGCATTTCACATGTCTGGACAATCCAGGGCTCCCCGCTTGGCATCGGCTTACACTGCCTGCCCTTCCCTGGTGGAGCCGACTTTGATTCGGTGCCCACAGATCTGTCCGATTCACGTGCATTCAGCTCTCCTCAGCTGCCTGGTTTCCCACACATCCTTCCCATCGGGCCTCCTTGCCTACGCCCTCAGGTGCGTGGTGTTCCACTTCTTATGTTGGGAACTCATCCTCCCAAGTTGGGGAGTCCTTCAGGCGTCCTGGCCATGCAGCTTCAATGAGAGCTTTCCTACGGTGAGACCATGCTGCCTCCTCGTGTAGCCTTCTGCTCTTGTCGTCTTTTGGAAATAAGCAATGAAGGATTCTTCTGAATGCTCCTTTCCCAAGCACAAAGGTTAACACTGGTCTCAATCCTACATGACAATCATCCCCCTTGCTTGGAGTTCTTTCTGTCTTAGCCTCCCCCAAAAGACTCCAGCCCACGTCTTCTCCTAACTTCCATCCACCTTTCCTCTTCCTCTTCCCCTTCCTTCACATGTCCCTGAAATGCAGGGAGTCACATAGATGTTTCACATGCATCTCTCAGGCATGAGAATGGAATCCATAAATGCTTTCATTGGGATGAACATATCATCTGATAATGCTAAGGTGTTTTTCCCCAATCTCTTGCTTGCATTTTTATTTTACTAATGATATCGTATCAAGTGCCATTTTATCTTAAGTTTGATGAGATCTAATTTATCTTTTTTTTTTATGGACCATGTTTTGGCATAGCATGTAAGAACTTTGCTGAACCCAATGTCTTGAAGATTTTCTCCTGTTTTCTTGCAAAAATGTGATCATTTTAACTCTTTCATATAGTCATGTGATTAATTTTAAGTTACTTTTTGTGGTTGATATGAAGGTCAAAGTTGATCTTTTTCCTTGTGAAGATCCAATCGTGCCAGTTCTAGCTGTTAAACAGAATATCCTTTTCCTAATGAATTGCCTTGGCACCTTTGTCAAAAATCAATTGATTACCAATATATGGATTCATCTGGAGACTCTCAATTCTCTTCTATTAATATCTCAAAATTCTGTTCCTTTGATTTATATGTCTGTCCTTACTCTAATACCATACTACCTTGAGGACTGTAGCTCTATAGTAAGCTTGACATTGTCACGTGAAGCTGCTCTAACTTTGTTCTTTTTCCAAATTATTGTGACTATCCCAGGAACTATGTATTTTTTTTCAGCAGGAAATGTATATATTCTATATGTTATAGTACAAATAATATATTTTATATATATACACTATACATGTTACAAAGAATACATTATATACATACACAGTTTCTTAACATGTAGATATATATGTGCTCCCCCTAGAGGATTTAAAGAAAAAACCTCTACACTTCATTTTAGAGGTGTTATTGGAAAAGGGAAATAGAATTAAGGAATGTTTACTCAGAATCTCCCTATTTTACTCAAGAAATAATAAAAAACAAAAGCCTGTCCTAACCAATGGATCTGAAGCCTCAAATCAATAGACATCACTCCCTCCCTAAACCTTGAGCTTCCAACACACATGTGGGCTCAGGAAGACTGTCCTCCATCCTCACAGACGGGCTGGAAGGAAAGAGACTCTTAGTGGAAGTCAGTTGGACCAAAAGAGAAAAATAAATAAGCATCATTAAAACCAACAGACTGGGGCACCTGGGTGGCTCAGTCATTAAGCATCTGCCTTCGGCTCAGGTCATGATACCAGGGTCCTGGGATCGAGCCCCACATCCGGCTCCCTGCTCTGCGGGAAGCCTGCTTCTCCCTCTCCCACTCTCCCTGCTTGTGTTCCCTCTCTCGCTGTCTCTCTCTCTCTCTGTCAAAATAAATAAATAAAATCTTAAAAAAAACAACAGACTAATAAGTGCATTAGATTGTTTGATGCCCCTGTGGTCAGGGAGCCATGAGTACACAAAATTGAGTACCCAACAAATACATGTCAGTGATGTCATTGGAAGGAGCACACCAGCTTCTGAAGTCATTCTTCTCTTCAGAACTGGAGCCTAAATATTTATTGATCTAGGAAACTCCTAGGTCTATGGAAATGATCTTTTCTGGTGTGTTTGGCCAGATTAGAGTGTGTTTCCCATTGCCTCACCCCACATGTGGGTCTTTACATCACCCCTTTTTTTTATGATGAGGACCACTGCAGTTAGGACCCTAAAATGTCCAGATCCAGCCGTTCATCCTCAGGATCCTTCCTCTTTTGTACCAAAGGAGTTCTCACTCAGGTGCAGATAATGAGTAATGGAGAGATTCTCTGCTCCAGGATTGAAGTTGTGCCTGTGCATCTGCTTTGCGACACTGACCCTGTTCCTCTTTTTCTTTCTCCCCAAAAAGGGCAGACCCTGGACCTATGAGGCTTCTATAGCTCTTCCTAGTATCTTTGTTCTTAATCTATCCTGATTTAGGCATGGTACACCAAAAAAACATTGTGCCAGAGACAGGCTGACTCTGGCCTATCTAACCCGTTCCCTGGGCCACAGGTGTCCCGGTAAAGAGATGTGTGTATGGGGCTGGGGGTGGGGGGTGATGGGGAGAGGTTCATCTGACTAGCATCCAGGGCCTGGAGTTAGTCTCCCACCTCCTAACAGGCAGTCACTGTCTGAGTCTCCCATTTTAGTCTTGATGCAAACTTTAAGAGCTCCACCTTCCTACATCATGCAATCTCTCCTTGGAAGTGAATCAGGCACAGCTCACCTGTGAATGAGGCTTATTAGCATTATGACACACACCTTATGTGAGGTGAAGCTGAGGACCAGAATCCAGGTGAGGGAAAAACAAAAAGTAGCTCCTTGTGCGTGCATTCTTTGTTTTCTTTTTTGCAGCCAGTAAAGCGCCGTCACCCCCAAATTTTCTGTTCTCCAGGTAACTAGAGAATCTTAACTCTTGATAGCAGGAGATGTCCCGCTTCAAGGCCATCTACGCCTTTCCAGTAAGAAAATTAAAAAGTTAACTTATTCCTGAAGGCTGCTACAGCAGAAGCAGTGACGAGTACGGTCTGGCAAAAGGGACGCTAGACTTTCTTTCTCTGTGGAGATGGATTGTTCGAGGAGCTGTTCCCTCTGAAGTCAGGAAGTGCTTCCTGGCTAGAGATCCCACAGCACAGCCAGAGAGAGGAAGTTCATTCATCTAACCAAATGAGTGTATGGGTAGGAAAAGGAAGCAGACACACACATTTCATTGCTACCTGTGTGAAGGTTACCAGCATCAGTCGACATCTTTTCCTGCCTCCAATCCATGTTTGGTCCATTCTACCTGAAAGGCATGGCTCTGTGAAATATTAGTCTGTTAACCTCTGCGTCCCTGAGTTTCACAGCACCTATCCCAACACTCTGCTGCTAGAGGTGTTTTGGACTGAAGGTGTGTCCTCCCAAAATTCACAGGTTGAAACCGTAACCCCTAGTGTGGCTGTATTTGGAGATGGAATCTCTAAGAAAGTAATTAAGATTAAATTGAGGTCATAAGGGTTAGTGTTCTTTTATTTTTTAAAGATTTTATTTATTTATTTGGGAGAGAATGAGAGAGAGCACATGAGAGGGGGGAGGGGCAGAGGGAGAAGCAGACTCCCTGCCGAGCAGGGAGCCCGATGCGGGACTCGATCCAGGGACTCCAGGATCATGACCTGAGCCGAAGGCAGTCGCCTAACCAACTGAGCCACCCAGGCGCCCAGGGTTAGTGTTCTTATAAGAAGAGGAAGAGACACCAGAGATTTCTTTTTTTTAAATTTTTTATTATTATGTTAATCACCATACATTACATCATTAGTTTTAGATGAAGTGTTCCATGATTCATTGTTTGTGCATAACACCCAGTGCTCCATGTAGGATGTGCCCTCCTCAATACCCATCACCAGGCTAACCCATCCCCCCATCCCCCTCCCCTCTAAAACCCTCAGTTTGTTTTTCAGAGTCCATCGTCTCTCATGGTTCGTCTACCCCTCCGATTTCCCCACTTCATTCTTCCCCTCCCGCTACCTTCTTCTTCTTCTTTTTTTCTTAACATATATTGCATTATTTGTTTCAGAGGTACAGATCTGAGATTCAACAGTCTTGCACAATTCACAGCGCTCACCATAGCACATACCCTCCCCAGTGTCTATCACCCAGTCACCCCATCCCTCCCACCCCCCACCACTCCAGCAACCCTCAGTTTGTTTCCTGAGATTAAGAATTCCTCATATCAGTGAGGTCATATGATACATGTCTTTCTCTGATTGACTTATTTCACTCAACATAATACCCTCCAGTTCCATCCACGTCGTTGCAAATGGCAAGATCTCGTTCCTTTTGATGGCTGCATAATATTCCATTGTATATATATACCACATCTTCTTTAGCCATTCATCTGTCGATGGACATCTTGGCTCTTTCCACAGTTTGGCTATTGCGGACATTGCTGCTATAAACATCAGGGTGCATGTACCCCTTTGGATCCCTACATTTATATCTTTGGGGTAAATACCCAGTAGTGCAATTGCTGAATCATATGGTAGCTCTATTTTCAACTTTTTGAAGAACCTCCATACTGTTTTCCAGAGTGGCTGAACCAGCTTGCATTCCCACCAAGAGTGTAGGAGGGTTCCCCTTTCTCCGCATCCCCACCAACATCTATCATTTCCTGACTTGTTAATTTTAGCCATTCTGACTGGTGTGAGGTGGTCTCTCATTGAGGTTTTGATTTGGATTTCCCTGATGCTGAGCGATGTTGAGCACTTTTTCATGGAGACACCAGAGATTTCTTTTCTCTATCCACACAAGCACAAAAAGGGGTCATGTAAGCACATAGCAAGATGGCAACTACCTAAGAGGCAAGACAAGAAGTCTCAGAATAAAACCTATCCTGCCAGCACCATGATCTTGGACTTCCAGCCTCCAGAACTGTAAGAAACAAATGTCTATTGCTCAAGACCCCTGGTCTGTAGTACTTTGTTCTGGCAGCTCTAGCAAAGCAATATGAGTGTTGAGTTAAAAAAATAGAATCGTCTTAATTCAGATCTCTGTACGTTTTCCATACGTGAAAATGTCCTTCACAATCAATACCCAAATGCAAAAACATATAATATGCAAAAAGCAAATAATTAACATTGATTTTGCAAACAATTTAAATTATTTTTGTGGTATTTTGGCATGGGTATGAATTTGGCTCTCACAGTTACGTTTCTTGGGGTTTTTTATTTTGTTTTGTTTTGTTTTGTTTTGTTTTTGTTTTTGTTTTTGTTTTTGTTTTAGTATCTTTTGTCAAGAAGCAGTACTAGTATTTGTCCAGCCTGGTGTTTATTTTTGAACGATAAAATGAAACATTTGCAAGTGTCCTATTGAAAGGATAAAAGATTAGAGTCAGGTAAACAAGATAAAATCAAAAGTTTTAATGGAGGGGAAATGAGTGCTTGATACATTACATGGCCTTTAAACAAGTATACATGCAGGAGATGTGAAAAGGAAAAGAAATTCTTCAAAAGTTCAAGTTTGAGCTACTGGCAGGATGATAGCACCAGGGGCAGAGAGCCCTAACTGTGCAGTGTGATGTGGCTGTGTTGGTGGGGAGGGGAAGGTTTCGGAAGGAAAGGTACGTGCAGTGAGGTTGCCAGTAAATGGGTGGAGAGGTCACATTGACCACACCCCAAATTATTAAGGACAGAGTTGGAGTTTGCCAGTAGTAGATCTTATAATTAGCTGTTGTTAAAAAAAAAAAAAAATCTAAGGAAATGAAAGAAGAAGGACTAAAGGAGTTTGGTATCTGGCCTCTGGTGAGAATGGGAACACAAGTCAAAGGAGTAAATCATCAACCCTAACCAAGACAGTTGCTTCAGGGAAGGGGTTGGGGAGCATGAGCCAATGAGAGTAAGAACCAAGAAAAGCTCTTTGACTTGGCAGTTCATTCATCATCAGCGCCTGGAGTGTGCAGACAGGGCCAATGTGGGCATCTCCAAACAACTCTCCACAGAATGCAAGGTTGTCCTCTTGAGTAACCAGTGAGTGCTGCAAGTCACATCGCAAAGACTTTACTATGAAATCATGTGTAATTGATGTGTGGGCTATGGTTTGGCGACATTTGGTGACTTTTTTAAAAAAGGTGACTGGTTGGAAACATGAAGAGGGGAAAGATGTCTCCAGGATAGAAAGTATAAAAGGCTTTTAAGCTGTGTGCAAAGAAGTGGAGAGTCAGATATTTAATACCTGAGAAGAGCAAAAAAAAAAAAAAAAGTGTAGAAATCTTACCACAAGTTTTAATATAAGGTGACATAAAGAAATTTACATCTATATATATTTAGAACCTATTTTCCAACATTAACAATTTTCCTCTGAAAAGTCTTTCTCCTTTAGGGAGGATTTCAGGATCCCTCACTTTCAATATTTTAAATTCAAGACGTTGCTGACACTGTGATACAAGGACTTTACAAAATTCCTACAAAGCATCATGGAGAAAACCTATAAGGCAAAAAATCGCTCTTGAACTGAAATGTTATGGCTATTGTGGGATCCATTCTTTAATCAATCATCAGCACAAAAATTAAATCACTTAGATGTAAAACACAACACATGTTTTCCAAATAATCAGAAATTCTATAAAGGAAAAGCATGCGAGTATTTGCAGAGCCAGGACCTTTCTGAGCTTCAAGTGAATCTGGTCCGAACAGAACCTGGACGACTCGTATGCACTTTAACAAGGACAACTCTATCAGATGTTCTGAGTCTTCTTAATCTGATCATGCCTTTATGTCAATGACTGTAAGACACTAGTGTATTGTGTCTTTGATCACAGTGTTAGGGTCTCAAAGATCTATGTGGCCTTTGCTTTTAGAAAAGACTGAAAGCTCTTCCCCAGAAAAAGGTATCCCTGTAAACCAGCTGCCTTTCAGGTCGAAACAGAAGGGACTGTTTTTAGGCTGCACAGATAACAAGCCTCCATTTTCCCTTTCTTACGGCCATCCTGCCAGATAGCACTTAAGTGGTACAAAGAGTTTCTCCCAGGCTATATTACCTTGAAATGAATAAAACGCAATGCATTATTGTAAACATGGAGATGTTCTGATTTTGGTAGCACGAGGGCTCAGTGCAGAAGAATACGAAAGAAATAATGGTAAAATGAGAGGGCTGGCCATAATGAATGACGAGTCTAGCAAATTATTGTGTGAGAGAGGGACACTTTAGTTAGACAAAAGAAGAATTGTATTGGCTGAGTCACTTCGGATCTCAGGAGTAAATCATTACAATCAGGCCTCTGTCAGGGGATAATGCACCCAGCCTGCTTCGAGACCAGGCAAGCCAGAAAGAACAATGTCTGTAAAACCCATTTAGTGCGGGTTTATACTCCCCAAGGTTCATTAGCTGGGGTCCCCTTGGTGGTCCCGTACAAGATGGCTACTTGACCACGCCTCCTGATGCTGGTCTCCACCTCCTGCCCTTCAGTACTTCTTGCTGTTGTAGGGCTGACAGGCCTGCCCACCAGTTATGTTCCAGCAGACTCTAAAAAGCCAAACACCCGTGTTTCACAAAGCCACCTCATTCTTGGCTTCATCCTGTGCAGACCTAGTTTGCTTTTCTCTTCCTGGTAGCACTCTTGACCGCGTTCACTATCTTCAATCCCCAATTAGCTAGTCATCTTGATTTTTGGTGTTTTCCTTTTTTTTCTTCCAGCTTTATTGAGATATAATTGACAGATAATAGTGTGTAAGTTTAAGTTGTACCCCATGACCTGACAAAGTGATGACAGCATTTGTTTAGTTAACATCCACCACCTTAAATAATTATAGAGAAAAGAAATAGGATTTTTTTGCTTATGATGAGAACTTTTAGGATCTACTCTCCTAGCAACTTTCAAGTACACCATACAGTGATGTGAACTATAGTCTCCATGTGGTAGCTCACACCCCCGTCCTTGCTAACCTTATAACATCTTGCACCTTTTGACCACCTTCACCCAATTCTCCCCACCCCTGCCTCTGGAAACCAACAGTCTATTCTCTGCTCCTTTGAGTTTGGTTGTTTTAGATTCCACATTTAAGGAGGTCTTGATGTATCTGTCTTTGATTTATTTCACTGTCTGGCTCTTGCATTCTGAGCCTTGGTGGGCTTCATAGCTTCCAGCTTTGTTTCTCCCTCTGACTGGGAGGCTTACGCAACCAAAACTGCTTTCCTCACAGTCTTGGAGACTGGAAGTCCGAGATCAAGGTGTCAGCAGCTTCAGTTTCTCCTGAGGCCTCTCTCCTGGGCTGTCTCCTCCTGTGTCCTCATGTGGCCTTTTCTATGTGCATACACACCCCTGGTGTCTCTTCCTCTTCTCATAAAAACACCAGTCATATTGGATCAGGACCCATGCTACCAGCCTCCTTCTGACTTAATTACCACTTTAAAAAAGGCCCGGTCTCCAAATACAGTCACATTCTGTGGTACTGGGGTTGAGGGCTTCTGCATATGGATTTGCAGGGACACAATTCAGCCTATAACAGTGCCCGCGGTAAAAATCAGTGTTATCTGCATCTAAAACCCCTCGTGTTCTTAAAAAAAAAAAGGGGGGGGGCGCCTGGGTGGCTCAGTTGGTTAAGCAACTGCCTTTGGCTCAGGTCATGATCCCAGGGTCCTGGGATCGAGTCCCACATCGGGCTCCCAGCTCAGCGGGGAGCCTGCTTCTCCCTCTGACCCTCTCCTCTCTCATGCTGTTTCTCTCTCACTCGCTCTCTAATAAATAAATAAATAAAATCTTTAAAAAAAAAACAAAAACCCTCGTGTTCTCCCCATGATGTCTGACTCCAGTGACCGGAGACAGGTTCCTTCCTCTATACTTTAGGACAAGCAAATTATAGATTATTGTCTCTATCCCCTTAAAGCTTCCCAAGAGGAGGGAAACAAGTTGAGAAGTTATTCTAAACCAAAACAAAATAAAATCATATTGAAATAAGAGCACTCAGAAGACAGTGTAGCACAAGGGTCAAAGTCCTGCATCTGAAGTCAGAATCCTTGAGTTTGAACTCAGTTCTGCAGTTCATGACAGATACAAGTAAAGTGAGAATCAGATCATTTATTCAAAAACTATGCACTGAGAGCCTCCCATGTGGTATGTGTGGTTCTAGGCTCCTGGGACACATTATATCATTCTGAGTGATCATTCAGAGCAGTGTTTGGGGGAAAAAAATGAGGCGATTTGTACAAATGGTCGATGTTCCTATTATCCTTGTACCTGATCTTTGTGGATAATCAATAATAGCTGACTTAGAGGTTTTTGTTTGTTTGTTTGTTGTTTTTTGTTTTTTATTAAAGTTAATTGTTTATGGGTTAGGGTGGAATGTTTAGAGTATTTAATTTTAACAATTTCTTCAAAGCAATAATAAAATATCCATAATTATACAACAATAGGAGTAGGTGGGACTGACCAAAGCATTTCTGGTCAAGTAGCTTGTAAACATATATAAAGACTGACTTAACATTGGTGCCAACTATAGAAGAGAAGAATTTGAACAAAAGAAAACAAAGACATCTTTGAGATAAATAATCTGAAATGGCCAAGAAAATCCTGAGCTGATTCTACCTCTGGATCTGTGCCTCTCCCTCTCTCCGCATGGAAACTCCAGCTCCTGAGTCAGTCCGTGGGCCTTTGAGCACAAGCACATTGTCAAGACATTCTATAAAATGAGAGGTTTCGCTTGATTAACCCAACTAGCACAGTACATGAGTGAATGGCAGTCCGGAGGTCTCTCTATGTATATGGATGTTTATCGGTTTGGGAACAGATGCCAGGATTAAGATGTCTCACTAGGTCACACTTTGGGGATCACAGTAGCCACATTTTGTATGATTATAAGGATATGAGACACCAAGCAGGTTTCCAGAATTTCAGATAAGAACACAGAGCCCAGGAGCTCTGCACAGCATTCAATTCAGCCATCTAATAAAACACTCTTCATAGTTGTCATGACAACACCCTCATTTTTCCCATGTGAAGTATGCTTCTTTCTTCTAGATGGAAGTGTTTACTCGATGTCTATTGGGAGGCTGTAATTTTTTTATTGGAAGATACCATTCGAAGAGCACGGAATTGGAATTCACCAAGCTTTCTTTGAGATGACAGTATATGAACCCACACTCAGACAACACACCATATCTTGTGGAAGTCCTCGTATTGTGGCTTGTCGCTTCTCTTCTGAAGGCTGTATTTCTTCTTTTAAGAGTATTTAAAAAGGCCTAATTCTTTTTTTAAAAAAAGAATTTTTATTTATTTATTTGACAGAGAGAGAGCACAAGCAGTTGGAGTAGCAGATAGCGGGAGAGAGAGAAGCAGGCTCCCCGCTGAGCAAGAAGCCAGAATTGGGGCTCGATCCCAGGACCCTGGGATCAAGACCTGAGCTGAAGGTATTCACTTAACCAACTGAGCCACCCAGGCACCCCTAAAAAGGCCTAATTCAAAGCCCAAAGGATTTTAAGTAGTCAGCCTTGTTTTCAGTCTGTCCAGGACCAGGTAATCCAGTTCTGGTTAATTAGGCTTCTATAGTTTTATGAAGAATGAATCTTTGTGATGCTGGCAAAGGGATCCCTAATGTATTTATCTGGAAACAGTCTGTTCTTACTCTTTACATTCCCATCAAGGACTAGAGTTCTGCTCCTGACAGAGAGCTAGTTTGTGCTGGTAAATACAGTTGGTACTTAACACCACACACGCCAGCCATGCGGCTCTTAGGTGCTGCTTCTTTGTCTGTCCAACCCCTACAACGTTGCATCCTTAAAACTTGCTCATCCAGGAAAAACTCACTCTATTCAAAAGCAAATGCTAATCAAGGAGGATCTTGCCCTGATTCCTTTTTAATGATTGCATGTATGCTAAAAGAAAAATAGTGAAATGATGTAAGAATAAACACCACGAAAAGAAAAGAAAACAAAACGAAAAGTTGCTATGTAGCAAATAATGGTCTCATGCCTTGTAACTCAAATAACTAAATAAAATATTCACCTCCACAAAGTCAGCACGGAAGCCAAAAATACACCATCGCAAATGATGTTTGCTCTAGGACTTTTGTATAAAATAATCAGACTTTAATGTATAGTTATACCTCATTCAAGTCTTCTGAGGTTTATTTTAAAGGCTGAATTTTTTAAAATGCTTTCTCCTGCCTCTCTTGAGATTCTATGTGATCTTTTATCTTTTACTCCACTAATCTACTAATATATTGACAGATCTTTCTGGCACTAAAATGTCTTATTGGAGGGCTAACCTGTATTGGATAATTTATGTTTTTATACACAGTTTTATTTAGTTAGCTAATATTTTATTTTATATATAAATATATATATAATATATATATAAATATATATATATATAAAATATATATATTTGGGCACCTGGGTGGCTCAGATGGTTAAGCGTCTGCCTTCGGCTCAGGTCATGATCCCAGGATCTTGGGATCGAGTCCCGCATTGGGCTCCCCGCTCAGCGGAGAGTCTGCTTCTCCCTCTGCCTCTCTCTCTCTGTCTCTGTCTCTTACAAATAAAAAAATAAAATCTTTAAAAAAAATTTAAAAATATATATATATATATAATTATATATATATAATTTTGCTTCCAGGTCTATTTAGACTATGTTTAAATGTTCTCACTTGACCTTATTTTGAGCAAGTTTGAAGAATAGTTTGTCATGTATTTATGTTCAACATTGCTGTGTCTCTGGACAGTTTTGATAGAAAACACATTACTGACATGAATGCATTTTTCTTTGTTTTGTTTTCTTTTCTTCTACATATATATCAATTTTATTAAGGTATCATTACATAAATAGTATTTGAGTAAACAGTTCAATAAGTGTTGAAAATCCTTCCCTTCTTGTGACCACAACAACAATCAAGACACATTCCCTCACGCCCAAAATTCCCTTGTGGTCAAACTCCCTTCCCTTCCAATCCTAGGCCACCACCAATCTGCTTTCCATCACTATGGATTGGTTCTATCTCTTATAAGATTTCATATCCATGAGGTGGTATAGTATGTACTTTTTTATGTCTGGCCTCTTTTTTTAGCATAATGATTTTGGGATCTATCCATGTCGTTATGTGTATTCATGATTTTTCTCATGCTCATTGCTAAATAATATTCCATTGCAAGGATGTACCACCACATTTTGTTTATCAGTTTACATATTAATGAACACTAGGATTTTTCCAGTTTTTTGGTTGTTGTGAATAAGTCAGACATGAATGTTCATGTACAAATCTTTGTGTGTTGTGTGGGCAAAGTTTCTATTTCTCATAGACCTGGGAATGGTTCTATGCTCTAGATGTCTCTTTCACTCTAAGAAACATTTTCGTGATTCTTCTAGAGCATGCCTTAGGTTTTGGGCATTATTTCTCTCTTCTGCACATACTTTAACTTTTTATTTTATTTTTTTATTTTTGTTGTTGTTACTTTACTCTTTCTCTTTCTCCATGCCCTTGGAAATGTTGTAACTAATTTACTGATTTGTTTTTTGGCTGTATCACTCTTTATTAAACTCTTCTATGGATACCTTTATTTTAACTACTGTCTTTTCTATACATACTCTATTTTTCCTAATTGATAGCTACTTGTTCTTGCTTCAAATATAAGACATTCTCCCTAAGAACATTTACTGTAAATTCCTAATCTCTCTGCTTTCATAATTATGCTATGTTTGGAATAGGGCATTCAGTTAGTTGTCCTTAAAATGTCTCATTATTTGTCTTTGAACTTTATGTTCACCTGAGCTTTTTAGTTGCCTTGGCTGAACATGTATGACAGGGAAGAAGGGAGGTATGCCAGGTCCTAGCATGTGTCTTTCCTGGTCTAGGTCACGAGAAGTGTAGGCAAATGCCTATGCAAAAGCCTCTGGAATGAACACCTGCTCTTGAGACCCTCACCATCCTTTCCTAGAGTCATTTATCTTACCTGTAATTAAGTCTTACTTGCAGCCTGGATGCTTTTGGTGCTGAGGGGCAAATGCTCAGAGGCTGCAGGTGGCAAACTAAATTTCTTTTTTTTCAGAATTGAAATAATGATAAGGTTGTCAGTGGCATCTCCAGATAACATGGGAAGGGAAAGGGACCCACCCACAAAGTGTTCTCTCACCTACCTCCCCACTGCGGCCTGCCAGCCGACTCTTCTCCCCTTAACACTCCCCACTCCCAACACACACACGCACACAGACTCACACCAGAGCCAGAGGCATTTTATGGCTTTTGCTTAGTTTGTTGTACTTTAACTGATTGACACCTTTCCTTCCTTTGGAATTTCCAGGACTAAATGACAGAGGTGACAGGTGCCAATGAGATTTGCCCCTGCAATGAACAAGTGAACTGCTTTAATACCTTCTTCACTGTTGGACTCATATTATCATAAATGTGACATTATGCTAAGACAAGTTTCACAACTCCTCAGTTTTCTCAAATAATTTCTCTGCCTTCTTCCTTTTCTTTTTCCCCAAGTTGTCCGTAAAATTATCTACTTTTTTTTTAATTCAAAACCTGCTTTCAAGAGCTGCCCCTGTGACCACATAGCTCTGTGACCCAAGTGTGAAATAATGGCCTCATATGTGTTCCATAGGCCCTGTGTCCCTCCTTTACAGCATGGGACTGATAATATCAACCTCATTGCTTTGATAAAATAACACACTGGAGAGATGTTGCAGTGTGCCATCCAGACATCCAAGATGAAGTCACTTATTTCCCCAGCTGCTGGGAGAACTGGCCCATTGCTAACAGGTAAGCATCTATTCAGGAATTGCTGGGTCCTGGGGTACAAACTTCTGGTCCCTTGCCTTGACTCAGGACGACTCTCCAGGCCACACTAGCTCCTGAGCCCCCTACATTATTAGCTGAGGTCGCTGTGGCACCCCATTGCAGCTCATCAGCTCCTTCTGTCCAGTGTGCTCTCCTAACTCCCCGAATGATGCTGTTTCTGAATGCACTTCCCCAACATCTATTGCACACAAATCTCTCCTCTCAAGCCAGTTTTCTGGGGAACCAAACATAAGTGAGAAGTTTCTGCATATCAAAGTGCCATCTTGTTTAAAGACAGTGTCACCTCCTGCATACCAATTGGCAAGCATCAGAAACTAGACATAAAAGAATTAAGTAAAGGGGAATGTCTCCATGAAAGAATGGCCACTGAGAGTTCATGAATCCAGGCAGAGTTCACTAGGGATGTGAAGCCTGAGTCCCAACTGCAAAGAAGGTGAGAATCTGGAAGAACAGTGGAAAAAACAAAACCATGTTGCAACCTATTTCGAAGCTGCAGTTCTGGCTGCTTTTTTTCTAGCTTCTTACTTCAATTACTGTATCTGGCTCCTTTAAGCAAGATTGTGATCATTCAATTCATGACTTTAAGTTTGAACACCCCCTTTAGTTGAGAGCCAGCAAAACCTGGACAGGATCCTGTGAATATGACCTTCTGTCAAAGCCTCAGATCTAGGCTGAAACTTGGCTACCGTCATTTTTAATTTTAACTATCCAACAAGCTGAACAGGGTCTGTCACAACCCCACCAGAGCTCCCCTAAGTGGCTGCGTTGGTACCAAATCTGTGGGAGATGGTGTCAAGTAGAAAGACTAACAGTTTGAGCATCTGGGACTAATGAGCGATCGGCAAACACTTGGCTTACACATGACCAATCTGTTTTTGAATACTGTGAGTGTTGACTGTATCAATAAAGAGAGGCCATGATGGGAAACATTCGCTATTATTCGACAAAATGCTCGAGTACCTAGGTCAGAAGAGAGGGGACCACAAAAGGAAGGAGGACACAACCTGTGAGGTGTAAAAGGTGGCAGGCTTAATGAAGGAAGTCAGGCGTCTGAGAGCTCAGATGCGTTCCTTCTTTCCTTCCTTCATCTCTTTGGTCTTCCACTGTTACTTTCTTTCAACATTCAAAGAACATTGACAAGGCACATAGGCTCTCCCTCAAGGAGCTTGAAGTAGAGTAACATGATTAATTCTATATAATCTAGTTTATTTTATATAGTTGTTTTATTTTTATTTATTTTTTTTAAAGATTTTATTTATTTATTTGACAGAGAGAGATAGCGAGAGCAGGAACACAAGCAGGGGGAGTGGGAGAGGGAGAAGCAGGCTTCCCGCCGAGCAGGGAGCCCGATGTGGGGCTCGATCCCAGGACCCTGGGATCATGACCTGAGCCGAAGGCAGTCGCTTAACGACTGAGCCACCCAGGTGCCCTTATATAGTTGTTTTAAATAAGCATTCAAATCCTTTAGTAGGTGATATTCAGACATGGTTTTATGGCTCTAAAAAGGCAAGAGGCTAAAAGAATTATAACAATGCCTTCCTAACAAATACCATTTAGGGGCATCTGGGTGACTCAGTCGGTTAAGCATCTGCCTTCAGCTCAGGTCACGATCCCAGGATCCTGGGATCAAGAGCCCCACTTCTCCCTCTCCCCACCCCCCCATTTGTGCTCTCTCTCACTATCTCTCTCTCTCAAATAAATAAATTAGATCTTTAAAAAAAAACCCAAATACGATTTATGTTCATTGAAAATATACACTCTTATTTTGAAAGAGCACATACAAACAAAGTGACATGCAAGAACCACATTTAAGTGGTTAAAAAAGTGGAGGGATGGAAATAGATCATGAATATCAGAGAGGATAAAAATAAAATTTTACAAAAGGGCTTTTGCACAAATCGGTGATGATAGTGAACCATGAACTGAAGAGTATTATGAGCTCAAGCTCCAGACCTGAAGAATAAACACACACACACACACAGACACACACACACAAAGACCAAAAGGAGGACTCTGCAGAGTTAAAGTCAGACCCTCTCTCCTCTAAGAAGTCGAATGCTATTGTTCTGTGTTAAGTCAATCCATTTCCAAGGAGGAGATTCTGTCTGAGGGATCAAGAAAAACACAGATTCCAAGGGGACAATAAAGTCACTGGGGCTGGGGAAGGATCTTCTGGAAAGAACACAGATATTACAAGACAACTAGAAAATATCCCTTCATTCTCTTGCTTTTTTCTTGACCAGTCTCTTGTACTATTTTTTCCTCCATTCCTGTTGGTGCAGACTCGTGGCCACCTCCTACTCAGGGTCCCCCACAAGGAGGGGTCTGAATGCAGATGCAAAGTGGTGGGTCCAAGAAGGTGTCTCAAGCCAGTGTCTGCTCTAAGAGTGACTCTTCCACCACTCCACTCAGGTAACTGCGCTGGCCCCAGGGGCTGGAGAAGATCCAATTCTTAGAGTTACTCATCTTTTTTTTTTTAGGTTTTGTTGTGGTATAATTCATATGCCATAAAAGTCATCAATTTAAAGTGTGAGGTTCAGTGGCTTTGAGTGTATTCGCAGAGTCGTGCAACTACTACCACAGTATAATTTTAGGATATGTCCATCCCTCAAAAATAAGCCCCTCTGTATTATCAGTTGCTCTTTCCCCCTCTCCACCCTTTCCACCCACCCCAGGCAACCACTAAGATACTTTTCTGCATCTTTATAGGGTTTCCTGAGACCTTCCATATATGTAAAATAATGCAAGATATGGTCTTTGTGATTGACTTCTTCCATTTGGCATAATGTTTTCAAGATTCTTATATTGTTTTCTGCTTAATAAATAACCCAGTGACAGGACCAACAGATCAAGCACAGACTGTGTTTCTATAATTTCTTACTACTTTGTCTTTGTAAGTTTGCTCTCCTTCTTCAATGATTTTGGGTATTTTTGCCTTTACCCAGTCAGTCCGAAAGAAGGAGAATATTTATGCTTACCAGCAACCTTAGAATCAAGCAACTTACCCTGGCTTGTATAATTACCCTTTGAGTCTGTTAATAGCATGGTAGAGGTAGAGGGGAGAAAGAAGAGGAAAATGAAAATTTGTCTTAAGTCATGGTTCATATATTGGAGATGCTCTCCTAGTCTCCATATATTGGAGATGCTCTCCTAGTCTCTCCATTCACGAGTAAACCAATGCTTCTATTTACTTTGTCCCTTTGGATAAGTTATCTACAAAACACAGTTACTTTGTCCATCATGAAAGGGATTCTCTCAGTTTAATTTTCCTCCTAATGTTTTTTTTAAGACATGTTATAAGTAGAACCAACAGAAGAATCAAGTGTGTGAGTAGATGCAGTTCTAGTTATGCTCAAATGCTTAAGTCATTTGCTACATACCTTTGACTTCACCCTTTCTCCACTAAACCCACCCTTTCATTATAAATGCACACATTCAAATTAACCAAAAATTGTGTGTTTTGTTTTTACTCCGAATTCAAGTGACTATGACCAATCTGTTGTCCCAGAGCCTAACACTGGCCTGTATGAAGCCTGGCATGTAGTAGCTTTTCAACAAATGTGGAATGAAAGATGAGAGGGAGGGAGGAGTGAATTAAAATAAAGCCATCAAACAAGTCAACAACCTGAGCCTGGAAGATCTCTTAAATTGGCTTATATATGAACATAAACAAGTCTCATCTCAATGTTTTAGTTGTATTTATCTAGATGTTCTTAAGTGAGATATTTTCTCTTTCTTCCTGCAAAGTGTGAAGCAAATTAAACACTGAATATAAAGTGATTTGGTAAAGTGAATGCATGCAAACTACAAAACATGCATTTTTATAGAGTTGATTCACCCATGGCCTCCAGCTTTTCCCTGGCTACAAAGGCATTCAGAAATGTCTACATTTCCTAAAGGGTCCCTAGGTGCTAACTTTAAGTTACGTTGCCTGCTCACCATTCCACTCTGATATTCAGCCGACTCCAAGAGGTCTCATAATTAGCATCTTTACACGGAGGGAATTTGTTTCGATACTGGATTGTAGGCACCACAGGTTTAAAGTCTGCGTTCTCAAATCTCTAGGGCTGCTAGTCTAATTGATTTTGCATGGAAAGTACTGAAAGCTTATTTTTAACAGCTAATATATACACACCATCAACATTGTGCCCATTTTAATAATAACCTGAAGGTTTAACTAGAATGATTAGAAGCAAAACTGTTAATTTCATTTTAAGATCATCTGACAACATCGTATCAGTGTGAGAGCCATTATCAAGCTATTATCCCAAATAACAAATATACATGGCGCTCTAATAGATGTGGTGGGACCCTCAGCTTCGGTGCTGTTGCGGTCCACTCTGCTGATGAGAAGTGGATGTTAATCTCAGCTCTCAGGGCCACGTACATGCTGCATAACTTGAAGCAATATCAATGTTTAACCATTTAGTTCCCATATATGTTAGAGACCCAAGAAGATGTTTTAAAGATAGACTAAAATGATACTATTTCTAAGCATAATTGTTTTTAAAAATTAATCTTATTTCTATCATCATCAATTTACAATAACGAGAAATTTTCGGATCAGGCAATTGGCTCAATAGTCAATGAATATTGTTAAGAGAAAAAAAAGCTAAAAAATATGTATAACATGCTCCTATTCATTACAAAATAAGCAAAAAGGTGATTGACAAACCTTTTACAAAGCTTAAAATTAGCATAACTGGAAAAAATAATGTGTAGAGTCATGTATGGTAAAAGTGTTAAAAAGGAAAACAAGGTAAATAAATATAAAACTCAAGACAGTGATTACCTTTGGTGGGAATACAGAGTGTGGGCTTGGGGAGGGGTAAAAAGATAATGTCAGCAGAATTTTTTATAAAGGAATACACAAGCACACATATTTTGGAAGGCATATAAGTAATTGCTGATAGTGATCGCCTCAGAGGGGAGAGGTTTGGAGGGTAGGGCAGGAAACTTGATGTTTGGTGTATATTCTTTGTATTGTTTAAATACTTACATTTAAATATATGTGCTTTCAAACATTAAACAAAAAATATTAACTCATCAATCAAAGAAACTTAGAATCAACAAATATATATTGAGCCAGGAATACAAATCTGTGCTAGAGGCCATGAGATTGTAGACATGGCAACAATACGATGGTAAAATAAAAAGACAAGTATCTAAAAATCATTGAGAATTTACTGTTTCAGGCGTTATTCTACACACATATTACAGAGTCGTTTTAAAAATCACCAAGTCTTATTAGGTAAACAGTATTATCCTTCACATTTTACAAATAAACAAACTGATATATACATAATCATATAGTTTGCCCAAGACCATACAACTGGGAAATGAAAACACTGAAATGCTGAACTTGTTGGACAGTAACCATTATGCCACACTCCTTGCCAACAAGGAACTGAGTTTCTGGAAAGTCACTTTTGCTGCTTAGATGCTCCGATAATGTTATTTATCCCTTGGAGAAATGGCAAGAACCATTCCTCTCCACATTGTGCTCATGGGCCCTTCCTCAGGAGTTGAGAATCCAATCATTAAAAACAAGACAAAGATAGCCGAAAAATCACAATATTGGCAAGCCTTGTCAAAGTCAACTCTGTAAAATTACAACAGAGAGTGATCTCTACATCCTGCAAGGAATTTGTCGATGAGATGCAGTGATTTAGTCAAATAAGAAAAAAAAAAAAAAATGGTGGTGGGTAGAGGGTGGTTTCTATAGGGCCAGTTTAGAGAAAAGAATATGAACAAAAGTGCAGGGTGAGTGCAATGAATAAATTACCATAGAAATTTATTAGCGTCATCTCTGCCCTCCTAGAATGTGTAAAGCACCATAGAATTTGACCAAATTCCAGAAAACATCAGCGATGTCTTTCAAAGATGAAATGTTCTGGAGGCTTTATTATTCGTCTTGCTTTACTTTATTGAGTTATCTAGCTTCCTTCTGCTAGGAGTATCCAGGACAGGAAGGAGAAGCCAGGAGAAGAAAAGAGGTAGAAGAAGGAAGGATGTTGAGTTGCATGGTGATGGTTGGCCATGGTCCACGGCATTGCCTACTTCCTGCCAACTCAGCCCCTCTGCCAGTTGGTGGCATAATTTGTGGGGAGGGCTAGAAGGTGGCCCATGTGTCAGAGCGCTTCCCAGGCCAGATGGAAGGAGGGCAAAAGAAAGGAAGGGAGTCATGCATGGCTGGTGTCACAGCCCCTGTTCCATTTGGCATGGGGCAGACATGGATGGATGGGAGGCCTATAAGGGTGGAGGGCCTCACACACATCTCAGCAGCTCTCCATTTCCCCAACCGGCCATCTGGGCAACCATCATAAAAAATCTGCACTCTGTTCTTTAAGAACTGAGATATGAGGAGTGATTATTTCTCAGTTAGCACCTCTTCGCATTGCTCGTATCCTAATTTCTTTTGCAGACATGTACAGAAGAGACTATTAACATATGCACTTCCTCAGTTCTTAAGAAATTCATATTTGAATAATTGACTGTAGTGTGACTTTTTGTCACATAAACAGTTTTGAAAAGTATATACTATTTAATCACTCCCCTTGACTACTTCCCTGAAGCTGATTTAGTCTATTGAATTCTAAATTCATATGCAAGAACTAATTTAAAGAAATGGGTCCTTGACACAATGGGGCTTTGACATGATACATATTTTCAAGTCTCCAGTGCTGATCTGCATATTGAAACATCTATGACAAACATTCCTGAGCATTCTTAACTGGCAATTTTCAATCGCTTTAGAAAGTGGTTTAGGTGGGGGTCGCAGTGATTGACTGAAGAGGGGTCTGAACTGGTAATTGCCCCCCAACTAACGTGTGCACCTGAGGACAGTGACGCCTCCTCACACACTGAATCTTGATAATGCTCCACAAAATAGGCAATTCTGAAGAGGCATTTTGTGAAGCTGTTCATTGAAATCACTTGGTGGCTTTGACACACACAAGCTCCCTCCTCTCCTGCCCTGTGCGGGTTCTTGTCCCAGAGACTGCGCCGTGGCCCCCGCACTTCACTCCACCTGCTGTCTGGAACCGAGTCCGAGAAGATAAAAGGGAGAGCAATGTGGCCAGAGCCGCCCTGCCCCAGGGCCACCATATGGGTTCCAGGCTCCTGTTTTCCTTTTTGCTTGTGTATCTTTCTTGTCTTTGGCGGGGGGAGGGGGCGGAAATGCTGGCAATCAGAGGTTGAGATGATTGTACTTGGGGTAAAAGGACTTGGGCACTTCATCCTAAAAGACTTGAATGGTTTTCTACCTGTTGGGACTAATGAATGGATGGAGGCGGACGGGTGACACAGAGAACTGCAAATACACGCCCCGCGGTCACATGTTCACCGTCACCGTGAGAAAGGATAACCGGTTACTTATACAAGGATTGTGATCACAGGGGTTCTCCTGAGTTGCTTTTACTGGACCTGGATCCCAGCTAAGGAAAGCACATGGCCCTTGAAGGCATGAAGCGGAAGTCTAGTTTGTAAAAGCACTAATAAATTTGTGGCGAGATTTTTTTCCCAAAGAATGCCTTAATAGATCTCAGATTCACTATTTTGCCAGTTGCAACTCAGCCTCCGCCGAGTCTCTCAGTGCATATCTGACACGTTTGCGGCCAGAGACATGGCCTGCAACAAGCCAGGGATTCAGTCTTCGCCGTGTTTGTACCAGTTCCATATTCAGAATGGGCTGTCTCTGCGTCCCCCCTTGCTCCTCGTCCCTCCTCGGTCCCTAGCTCCTTCCTCCCAGCCTTTGTTCATCCCACCACCAGTCCTTCTCTGCCTCCTTCCTGGGTCCCACCAGCTCTCGTCCCTTCCTCTCCTGACACCACCCTCACTCCTCTTTCTCATCCTGTTTCTGCACATCTCCTGGTGCTGCTCCACTCGCCTCTTCCTTCTCCTTCTTCCCTTCCCCCCCGCCCCCAGTTTCTTAGTAATAGTAATGAATGTCTGCCATTGCTTTCCTGGAGGCCCTGACCTTCAAATGATTGGGGCACTTTTCCTCCCGATTCATCTGAATTCCCTCTGATCTATTCAAGATGCTCAAAAATCCCCAGCCTCTTTGTAGTTGCCTGCTTAGGAAAGTCTGTGGGAAGGAGAGCTGAAATCAGGCACAGGCCCTGGCAGAAGAAAAGCTTTGTGTGTGATGTCTCAGACTGTAATAACCTCAGCTTCCTTTTCTCCTGACGCCTCCTTTCTTCCATACCCCTCGTCTTCTGTTTTCTGACACTTTGTAGGATTTTTAAATGTAACACATGTTCTAAATAATCTGGATGGAGGCTGGATTGGGAAGCAGGGAGCATCTCTTCCTGTGTCTTCCCTAGGTGGTGTGGTGTTTTAAAAATAATGTGCCCTCTAGGAAAAGGACAATCACAATGATTGCTGAGAGCAAAAAATTCTCCAGATGTCAACTTTTTTGTTCATGAGATGCCTGCGCCCGGCCTTGAGCAGCCGAGTGGCTCTTGGTTATTGGAGAACATTGGACTTCCTCGCCCCTCTGAACCCCTTCACCTGTGTCCAAATTTCTGTTTACTATGTGGTGAAATCTGAATTGTTTTTGCTACATACATCTGTCTTGGTACAGCATCTGCTCTGGTAAGAGACAGCAAGAATCTGTGACGCACTTCCAATCACCCTGCCCCATTCCACTCAGGGCTGTCTTTCAGCATGTTTGTGGGTGAAACTACAGGATTTTTGTCAACAAAACTCTATGTATTTAGAGATCCAGTTACCTTCTTCATCCCCGGGTACAATCCTATGGCCAGAGAGCCACCAGAGAGAGCCTCTTCAGCTCTGCCAAAAGGGGTCATGAGAAAGGAGTAGGTGCTCTTAAGTTTTAAAAAGCTGCTATATCTCAGAGTTTGAAAATATTCACACTCATCTATAAATGCATGTGTTACCTCCACACATATAGGTCCAATATTTAATATGCAATAAATGCATACACTTTTTTAATCCTTCGGTTGAATTCGGAAGAAATCACCTTTTCTCAAAGCAGCTAAAGCCAACTCTTGGTTATCTTAGTTTTCGTAAGTTAACATTTGAGGGAAATGTTTTTGCATGGAATTCTGAGGATTTGTTGATTTTCCAGTTGGTAAAGATGTTAAGTGACAACACATTTAATATTAGTAAGAGGCACACTGTTACAGGACACATAAGCATGAAGGTTATAGAATGCTAGATCTTGAAGAAGTATTGGAAGCAAAAAAAAATATTTCAAAGTCAACACTTTTTATATAATCACCATATAATAATAATATGCTGAATAAGCATGCAATTATAAGATATAATAAATTTCTTAATATTTTAATGTGCTTTTTTGCAGCTTACATATACATTTGAAAACATAACTATATAAACATGTGTGATCTGTTTATTTCAATTCACAAAAAAAACTTGATTCAAAAGTGCATTTAAAAAGTCCATTGCTGGGGTACCCGGGGCGGGGGGCTCAGTTGAGCATGGGACTCTTGATTTTGGCTCAGGTCATGTTCTCAGGGTCCAGTCGGGCTCCCTGCTCAGTGAAGAGTCTGCTTCTCCCTCTCTCTCTCTCTGCCCCTTCTCCCTGCACGTGCATGTGCTCTCTCTCTCTAAAAAATACATACATACATATAAATCCATGCAATAATGCCATATTCCACTCTGACATGGCCCGTGGAGCAGTAAACACTCCCATACACAAGCCGACCCAGGGCCACACTTTGCTCCAGTTTGCTCAGAGGAGTAGAGGAGGGATCCCAAGCCCATACTCAGCCAGGTCCTGGAAGCAACACAAGTTCTCAATCTGCATAGCTTCAAGGAGAGGCGGTTCACATCAGGCAGATGCATGACTTGCCCTGCTTTAAAAGCTTCTGGGTTAAAACCTCTGGCCTTAAAAGAAATCTGTGCCTTCCACAATTCACAATTTCACAGGCATGAGGATGGATCAGTGACGAGAACTACCAGTCCTGGGAAAGCCCAAAGCACGGTGTCCTTCAGGTATGTATGGTTGATTTGTTGTTTCGTTCAGTTCAGATACAAGGTCCAGTCAGCAGCCATTTTATCCTAAGGAAGGTTGCTTAGGAACATGAGGGACAATTGTACTTCTGCCAGGTTACCAGGGAAACTGAGCCAGACAATGTAACCAAAGGTCAGCCTGGAATCCCATCAGTGCAGATCCTACAGGGCCGAGGAAGAAGCTAAGCCTGAGCTTTCCTGCAGTGGGATCACCCGGCCAGCTAGCGACAGACAGGGCCTGGCTCTGGAACTCTGAACTCCTTATCCTGAACTTCTTTTACTGCACAATATTCATATGAAATATTATATAAAAAGTTACTACCCAAACAATACCAACACCAAAGCATAGCTACATGAGTGTGGTTACATTTTTCAAGTTTATTGATGAGCATGTCTGCAGAGACAGAATCCAAGGCTTTGCTCACTCTGAGCTAGATTACATTTCTCACTTCCCTCTGATTTATCAGAGTTGTCACCTGGTTGTATAAAATTAGATCTGAATTTATTAAATTTCTTGCTTATATTAAGACATTCTGCATTTTAAAAGGGATTCACCAGCCCATACCATGCTTAGTATGCATATTCCAAAATGATTTTCAGTCCATTAATAAGTGAAGATCTTTTTAACTATTACTATGAGCAAAACATGATCCTAGGAAGTTTGTGAAGGAAGGCAAATATATTAGATTAAAAATCCTGTCTACCCAGAGCTTTCAGTTTTCAGTGTCGTTGAGAAATTAAAACATATGGGAGAATTGACTGAATAAAAGAGAATATATACTAAGAACCAACAACAAATACTCTACAATAAGATAGTTTACCTACCTCAAGGATCAACTATGGGATAGCACCAACCACAACCACTATACGAATCCCTTAGAGAGAGAGATTATTTTGATCAACATGCAACATGGCCCTTCAGGAGGGGCATGAGAATTGATATAAGGTTTAAATAACTCATAGGATCCCATCTTGGAGTGATATATAGGATTTATGTAGATTTTTCCCTAGGCAGGAAGAAGATGCTGTTTTTCCAGATTCAACACATAAATGAAAATGAAGCTTCAGGCTTGAAATCCAGTGTTTCCTTTCTTCTTACCAAGTAATGGAGGATTGATCACCTGTCTCAAGGAAAGTGGGAAATAGTCTGGGGACACTAGCCTCCACTCTGTCCAAATGCACTGTGGGAACAAGAAAGCATGCCTTCCCTTCCATTCTGAAATCTCAGGCTTCCTGACAATCCTCCATGCCTTATGAAATATCTCTGTTGAGCTTACCAAACTACCCTACAACAGTTTTGGTTCTTCTTCCTATCACCTGTCACAGTGTTTATCACATAGCAAGCATTAATGCACATGAAACAGACCAGAAGTAGCAAGGTCAGAATTCAGTGCACAGGACCTCCTTCAATAACAACCAGAGTCAGGTTCTGCTCATGGCTAGGGGTTCTCAACATGCTAAGGATAAGTTGGATGACCGTATTTCCTGGTTTTTTAGGGAGAGTTCCAGTTTATACCCAGGTCCTTGCAAAACTAATAATAATGCCTCTTTGCACTTAGAATTTAGAAAATAAGGCATATGGTCACCCTAATTATAAGATTAGTTCTAAAATGCAAAGTGCCATACATCTTCCCTTATTCTAATATCATGATACAGAGATAACCACTTTTAATATTTTAATATGATATTTCCCATCAAAAATATATTTCAAAAATCTAGGGTGATATTTTATGTATAGTCGTACGTTGTCATTTTCTCTTGATGCAAATGCAAAATATCCTCTTGTTTGTGAAAGAAACAGGTGCTCCAGTGGTGTGCTTGAGGCAAGTAGGAGCGTCTCTTCCTAGTAATGAATTAATTGATGTCAAGTTGATAACAAAATAAACCATAGTGGGAATATTTACACCATGGAAATTGGTAAACACTACAAATCTGAGTTTGCTTTTATTTGTCTGTTTAGAGAGTCAGTGGTTAAACACTTAACAGCATAGCACTGAGTGCTCCTAACAGACAATTTAAAAAACATTGCTCATTGATAAGTACAAAAAATAAAATAAAAATTACCCATAATCCTACCATTTGGGGATTCTCCCTGTCAATGTTTTGATGTTTTCCCTCTTTTTTCTGTGCTAACACACAAACACACACATCAAAACACATAGCCGTCATAAAGCAATGGGATTTGTTTTGAACAGATGTCACAAAATATACCCATGTGAATGGGTATCATCCTTTGAAATAATCATCTGATGAGTCTGAATGTTTTTTTCTAAGAATGATTCCATTGCTCTAAATACTTTTGGATCTCCTCTGTTTTGACTCTCAGAGAACCAGTTTAAGAGACCCACAATGAAATCACATCTGATTTTCTTAAGCCTAAATTAGAATTCTCAGATTTATCACTTAATTTATACATGAGACTTGACTCTAAATGAAATTTGATTTTTTCCAAATATAGCCATAAAATGAAGACTCAAGCTATTCAAAATAATATTTCCAAACCCTGAAGCCAACTTCTACACAAAGAAGGCATGCTGTTTTGGGGTGGTGCTGGTGGTGGGAGGCAGAGTCAGGCAAGATCTTTGCCTCGTATGAGAGCCTTGTAAGTTGTCCATTTTGAAAGGAATATCCATTGGGATGTAGATTTCTATCATGCATCTTGAAAATGCATCACATAATATTTTATAAGTTCATCTTCTGTATGAGTGTATTCATGTGTATAAACAGTTACACATTTTAAGAGATCATTTTAGCCATGATTTATATATTTAATGCAATTCAAGTTATGTTTTACACATTTTAAGTTAAGTTTGATAAAAACTCAAGTGTATTTTCCTAAACCCCTTTTCTCCATAATTCTTAATCCCATGTGCATTTTAAAGGAAATGAATTCCGTGTGTTTCTTATTCCATACACTTAACTCGTCAAACAATGTTTTGTAAGGACCCTTTGATATCCAAGAAGCCCTTTGAGTCTTTTTATGAGACTTTTTAAGCCTTTCTCCTCAGAAACAGGAAGTCATGTTTGGCCACGACCAAAAGAACTTGCATACCAAATGGTTTAAGTTCAATTTGAAAAGGCCACACCACTGAGCTTGGATGGGCTCTCAACGTGGCCACACGTGTTCTCCAGGCCCAGAGAAAAAGGCCGGTCAGGGTTTGATCTACTCAGAACCATGAATTGAAGAGCGTATATGTACCATGTTGGAGTCTCTTAGAAATTTTAAGAGATGGCAGGATCATTTTCAAATGAAAAAAAAAAAAAAAAGAATCTTTCTAAATTCTTTCAACTTGCAGAATTTTTATTTACTTATTTTTGTGTGTTTTATGGAAGGTGATGCTGGTGAGCATTGAGACATACCCTGCATATGGTATCCGTTGCCATCTGATTACATTTAGGCAGATTGCATGATTTAGTATTTCTGATTCTTTTTCTTCCCACACACTTCTTTCAACTTTCTGTTTTTCTGCTGCAATCACAATCCAACACCCGATAGGGGTAAATTCTTCAGGGAATTGTGCTCCTTAATCCATGGATTCCTATAGCTCATTTAACAGAGACATCTGTGCCCAAATGTTAAAATGCCCTACTAGTTTGTGGTTCCATAAGAATGATATAGGATGTTGGGGAAATCTTACAGGGATATGCACATAAATTAAGGATAGGTACCTTCTCTAAGCCTGAACCATGCTGAAAAATAAAATAGATTTCTCTTCATATTAGGTGTCAAAATAAAGCATATGCCAACATCCTCAAAGGGTGAGAGACACATAAATAAACATATGTCCAGTTTAATACCAAATAATAAAACAGATTTAAAAGGAAAGATTTATGCAATTTTATCATAAAAGTTGTATAGCAAAACAAGAGAAAAAGACTACATTACATAATAGGCAGAAAAACTCATTTGAAGTTAGGGGGAAAAAAAATCCACGAGCTTCCTGTCTTGTACCTATATTGACAAACATAAAGAAAATTCTGTTTCTAATACAAAAGCGTCACTGCCAATTACCCCGCCTGGAGTAGAGCATGGGCGGTCTGCTTCTCACCAGCGCCCCCTCTCTGGTGTAGGTAGAATGTCGGTCCGAGTCATTAATCTTAGCAGCTTACATTTGGATATTTTCCAAATGCTCTCAAGTGTAGGATCTCATCTGACCCTTATAAAAACCTCTAAGTATAGATAAAACAGGTATTAATATTGCTATTTGACAAGAAGAAAACCAGTCACAGAGAAGTTAAGAAACGGCCCCAAAGGTCATAACACCAATTAATGGCCAAAGGAAAAGGCTTTATGGAGTATGAGCACTGGGCGAGGACCTCTACATGTTTCCTTCCAAATGACCCCACACAACAGGCACTTGTTGGCCTCGGGTCAGGAGGCTGGTGCTCTGAGAGCTCAAACAACTTGGTCAAGTCAACGTAACTAGGGACAGCAACCTTGAGACCCACAGTGACTTCAAAGCTCATCACCACATTTTCTACTTACATCTGGAAGTAAGAACCTGTGCTCCTAATCTGTGCTCCTTGCTCTAGATGACTTTCCCCCACACGTGGCCGGTTCTCTTTCCCAATCGTGCCATGAAGGCCCCAGTACGAGCTGGTCAGATGGAGTTTAAACTGAACCCAACCGTGTACCCAAACTAATGACATCAATTCATTCAATCAGATCTCAATGAAACCAAGAGGGCTTTTATTCTTTAAATGTGAGCTGATACAAAACTATTTAAAAATATATCATTAGTTGAGCAATTTAGAGGAGAACTAGTTATATAAAATCATGAGGAACAAAATAGGCCCATCACTTTAGGTTGGGGATGTGGAGGTGTGGCCAGGCCCGAGCTGGGGGGTCCCTGGACTGCCCTTCCCAGCCTCATGTTATAGGACAAAGCACCTGCCTTATTAACTCAACTGAAAAATAAGAATTTAAAATATATATGATAAGACATGGCGGGTTTTTGAGCCCTTCAGGAGAGAATTTAGCTAAGTATCTGATATAAAGTAGGAGTGCTAAAATGATTGTTATTGAAAGTATTTTTTTTTCAAGTGAACCCGAAATGAATGGATATCATAGTGTTTATCCTCAATTTAAAATAAGATAAAAGAAAGGGAACAGGAGGGTGGGAAGGAGTCAATCATGCACCCCACGCAATTAACACAGGTGATGGTCTTTTGAATATGATGCCACCAGCCTTCATAACAAAGTAGCCCAGAAAAGTATCTTTAGGGAAACCTAAAATTAGGGGCTATCAAAGAATTTTTCCATCAGTTATATATAGGATCTCTTCTGTCATGAAATAAAAAGAAAAAGGAAAAAAAAAAAAGAACAGTTACGAAGATGAGAAACGATGTCCTGTGGATCTGCCACTTAGGGTCCAGAGGAAATAGGTAACTTATGTTTGGCATGTACATAAAGGGGATTCCTTGTCTCAAAGTAGAACACAGAGGCACACATTTCAAAATATAAAAAATAGGGAAAAACAAAACAACTTGAAACATTTGGGAAGGCCAGTATACACTGATGACAAGTCTTAAATATGGATTATTCTTTTTAAGGAAAAAAAAAAACACTTTTTTCTAAATACATGAACTAAAAGTTGCCCAGTGAAAATCTCATGGAGTTACTTTAAAGAGAAGGGGGGTTGTGATTGCTTTGGAAGGAAGCTCTGTGTCGTGCTACACTCATTCTGTGAGCATCCACTGGTCCCTGCTGGAAGCAGCCATCAGGATCTGGCCACACTGGGGAGGGGAGGGGGTGGAGTGTGCAACCCACGTTGAGCTAAAACCCTTCTCAAGGAGCTCAGGGGAAATGGGAGAGACAGGCAAGGGAACTCAGGTAGCAGGTATAAGTAGCCTAATAAGGGTAAATTCCAAAGCATTTGGGGACTCAATGGAACTGACATCTGAGCTGAACCTTAAATACAGAACAAAGGTTTCCTGGTTTAGAAGGAAGGAACATTTCAAAGGGAACCGTGCGTTAAAAGGTACAGAAACTGGGAAAGACATAGTGTGGCTTCTGCACAAAATGAAAAGTATTTTGGTATTGTTAAAAACAGGGTATCTGATGAGGAAAGATGATAAAGAAAAAGTTATTCTGACCCTTATGAAGACCGTAAGGAAGACTCTGGTCAAGAAAATGCAACAGGTGGAGAGAATGTGCTCAGCTCTTTACACAGCAAAGACTAGGGGACTCAGAGCCAAGGAGCAGAGGGAGGGGGCCCACCCCTGCAAAATTGCTAAGAGGAGACATCAGGGTGGGGGATTCTTCCTAAAGGGAGGCCAAGGACCTAAATATGGGGGGATGGAGAGCTTGCTCAGATAGCAAGGAGCAGGGTGCATGAGAGAGCAGATCTTATCCTGAGTTGCAGAACAAAGTCGGGACAGGAGAGGGTTCAGAGGAGCCTGAGTGAAATTTCCTTCCCCAAGGAGATGGTCTGACAAAAAATAAGACCTAAGCCTTGATGGAGAAAGTGTGCAAGGCTGGTTTCAGAAAGGCTGGGTATAAAAGACTGGATTTTATCAACGGGAAAAGAGAAGCCATTGCAACATTATGCGTTTTAGAAATATCTTTAGACATTATATTTTAGAAATGCTTTTCATACATTTAAATTGATTTTCTTCCTAGTGATAATTTAGAAAAAGAAGAATTTACTAAACGCAGGTCTGTATCTGTCACATACCGTTTGAAACCTTTGATTTCATAAGGGAGAATCAAGCCCTTCCCATGTATGCACCGGGAATCTACCCCAAAATAAGTTAAGGACCTTTTCTGACCAATAAGTAAAAGTCTAGTCCCCATAGCTCTAAAATCCCAATGAAAACTAAGGCTCCACTGGTACCCTTGGGAGAACAGTTTGTTGGAAGTGCAAGGTCATTTTGGAAGGTTGTTGAAAATTCATCTGGGAAGTCCCCCAGCCAACTGCGAGCAAAGGGGCTGCTAACTGGCCTTGACCCCTCCACTCCTGCTACTTTCTGTTTTAAAATAAAAGATGGAAAGTCTTTCCTGATCCACGCAGCCCTTCCCTTCACGGCCCTTATCCCTGCCACATGTGGACTTTGACACCCCGGGTTCCTGGATAGCGGGCAGGTAGATGCCCACCAGTCCAGCAGAGCCAGTCCAGAAGCCCATTTAGTGACAGCGACTCACTGGATTGGTGCAAATATGTGGCTAATGAGGACACATATTGAACCTAAATGCATGGAGAGGGACCTTTGCTGTCCACACTAAGGCTTATTCAATTATCAAAAACAGAGTATATTGGGCAGCATTGGGTATCTCTATCTATCTATCTATCATCTATCTATCTATCTACATAGTATTGAAGATCCCTTATGCCATCTTCTGGCTCTGCACCAATCCTGACTGTGTGAATTGCAGGTCATCAGCAGTTCTGAAATTCAGTTTCTTTATCTGTAAAATTAAAATACCATCACCCAATTTGTGATGTGCTGTGATTAATTTAGATAATCCTTCTAAAACCCCCAACACCTTGCTCACGATAGGCATTCAGTGTTCATCTCTTATACTTGGAGCTCGGCCAGATTTGACTCTATCAATCCTTTTGTTTGTCTCTTTTCTTTCAAGGATTGCATTAAAAGACTGAAAGAAATCTCTTTACTTTTTACACAAGAGCCCAGTTTTCTTGTGTTCAAAGCCCATAGGACCCTCACTGAATCCTGGGGGAAACAATTACCCCATTGCAAAACAATCCTCCCTCTTACCTCTCGCCCAGTGTATACCCACCCTAGAAAACAGACAAGGGTTTCACAACAACTGAAAACTGATTTTAAAAAAGGAAAAAAAGTGAATAAATACGAGTCTGAAGAGAAAGAGTCTGCCCAATACAAGTGTGTAAACTATAACAAGCAAATGTGGGATTAACTGTATGGATATTAAAAGCATGGGCCATGCTTTCCATACATTTTATTTGTGAGGTCTCCCTGAAAGGGCCTGTAAAAGCTGGGAGCTTGGGCCACTTTCTCTAGGGGATCCATAAGCTGTGGCAGCTGACACTGGTAAAATAGGTTATATGGAACCTTAGAAATTACAGCTTGATTTGGCTGGTATTTATTGCCTGTGTAATGTACAGAAACACTAAAACAGAAGAGCACATGTTTCCATCTGTGCCACATTATAGTGCCATGCATGAGGAGAAGAGATATTTTTCATTTAAAATGGTGGCAGTCCTATGGACCCTCCTCCTTTGATATCCTACCCTACCACATATGATATAGCAGAAACAGACTGACTATAAATGTGAATCTACCATCCTGAAAGCTGAAACATTCCAGCGCTCATGTCTCCCCCAAATATACCTTCCAAAACAGAAGTTAGATCAGGTGTTCTCATTCTCTCTCATTCTCAAGCTGACTCATTGTGCTTGCTTGCTTTCCTTCTTTCTTTTTCTTAGGGACAAAACACTACAACAAGCTTCTCTCTAAAGAAACTTCTGCAGTGCATACTTCTCCATGATACTTGAGGTGGAAGATAAATCTTTCTTCAAAACAAGCAGGGCAATAAAGAGATGGTTACTGGCCATTTAAGAGTTAAGTCTTCATTTTACATTCTAAAGCTCTGCTGAGTTCCTGACTTCTCAGATTCCCTCTAAGCCCCAGCCTGAGAGATAGGGAAGGAGCCCTATCCTGCCTTATCAACAGCCATTTGAAAGGTGATCAAGCTGGTTTAAGCAGATGGCCATCCATTCTCAACGGGGATTTTAACAGCTTTTTTTTTCTTGGGGTTGTTTTAGCAAGCCTGGAGGCTAGGTGGAGTTTGTGCACTTTGTTATTCCATCTGGGATTTTTCAAGGAATCAAGTGAAAATGAGAGTCAAGTTAAAACAAACAAACAAGCTAAAGAAAAAGAAAAATCCAATCAATTAAGCTGCTGGGGGTAAAAGAACTGGGGTGGGTGGTGGGGGGCCCCCACTGCCTACCTCTCCTTTTAAAACCTCTGTCTTTCTGGAGAACAGCTTCTTCCTTTTGCAAACACATACTTTGTCTTTGGAGGAGAAAATCCTGTACTGTGTTTGAGACCCAAGATTTCCATTTTCATTTGGTTGAGTTCATGATGGCCCCTAAAGGAAGTTATTAGACCCGAGCTGTAAAGGTCCCTGGAGATGGCCCCTCGAATTGAGGCAGAAAGAGGTTAAATTTACCCAAGGGCACACAGTTGGGAGTAGCAGAGCTACTGAGTTTTACAGCAACAGGGAAAGGGGCAGAGGCTCTGAGAACAGTTGGAATCATAGGGTTAGCACTCACTAGCTGTGTGATCTGGGAAATTATCGAAATTCTCTGAGCTCCAGTTTCCTGACTCACAACAGTGTGAGGTCCTTGTACTTAAGTGTTCTGCGTTGCCTGGGTCTTGGGACTATCCTAAGGCTGCAGAAATGACTTTAAAAAATATTTCAGGCCATTCCAGTCTGCTATGCTGCATCTTGTAGGTTATTGTAGTGACAACTGTCCCTTTGTTGTGGGAGGAAGGAGTCACTCTGCTGGGCTGTAGCCTAATCACTCTTCTTAAAACTCCTTTTTTTTTTATCTGGGGTTCGTTGGGTTTTCATGGCAGTCCCTGTCTTGTGCAGGCTGTCCTAGAACTAAGAACAAGGTGGCTTAACAAGGAAAATGCAAGCCGGGTTTAGCTTGTGAGCCCTAAAGTAGAGAAATCTGGAAGCAGCTAGATGGACTGTCTCCCGTTTCAATGAACATAGCCAAGAGTGAAACAGTGTACCCCCCACAGCTGCAATGGCCGTGCAGGTCCCAATAGTGAGGGAAGACAGGGCAGCCAGACTCTGCAGGTGAGGACCCAGTGAGGACAGCCCCAAGAAGATTTGGTACAGAGGAAATGGGACCACCAACCACTTGAAGAATGCCAGAATAAAGATGCCAAGAACCAATAAGATGAAAAACAGAAGTCAACCTGCCAGGGAAATCTAAGTGTGCCCTAGGGATTCCTGTAGGGTTCTAGGAGGATCTAGGGATCTAGGAGGATCTGGAGATGGGAAGAAGTAAGAAAAATTATAGTGGTTTCTAGGCTTCGTTTTATTTATAGCACACAATATCTTGACACACACACAATTTAGAGGGAAAGATTTTTTTTACTTTATTAGACTTTCATTACTTATTCTATTATAAATAACATATAGCACCATATAAAAACCCTTCCCATATCTGAGGACGACCAAGCACAAGAAAAGTACCTGGCAGGAATCAGCAGGGAATACATAGAAGAGCAAACCCACCACCACCTGAAATCAGCCTATCTGAATTTGAGGTTCTGATAGTGGTTCATTTGAATATTGTCACTTTTTGATTGAATGCTGTTTGGTGAATTTCTCAGGTTTACTGCATCACAGGCTCCTTGACTATAACACGGAGATTAATGAGACTACTTATCTCGTAAGTCTTCTTAAGGATTAAATAATTAAGACATGTAAACACATGTTAGGTCAGTGCATGCATTTGGTAAGTACAAATGCATGTAAAACAAGTTGTTTATTAAAATACATTTCAGAATCATCCCTGTCATCAAGTGATAATACATTTCAGCAGCAACAGAAACAATAAGCTGATGTCTCAAGTGGGAAGAAAACTTTTGCCTCAGGTCCTTTGCAAGAGCTGCGTGGAAAGACTTCCTGACTTCCTTGGACACTCCTTCTTGTCCCTGAACAATTAGCTGAGGCATTTCCTCCCAGGACACCTCCGGCACTGGGGATGTCGCCCATTACACTCAATAGGCTCTTGACTCGTCGCTCCATTAGACTTTGATTTTGAAAATAAGGGTTGAGTCTCCTTTGCCTTTATTCTTAGACTTATTCCAGGGATGACCAGACCGGGTGCTCCCTAATATCTATTACACTAGTGACCAGGAGTATCCAAGAGCCGAATACAGAAGACTGTGATTTTTTGTGTTTGGAAGATTTATTTTCTTTTTTTTTTTATTCTTATGTTAATCCCCATACATTACATCATTAGTTTTAGATGAAGTGTTCCATGATTCATTGTTTGTGCATAACACCCAGTGCTCCATGCAGAATGTGCCCTCCTCAATACCCACCACCAGGCTAACCCATCCTCCCACCCCCCTCCCCTCTAGAACCCTGTTTGTTTTTCAGAGTCCATTGTCTCTCATGGTTCGTCTACCCCTCCGATTTCCCCTGCTTCATTCTTCCCCTCCCACTACCTTCTTCTTCTTTTTTTTTTCTTAACATATATTGCATTATTTGTTTCAGAGGTACAGATCTGAGATTCAACAGTCTTGCACAGTTCACAGCGCTTACCATAGCACATACCCTCCCCAATGTCTATCACCCAGCCACCCCATCCCTCCCACCCCCCACCACTCCAAAACCCTCAGTTTGTTTCCTGCAATTAAGAATTCCTCATATCAGTGAGATAATATGATACATGTCTTTCTCTGTTTGACTTATTTCACTCAACATAATACCCTCCAGTTCCATCCACGTCGTTGCAAATGGCAAGATCGCATTCCTTTTGATGGCTGCATAATATTCCATTGTATATATATACCACTTCTTCTTTAGCCATTCATCTGTTGATGGACATCTTGGCTCTTTCCACAGTTTGGCTATTGTGGACATTGCTGCTATAAACATTGGGGTGCACGTACCCCTTCAGATCCCTACTTTTGTATCTTTGGGGTAAATACCCAGTAGTGCAATTGCTGGGTCGTATGGTAGCTCTACTTCCAACTTTTTGAGGAACCTCCATACTGTTTTCCAGAGTGGCTGCACCAGATTGCATTCCCACCAACAGTGTAGGAGGGTTCCCCTTTCTCCTCATCCCCGCCAACATCTGTCGTTTCCTGACTTGTTAATTTTAGCCATTCTGACTGGTGTGAGGTGGTTGTTTGGAAGATTTTGTATGCAAGTAGATTTACCTTTGTTTTTGGTTTTTGTTTGTTTGTTTTCCACAAGATGTTAGCAGAGACATGTTTTGTTGCTTTTGTTGTCATTTATTTTGTTTTGTATAATCTGTAAATCTTTTACTAATTCTGGTATAGTACTTTTCTTATGCTTAGTGGTACTTAAAATGTGTGGGGTCCTTTCATAAGGTATAGATACCTGTATTCCTGACATGCATATCAAATAAGCAAGTAAACTGTAATTAATCTTTTCCTCCAAAATCTGTGCATGTTGTAGTCATTTGCATACTATAGGATTAATTTGGCTAAAATAGCATTTTGTCCACTCATCAAAATTTATGGGTCTCTTATGCACTATGGTAAGATAGGAAAGAGTCAAAAGGCTGAGTTGATAACCACCATTCCCAAAAAAGAGGTAGAGTCTTAAGAAACATAGAATAACCGATGCATTATGCACAAACATCATTGTGTTCAAAGAAGAAGTGCTAGTTCCTTTGGCCTTGGGTGGGTGGTGTGGGGAAGACTCACAGGGATTATGATGATCAGGAGTTTTTGAAAGGCTCAGATTCTGTTAGGTGGACAAGTAAAGGAGGCACTGTGCATAGTGTTAGAGTGCACGGTGACTGGGGTTACAGGGTGGGAGTAAGCAGGGGGGTGAGACCTCTCATGGCCCTGTGAACCATGCTGAGGGCTTGAACTTGACTTTCTATGGCAAGGTGAGTGATGGGCGAATTCTACATGATGAAATTACGTAATCAGTTTTGTGCTTTAGAACTATCCCTACTTTGCGGAGGATGGTTTCGTGGGAGACAAACAGAAGTTAGGAGACCAGCCCGGAGAGCTTTGGGAAGATACTGGTGCCACAAATTAACCCCTCAACTGAGACAGGTGAAAGCTTAGAACCTTAATGTCTGGATGAATATTCCAGGATTGCATTAAAGAATCTTTTCTAGGGACCCTAAATAACACTAAATAGTCCAATACCCAACATCTCCCCCCCGCACATGGACCCTGGTGCTGAGACTCTGAACCTGCCACCCAAAACACTCTGCAGTTGACCTCTGATTTAAACAATATAAAATCGGGATGCCTGCGTGGCTCAATCGGTTAAGCGTCTGCCTTTTGCTCAGGTCATGATCCCGAGGTCCTGGGACTGAGTTCCGCATCGGGCTCCTTGCTTGGCGGGGAGCCTGCTTCTCCCCCTGCTTGTGTTCTCTCTCACTCTCTCTCTCTGACTAATAAATAAATAAAATCTTTAAAAAAATAAAATAAATAAACAATATAAAATTTACTTAAATTTTGGTTTACATGGAACATATCATATTGTGGTCTAATTATAGAAATAGGGTAATTTTGTGATTCTCTATAGACAAAGCTTATCGTTTTGGTCATGTTTTGATACTAATTCGGAGAATTATATAGCCAGTTAGGAGGTGAGATCCATACACATCTTCTACAGTAAATAATATTTATGTTGGCCCCAGACTTTCTTTTGTTCACATTATTATTTTTTTAAGATTTTATTTATTTATTTGACAGAGAGAGACACAGTGAGAGAGGGAACACAAGCAGGGGGAGTGGGAGAGGGAGAAGCAGGCTTCCTGCGGAGCAGGGAGCCCGATGAGGGGCTCGATCCCGGGACCCTGGGATCATTACCTGAGTAGAAGGCAGACGCTTAACGACTGAGCCACTCAGGCGCCCCTTTTGTTAACATTATTGACAAGGTCTGTCCCATGTCTGCCTCATGTCTAATAGGTATTTTAATAAAACATGTGTATCCATGGCCTCAGTTTAATACAAAGGCTGGTTCCTTTCCTGGTTATCACATCTCCGAGACCCACCTGGAACAAAATGTTTCCTCATCCATGCACAGTGGGAGAGAAATGAAGAGACCCTCCGTTCTGTCCTCACATTGGACTATGTATGCAACTACTCTTACACCAGCCAGAAATAGTTAAGAGAGGAATGTGCTGACTGACGTGAATGTATCAGGATCACTTTCTGGCCCAGGATGAGGTAGGATACTAGAACAAAATTGCAGTTCTATTTGGAAAGAAGGAAGAAGAGATGTTGAGTAGATATCACCTGGGACTACAACCAAGTCTAGAGCATCCTGGGTGACATTTAAGGAGGTCAGTAAGAGAAGGGCAATTCAAGAAGAGGAATCTAACTAGACAGGCAGACATTACCCCATTTTAGGTCCCCAGCCTTTAGAGAGGAGGCTCTGTGGTGCCCATGGGAGCTCTACTTTGGACAGCATGGAGCTCCACTGTAAAATGTGTTTCTCACCGTACAGGGTGGATTTGTTGTTTCTAAATTTTGTAAAATCTAGATTCAGAGAGCCCTGTAAATATTAGTTTAGGCAGATACCTGGAATTGATGTGCTCTACCTAAATCCTAGGGTCAAAGTGCTGGCACCCAGCATGCAAAAAATCAGAGAAACATAGTTCTTTATAGAATTTTTACAACTCTGTTTGCACTACACTTTGTAAACACACGCAGAGACACATAGTATGATGGACATAGATAAAATAGTTCTCCACTTCCCAATTCATCGCCCTTGTTTTACAGTGTCACCTAATAAACATTAGGTGTTTACATAGCTCACTTCTGTCTGCACTGACTCAGCTGTTCAGTGGTTTCAAACAATGGCATTTAGAATATTCAGTATGTCACCAGCTAGCAAAAGTCTCCAAGAGCACAGCAGCAACTCAGTTAAATCTTGCCTTAGGAAAACCAATTTTTCAATTAGTCAACAGGAACACACACACTCCAAACTAGAAATAGTCTCTAATTTCAGACTTTGGAAACTCTGGGATATAGTATGCTGGCTGCATCAGATTTATTGAGATACTTTTCCTGTTTGCAGTGACACAAGTTTTATGGCAACACATGCAGGGAACAGATTGAGGTTTCTCATCCCTTTATGCCCCATCAGCTGAATGCTAACCCATGCTCAGATGGTGCCTTGGCTACTCTTGCTCTCTGCTCAAAGATGAGAATCCAACAATGCAAGTGGTCCAGGGCCCATGACCTTATCCAATCATGTGGTCTCTGGAGTCAGAGGACATGGAGAAATGTGAAGCTTTAGAACTGAGCTCTCAAAGAACAAGGGCCAACTCTGCAAGCATAGCTGTGACCTCTCCAGATGTCTTCCTCAGAGCAGAAACTGTGAGCCGCCAAGGACTCTGGTCCTACCCTCGTTTCTCACAACTGAATGGCACACATTCTTTCTTTTTCTTTCCCCTTGTTCAATTCTGCTAAAGCTAGCCAACATTTTTTTAAACAACAACAAAAATAAATTTATGCAGGGAATTAGCAGTTCTCTCTCTGTTAAGGACATAGCCTATCTTCTGAGAAGAGATGAACTTTGTCCCAACACCTGGATTAAGAATAATAGACCCAGGTTCTGCTTTCTATGGGAAGAAAGTCTTATCACAGGATGATGTCAGAGGGCATCAGTTCTTACCCAGAATTTTCCCTTGACAATTCCATCATATTCCACTTACTCATTAATTAATTAATTAGTTTTTCTGTCAAGCAAGGGCCCAAGCAGGAGAGATATTCTGAGAAATAATACTGCATCTGACCTGGTCTTTCAAAGTAAAATGAAAATAGATCCTGGTCTTTATCTATCTTCCTTGAATTATAATGATAGTAAATTAAGGATGCAACAAACAATGAGCAAAAGAAACTATCAAGAGCAGGGGAAGTATTTCACCCAAGCAAACGGGAAGACATGATCCACAGTCTCAAATTGGTCACACTTTTGACCTTTACACTATTTAACAATGATTTTTGATAAATTTTCAGGGATTTTTGTAGCTTTCAATTCTTTCCTTTGCTACAGAGACAACTCTTGCACTGAGGTGGGTTACATATTATTTTGACTTATATCCTGGTCACAAGTTTTTACTGAATTTTTTTTTTATTCTTTCTAAAGTGTCTTATCTAAGAGTATATCTAAGAGCCAGATACCATCATGGTTTCAACTTCTTTATTAAAAGTTTTATGATTAATCCTTTGTATTAAACATCCTTACACTTAGTCATATCACCAAATATTTAAAGAAATGGTTCCATGAAAAATATAATAATTTTTAAATAGATAGCATGTGCCTGTTAATTTTTTTTTTTTTTGGCCTGTTAATTTCTAAGTACTTTGTAGTCATACGTCATTGAATGTGCAAAATATTTCTGCAAAAAAGTTTTATTATTTTCTTTTTATAGGTTAGGAAATGAGGTTAGGTAGTCAGTGATAGGCTAGTAAATTCCAGAAGTTGGATTTCATCCCAAGTCTATGTGACTCAAAGATTCAAAACCTCCCTTTCTATGAAAATCAATGTTTCCCTTTGTAACTAAGTACAGGAATTTTGCTTTTTTATTTTAAAAAAGTGCTCTTTTTGATATATACTTTTTGGTGAAACATTTAATTTTTTTCTCAAGTTTAAATGGTGATAAAGTGTTGATAGGCCTCAAAGGGATATTGAAACGCCCAGTTTTCTTCTGTCTAAGAATCTTCAGGTCCATACGTCATGGTTAAAGAAGTATGAATACATCATTGCTGCTTTTCCTGAAGGAGTTGAAGGATTTGGCAGCTACAGAAGGAATGTGTGGACCTTTACTGTGAAATCTCCCAGTGATTCAATTATATTCAATAATCACTTATAGGTTTGAGCCATTTCAAAGTGAGTAATGAAATTAAAACTATGGCAGAAAAAACTCATGCCATTTGTCTAACTTCAACACACACACACACACACACACACAAATCACTGCCTGGATGCAGGATTGGCTAAATAATTAGCAGGACCCAGTGAAAAATGAAAATGCAAACCCTTTGTTTGAAAACCATTAGGAATTTCAAGACAGAGCAAAGCATTACGCAGTGCTCAGGGATGTCTGAGCATGGGGTTCTGTGTGACTGCGGGTCACACACCTTAGGGCAGACCCTGCCCCTGGATCTGAGGTCCACTACTAAGTTCTGGCTCCATGACTCCCCTCCAAGCCTCAGTTTCCTTGTCCACATTCTGAAAATAGAAATGTGTCCCTCTTAAAATCAGTTTTAGAACTAAAGTAAGGTAATGAAGCAATGTTTGCTCATCAACACTGATGTCACACCTACCATAACTTTCACCCTTCATACATTTTGTGTATTTTTCCATAATATTAACACTAACCAAAGGAGAAGGCCAAAAGACAAGGCAGTGTTGTGTTATTCTCCTTTTTACCCACTGTAAGACTTACACAGTAGGCAGCAATAAATAGGCATGACAGAATATTTGCTGACTTTTCACATGGTTTTTAGACTCTATTTGGTATCTCTATTTTTATAAAATAAATATAGACCTAAAAGTTGAAATCCTACTCTAGCAATCAATTCTTTTACTCCATTGCTGACCTTTATAAAGTTGCATTTTCTCTTCTACCCTAGGCATGCCTTTGGCTATCTTCCCAACTCTATTTTCTACCAATAAATGCAGTTATTTGAAAAGAAAGATCAGCAGACCTACCTAATCTCTCTGAGCACAAACCAAATACATTTCCTTTAAACCAAGGTTTTATTGACAAATAACAGCTTCTGTTGATATCTGCACCCTGATTTGTAAAAGGTAGTCCTTGTTTTTTTCTCTAATTATGCTCCACGAAATGCCGAGCATTCATGAAGCCCCCCTAGAGACAGCCTGCACACTAAGAAGAGAGAGAGCAGTGGAGACCAAGGTAGCAGATTTTAGGGTTCCCCACTCCAGCTTCAACAGACTTTACAATGCAAATACCTTGAAATGTGAGCTGGGGTCTACCAGTCATTCAGTTGCCATCAACTATATACTTAATATGCCAGGAGGATATGTGGATTTGTCTGGTAGAGCTGCTGTGGCAAAGAACCATGGGCTGGAAATCTGGTGTCGCAGGGTTGGTTCCTTCTGAGGACCAAGAGGGGGGACTTTGTTCCAGGCCCCTCTCCTTGCTTGTGAATGACCATCCTCTCCCAGAGTCTCCACATTGTCTTCCCTTTATCTATGTCTGCCTCCACATTTCCTGTTCTTCTAAGGACACCAGTCATATTGGATTAGGGCCACCCTAATGACCTCATTTTAACTTGATCATATGCAAAGATCCTAGTTCCAGATAAGATCATGTTCTGTGGTACTAAGGATGAGGATTTCAACTTATGAATTTGGGGACACGATCCAGCCAATAACATGTCACAACAGAATCTCCAAAATTGGAAGGAGTTAACATTGGCTTTAAAATTTCAAAAGTCTAGTCCCGGATTAGAAGGAAGTGTGGGAGGGAAAGAAATTGGGACTCAGGGTAAAAATTAAAATAAAAGACATGGTTGGGAGAAACAGAAATCATTGCAAAACTAAGATTTAAGACTGACAGAATCCACAGGTGGTCTGTAGGGCCTGGGAAGACAGCAGACTTGTCACTCCGCATCTGAGCAGAGCCCCCACGGACAAGGCATGCTGTCAGCATAGAAATGCTTATGTCAGCGGGTCTTCAGGAGTCCCTCGGAATTTCCTTCAATGCATCATAACTCAGGGGCTGTCAAGAATATCCCAAAAAGAAATTTGTTCATCTCTTGCCCTTAGTTTCTTCTTCTGTAAGATGAAACAGCCACTTCCTAAAGTGCTGTGATCCCAAATGTTCACTGTCCAATGCAGAAAAGCCATGTTATATGTCACTCTAGCAAGCAGATGTCTCTTCCATTCTAAAGTTATATCCCAGTGGAATAATCTTCCTATAAACTCAAGCTCTTTCTGATGTCAGTCTACGGAATGAGAACTGCAGGTAGAGAAGTGCATCTATTAAGGGAAGTGTTTAATGAACAGATTTAAGGATTCTGGGAAGACGCAATGAGAATGGCAGATGGCAGGATGGAGAAGTAACACCTAAAAATAAAACAAGACAGGGAGAGGGAAAGCAGGCAAAAAAAAAAAAAAAAAAACAATGAAAAAAAATTCAATAGAGAAAAGCCTTTTCCATGAGAGGTAACAAAACTCTTTCTTGACCAAACTCTAACCAGTTTCCACTGAGCCTTCTTCTCCATAAGACCCCAACCCTGGCCTATAAAGACCTGAACAAACAGGAACACAGTTTTTGACAGCTCGAGGCCACATCCCTAGGGCCATCCCAGCCTCCCTCAAAGTGCCCAAGAAAACTCAACGCAGACAGAAGAATTCATTGTGTGTTACAGCTAACACCCAAAGACAAGTCCCCCTTGCCCCATCTCTGCAGAGGGCAGGAGCCTAACTTCAATGAGCACTGGTTAACACACCCAAACCAACTCTCTTCCCACTCTTAATAATTTTTTCTTTCCTTGATTCCACTGAGCCCCTGTTCACCCCATCTCCTCTATTCCCAGTTCTCCCTTTAAAATGCCTGGTCAGCTCCACATAAATACAAGTTGAGTTCAGTCCATAATGGACTCTTTCCCTATTGCATTAGCGTGCTATTGATCAAAATCTGTCCCGTCAGGGTGCCTGGGTGGCTCAGTCAGTTAAGCATCCAACTCTTTCAGCTCAGGTCATGATCTCAGGGTGATGAGATGAAACACCGTGTAGGGCTTTGCGCTCAGCAGGGAGTCAGCTTCAGGTTCTCTCTCTGTCTGTCCCTCCTGTTCATGCACTCTCTCTCTCTAAAATAAATAAATAAATCTTAAAAAAAAATCTGTCCTGTCCTCTTTAACTAGTATCCAGATTTGTTTGCATTTGGCAGTGGCCACAGAAAATCAGAGGGCATTATTCTGATGGGGACCATCAGCCTCACAGCATCCAATCCCACCTTTGTTTCTGTTCAGCTCTCGGGAAAGCAGGGCAGTGGGAAGTGGGAACTCCAGACTTCTCTTGGCTGTGACCATAAGAAGGCTTTGCTTTTCATTCCAGTGACTCAGGGTGCTGGTTTTTCTGTGGTCAGTAGCTCAAGACTTGAGTTATACTGAGAAATTAACACTAAGAGTTGGAAATAAATCTTACAACTTTTGGTGTTTTCATTTTTCAATGTCTTGATCTAACTGTTCACCTTAGTTAACTAAAGTGAGACATAAAACTGATTCAGGGTCATGTTCACATAATGTTTACATTGATTTAATAGAAGTTAATTTCTTACATTCAAAAAGCACAATATATTTGGACAGAAGATAGAAAAATAGTCTTCCTCTAGTTTTCCACTCCTAAGAGAAACATGAGTTCAACCTGAAGACATCAACCCCACACAATTACAACACAGGCCTGCCTACGAGAGGCCTTGTGTGCCCCAGGCAGGAGTAGCCTCATAGGTGGGGAGTCAGGCCCACCGTGGCCAGCCCCACAGGAAGAGTCACACCGGCTAGGTGACTGCCAGCCTCAGAATACCGATCTCCAGAATGCAAAGCCTCACAATTGCAAATCTCTCATTTGTCTTAAAGAGATTATTTTTAAATAGTGTATTGCCAAACAAAATAGGTAGGGTAGTCACACCTAGAAGCATATAAAAAAGAGATTATTTAATCAGATAGGAGAAATACCCCACCCATGCTTGACAACCTAAAGAGATGGAACCCAGGGACAGATCTATAGTTTTCTATCGATAGAGATGTTAGACCCAGCCTGGAATGTCAGAGAGTGCTGGATGTTTCGAATTCCCACCTCCTTGAGGATAAAGAGTTCCAAAGCAATAACCTCTTAGAACCTGTTCCAATGACCTAAATTCTCTTAACTTTGTTTTCTGTGCTTGTGATGTTACCAAAGCAGCAGAGTATCTTTACATCAGTGCATTTGTGTGCTGGTTTTAATTAATTCCATACGTGGCTAATCTTGTGATTCTTACACATTCCACCCTCTCTCCTAGCACAGAAATATCTAAGAGTAACCATCCAAGTCATTGTATCATCATTCACCTTGGATATATAAAGATGAGGTGGTGAAAACACACTGGACACACAGAGGCACCACCTCAATGCTCTTGCTGACCATGAACCGGTCTCCATCTAACCTCAGTGGACTCTGCAACCCAACCCACAATCCATCCTGCTACTTCCAGCACCTTCTTCTTTTTTTTTTTTTTATTAGTTTCAGAGGTAGAATTTAGTGATTCTTCAGTTGCATATAACACCCAGTGCTCTTTACATCACATGCCCTCCTTAATGCCCATCACCCATTTACCCCATCCCCCCACCCACCTCCCCTCCAGCAACCCTCAGTTTGTTTCCTAGAGTTTAACATCACTTATGGTTTGCCTCCCTCTCAATTTTTATCTGGTTTTATTTTTCCTTCCCTTCCCCTATGTTCATTTGTTTTGTTTCTTAAATTCCACATATAAGTGAAATCATACGATATTTGTCTTTCTCTGACGGACTTACTTCACTTAGTATACTACCCTCTAGTTCCATCCACATCATTGCAAATGGCAAGATTTCATTCTTTTTGATGGCTGAGTAATAGTCCATTATATATATACCACATCTTGTTTATCCATTCATCTGTCAATGGACATCTGGGCTCTTTCCATATTTTGGCTATTGAGAACATTAGTGCTATAAACATTGGGGTGCAGGTGCCCCTTTGATTCACTATTTTTGTATCCTTTGGACAAATATTTAGTAGTGCAATTGCTGGGTCATAGGGTAGTTATACTTTAATTTTTTGAGGCACCTCCATACCATTTTCCAGAGTGGCTACACCAATTTGCATTCCCAGCAACAGCGTAAGATGGTTCCCCTTTCTCTGCATCCTCGCCAACATCTGTTGGTTCCTGACCTGTTAATTTTGGCCATTCTGACTGGTGTGAGGTGGTATCTCATTGTGCTTTTGATTTGCATTTCCCTGATGCCAAGTGATATTGAGCATTTTTTTCATGTCCAGCACCTTCTTTTAACATGAGGCTTTCTGCAGATCTATTCCTAAGCAACCAAGCCAGGGCAATAGTCCAGGGCTATATTCTGGAATACTTAAGTCATTGCCAAAACCAAATGCCTAGAAAAAAGGAAAGAGAAAAAAGTCTAAGATACCACAGTTTCATAGGATCCTAGCAATGTGAAGCATCTCGGAAGCCACCTATTCCATAGCCCTCTAATCCCATCTGAGGCTAGAACCCATCACATAGCAGTGGGCCCAAGGGACCACCTGCTTCTGCTGCAATGGGCCCTCCAAGGAGGTGACAGCCCTGGCCCCAAAGAAAATAGATGTGGTCAAGTGTTAATTACTTCTGGATGACGCTTTCCACATGGTCTTCAGAAAGAAACTTCCCGCAACCCAATGGCTCATTGTCTCAGCGAGAGAGGCTTGGCTTTTGGTGCTTTGCGGCACCTCAAAATTAAATGTGAACGAAGCTGACTTAAGTGCAGAATAATGCGGCCTCATGGTGTTGGGCACCAATTGGCTGAACACAGAGCCAGGGTGAAGGTCAGAGGCATGCCGCAGCTGAGCAATGAAAGGTTGGACGTTGAGTCCGCCTGAAGTAGACCCCTGCAAAGGTGGTTCCTGTGGTCATGTGAAGGCTGCCGCTTCTCAGTTATCCCTGAGATCCTTCCATGGGGGTATCCAGTCTGGCCCTGACTCAAGCAGTATTGACCTGGAGCTAAGCTTCGGTATGTTTTGGGCTAGAGCTATGTGTTGCATCAATTCCTACCCACATGACATTGAGACTACTCCATCAAGCTTACTCTGAGTGGCGATAACAATGACCACAGGGTCACAGAGTTGATTAGCATGCTGGCTGCTGATGCTTCCATTCCACATGTGCTCATTTTCTCCTCATGGCCAGCCCGGCTCCCCCACCTTCAAGGTGAGTGGGCTATCCACTGCTGGTGCACTACCTTCCACCTCTCTCTCTCTTTCCTGCTGCACAGTTGTTTGTAATGCATTATCCTGCAGGACTGGAGACAAATGTCCAGCTTGTAAGTAAAATCATGCAATTATTTTGAATTCATCCTACTTTGCATTTGGAGTATGATACACTAATGCACAATCTGCAGGTTCCCCTGAGCTTTTCCAATCACTTTTGTCCTATGTTGGTCACTATTGTCTATGGTCTGGTTGGCAATCCTGACCTTCTAAAGGACCACACTTGAGCACAGGGATGTGAACTCACTGGTCACACGGTGCTGCTCAGCATCCTGACTACAGAGCTGCCTAGGAGCCATTCCCTTTCTCTCTAGTCAGTTTGGAGGACTGAGCCCAAATGACCTCTCTTTGCACTGGGAGGGACAGTGAGCAAAGTTTCCAGATGAAGCCCAGCCCTTGGGAGGCAGCCTTTCTCTGTTGTCTTGTCCTGTTTCCCATGAGAGCTTTCCCTTCTCTGATAATTCCATCTGAAGTGTTCTATAACTCCTCTTCCAGAAGAAAATAATAATAATGTCACTCATTCATTCATTCTACAAACATTTATTTTATTTTTTTCAAACTTTTTTTTATTATTATTATGTGATGTTAATCCCCATACATTACATCATTAGTTTTTGATGTAGTGTTCCATGATTCATTGTTTGCATATAACACCCAGTGCTCCATGCAGAACGTGCCCTCTTTAACACCCATCACCAAGCTAACCCATCCTCCCATCCCCCTCCCCTTTCAAACATCTTTTTTTAAAATGCTTCCTAAATTCTCTGATTTTTGTCTGTAATTTTCCACTTCCTTCTAGTTCATCTTCTTCAGTGGGTTTGTCTCAGTCCTAACACTAGCTCACCTCTCCTTCTTTGCACTGCTGAAAAGCATTGGCAACATCACTCTGCAGGATGAGGGATATTGTCTGTGGTCATGACATGGTGTGTCCCTTGTGGCCCAGGTAGGCACCCCCAGGCAATGAGTCTAATGTTTTCCCTTATAATGACAACTTTGCAATCAAGTATTAAAAATTAAGAATAGAGTACACAAATATTACATGCAATAATTGTTTCCCTCTTTTTCCTTTTGTCCCTTCTGAAGCAATATCGTATCCAACGAGGCCTAATGTGCTACAGAACTTTCACTGTCACAAACAAAGCAATAGTTCAGTACCAGCCCTTCTTCCTTTTCTGGCCTCAAACTCAAGTCATGCACCATATTAACTGCAAACAGCAGGGTCTTGATCATTCTTAGTTGCCAAATAGCCTAGCAAATTACATATTGCATTGGCTCTGGGTACTGCTAGAAGAAACGAATGTTTATGTTTATGTGGAAAATATGACCATATAACAGAATTGGGGATATTTAAATTTTTTTTCGCGAATATATAATTTCAACAATGAGTACAATGAGTGTTGCTTGAGAATTCTTCAGAAAAAATGAATAACGGATTTACCAAAATTGTTAGAAACTGATCACTGATTGGTGGCAGTTGCTTTGATTAACACAGAAATAGAGCGAAATAATCAAGGTATTCATTTGTTTTCACTCATTGAGTACCCATATGCTATTTCCATTAGAGCTGCCTAAAGTTACTTAGCATTTGATTCTGCATTGTAGGGAGAGCCATGCTCCCAGGCAGGCACAGACCAATGGTAAGGCATATGGGAGATTCACTCCTTTTCTCTGAGCAGATGGAGACTAAGCATGTCATAGAAATAATGTGTTTTGTCTCTAGAGGGAGGATGCTGGCTGCTTTGTTCTTACAGGACATTGCTTGCCAAGCCTTCTGCTCAGGTTAGAACTTGTACATTTTGGGTTTCCACTGACTTTGCTTCTTTTGAAAAGAGTTTCCACAATAGAGATCCAGAAACACAAAACACTTGCTTCACAAAGTTCCAAAAGTCTGAAGTCCATGAATGAACTTGGAACATTCCAAAGAGTGCAGTGTATTCCCATGGCAGCCAGTTTCATCTCAAACCCTAGAGGGGCAAGTGTGGGAGCAGCGAGTGATGGGCCCTCCCAGGGATGCAGAAGCAAAGTGTGGAGTTCAACTCACCTGTCTTAGTCCCTTCTGGCTGCTATCACAAAATAGCACAGACGGGGTGGTTAATAAGCAGCAGACATTTATTTCTCAAGGTTCTGGAGGCTGGAAATCCAAGCACATGACATCAGCATATTTGGTGTCTGGCGGGAACCCACTCACGCTGACACCCCTTTCTCACTGTAACTCATGTTGCTGAAGGGATGAGGTGTGCAGTGCCCTTTACAAGAGTGCTAATCCCATCATGGGCCCTTCCCTCAGGACCTGATCGCCTCCCAAAGGCCCTACCTCCTAACACTCTTACTTTGGAGATTAGGATTTCAACATATGAATTGTTTTTGTGGGGAGCAAACATTTTAGGCCACCTCATCACCCACCCAAAGTCATGTAGCTGATCTGAACTAAAAACTTAGATTTCATAACTCTACTTACAATGTGATCTGATCTATCAAAGAGTTTGGTTTAGGTAAGAAGGAACAACTACCTTCCAGAGGCCAACCTGCAAGCTCTGATCCCTTAGTGCAGGATGAGTACGTGCAGACCACGACCCCAGTGGCTTTTGGCTATCTTCTGCATGAAATCAATGCACCTGCTATCAGCGTTCAGGGTTTGGATTGTGTAAGACGTACACACACTAGGCATCACGTTCTCAATGGCCTCAAACTTAGCCTTCTGAGGTTAATTTCAGTTACAGATAGTCACAAAGTTGCAAGGCACAACTCAAAGCAGAAATCACTCATGCAACTTTAAATGATGTTACATTCCCTCTGGTGCACACTTGTTTGGGTTTCAGTAACAAAGTAACATAGAGGGAGTGGTTTAAACAACAGGAATGCATGGTCTCACGGTTCTGGAGGCTGGTGTCTCTCTCCTTGGCTTGCCGATGGCTGTCCTTTCCCGGTGTCTTCACATCAGCCTCCTCTGTGCACCTCTGTGTCCAAATTTCTCTTTTTCATAAGGACACCAGTCAGATTGGGTCAGAGCCCACCCTCATATCCTCATTTGAACTTGATTTCCTCTGTAGAGACCCTGTCTCCAAACAGAGTCACAATCTGAGATACTGGGGGTTGGGACTCCAACCTATGACCTTGGCAGGGGGCACACAATTCAACCTATAACAATTAACTCTGTTTCTTAAATTATTTGTTACACAGTTTCATGACAGATATTCTGAGTGGATTGAAGGATCAATTTATGAAATACAAGCAATAAAATGATCATAATTTTATATCTCTGTTTGGGCTACTTCATCACAGTTCAAAATTCTGATCTTGTGCTTGATTTAGGATATGGTTTTTTCGGTGTTTCCAAGAACCTTCATGTCTTCTGCCCCTGACTTGACAAAATCTCCCAGAGAAGCTACATGGCACAGAGATGGGGGTGGGGTCCAGACCCAGGTTCACACCCTGTCTTAGGCACACTACAGCATGGACTGGCTTTGGGTGCATTTCTTACCCTTTGTGGAATGCAGTTTTCTCATCTGTAAAATGAGATCCCAATGACAATTGCAAGAGCTAACCCGTCAATGTCAGGTACAGAGTACACATTTGGCAAGAACGGATTCCTATCCCCATGCCTCAGTAAGTGGAATAATCACAGCTACTTTTCATTGTGTCTGCCGGTTGCCAAGTGTTTTATATGCATTATCTTATATAATCTTTGCAGTCAGCCAGCAAGATATATATTATTACGTTATTATATATGGAGAAATTCAGTCTCAAAAAGATAATACATAATAGCTTATTTTCACTGATAGAGCTGGAATAGGAATCCTGGTTTATAAGGCTCGTGGCCTTCCCAAAAAGACTGTCCCAACTCAAACCCAGGATTGCTTTTTTTTTTTTTTTGTCTGCAAAATTTTTGTTTTTTCCCCAGATCATGGTTTCCTAATGACCAATGAAGTCTTTAGATAGTACCATTTTAAGGGATTGCTATCCATTACAGGAGATTATGTAGGTAAATTACACTACTAGGCATATTAGGATAAGTACACTTTAAAAGTCACACACATGTGCACACATCACAAACACACACACACACACACAAACATTTAAACAGGTTTACAGTACAGGGAGTTGATTTCCAGATGTGGTCAGGAGAGCTACACAGAAGGAGGTACGGCAGGAATTTGGGAATGGGGGGTGGGTGTAGGAGGTTTCAAACAAGAGAAATGATGCATATAATAACATCACTATTTAAATATACCTTGTGGTCCGCAGATAAAAAATAGATTTGGGTCAATTGGTAAGATCTTGAACACTGGAAACAATGTACCACATTTTCTAAGTCCGGGAGCCACCAGCAGGTCCTACAGCTGCTCTGAGCAATAGATAAAAAGGCCCCTTCATTTGAGACATCCGCACACCCCCTCAACAGCTACTTTTGCTCAGCCATGTAAAACCAGAAAGTGAGCAAGCCCCTGTGGTTATTACTGTATGAGTAAAATACAAGCCTCCATCACCTACGCCACGCCAGGCACTGAGCTAGTTTTCCACATACTGTGCCTTGTTTTAATCGTCCCGATGATCTGGGAGGTACGTTTTATTTATTTATTTTCCATTGTAAAATGTGCTTGGAGATGCTATTTAATGACGTGAAAGCTCGACAAAGGCTAACACAAATCCTTAACTTTCTTTGAGGGGGCCTATGTTGGAAGCATGAAAGTAAGCATACCAAAATATTCTCATGCCACTACCTATAAAGTGACCAGATAGCTAACCCTGGCTGTCTGTTAGTAAAATCTAGAAAAATGGATATGGCATCTTCTTTCTACATTTTTTCTGTAATATATTAATATACCAAGACTCGGGGGGCAGGAATTCTCTAAAATACATACACAAACCTTGAGATTGTGTTTATGATACTGAATTCTGAACAAAGTCTTCCTGCTTTTTGGGAAGATGACCCTCAGTCCAGAAAGAAGCATTGTTTCCTAGCTTTAGCTGATCCTATGAATACAATGTGAATATAGTCGACGGTGGCTGGGACAGATGGAAAATGAGGCCATAATGAAGCCTCCTCATTATTCCTTGTCAGTGCCGAGTTCCATTAGGAAAATTAATATATTGACTATTTCTCTTGAGATGAATCCCAAGAAAATGATCCATGCAGAGGGAAGTTTCAGAATGACAAATATTTATGATATATTCAGTGGTAGTTTTGGCATATTCTGTGTCCAGGAATCCTGGAGTCCTGGTAACCTTGACTACCCAGCCTCGACTTGCTGGTGTTCCCACCAGCTCTCCTCCTCGTCAGAATGCCCCTAACGAGCAGGGGTGGAGTTTGTCCACAAGAGAATACTTTATAGTTGATTAACTGCCACCAAAACCTCATTTATCATTTTAATAAACTTTCCAAGGGAGAGGAAGGATTTCCCCAGATCCTCTTTATCTTTGGCATGGAAGCGTAATGGGTAATCAAGTGTGGATCAGCATAGACCCATGCTAATTCCTCTTAATCCCCATGTGAATATTTTATTTTTATTAATAATCACACTAAAACCACTGAGCATTTTTCCTTAATGATGTGCTTGTTTGGGGGAGGAAGGATAGGCAAAAAAAAAAGTTTAAACTCAAAGTTCAGTTCAAATAAACAGAGGAGGCCATGAAAAAAAAAAAAATACCCAAAGATTACTCGCATACAAACATTCTGAAAAATATAATCTAATAAGACCATGAAGGAGGAAGAAAAGTTTGCATCCTTCCTGAGCACTGGCAATGGAGCAGGTGCCTTATCCACGTGACTTTATACCACTGTATCATGGGGCGTGTATTAGTATCCGAAACTTAAGGTAAAGAGGTTCAGCTCAGTGAGCTGTGGAATTGATGAGTCACATTTGGACACAGGTGTAATACTTCAGCCTGTGCTTGCTCCATTGTGTCTTGCTGCCTTTTCAAGGAATGATTAAAAATACAGTTTTATTTCATAGTTATGATGCATTTTTTTCTTTCCATAATTTCCTCACCCTGCCCCACCTTCCCACCCCCTCCTTCCTGCTTCAAATGAATCATATCTCTATTCCCGTGAAACCATATCTGCTAGACTTTCTGGGTTCCATACTAATATCCAGATCCATGAAAATTGTTAAATGTTTCAGAAAACTAGGTGAAAAATGCAAAGCATAGTTCCTGAAAACTTAGAACCAGTCCTATGAAGGAACCAGGCAGAAATTGTCTGGTACCCAAAAGGACTTCCTTGAAAAATTAAGGGGGTGGGTATTCTGGGAGGTAAACTGCCCCCAGCCTCAGGCACTGATGGTGGCCCCCAAACTGGCTGTACCTTCTTCCATTCTGGTCTCTGATGACCAGGACTGTTCTTGGGTGAGCCCCTGGAGGTTGGTATTCTCCATCTCTGCATCAAACAGGTGTGAAGAGAAAGTAAGAGCCAATTTTAGGAAACTGAGAGTCAGTGGTCAGGAGCCAAGATAAAAACCGATCAGGCTTAGGAGAAATGAGAAGAATCAGAAAAGTAGAAACAGTAGAACAGAGTGACATGGAGGAAGCAAGCAGTTGACAGGACCAAGAGAGAATGGGCCACCCTGCAATGCTGGCTGGGGCATGCCCAGGAGCTAGCAAAGTGCCCAGCTCCTCGGAAGCCCCCCAAAGAGGAGCTGGTCGGGAGCAGATCAGACAGGGAGATGGGAAACCAAGAAGGCAGGAAAGATAAGTCAAGAGAGCAAAGTGGTAGACCCCAGAAGTACTTTAGATGGCTGGGTGTCTCCCTAAAATACTCCATCCAAGCATTGACTCCCTCACCCCTGGGGAGCCTGGGTCCTGGCTGTGAAGCACTCTCTAAACCCCAGGTGTCCACCCGGTCTGCATTTTCTCTGTAAATGAAACTCTTAAACTGCGTCAATCCCATCCATTATACCAGCACCTTAGCATCTGACACATGAGGCCACCTCTACTCCATTACAGTGCAACCCTACATGTTGTGACTTCCCATTTCCCAGCCCCCAAATACGAGAAGTTTGGTGCTTTGCCTGTGAACTGCTCTGGGCGGATGGCTCCCTGCCACGGCTCTTTCACTAGGCATCATGGAGGCAGGTCCTCTACCCTCCGGCGGCCTCTGGGTCTCCATGGAGCTCTGCGTGCTTGTCCTTGGCATCGAACGGCCTCCTTTCATACATGATAAGTTCGACTGTGTCTTTGGCCCCTGCCATTGAGAGCCGCATTTCATGGGGCTAGAAAAATAAATTGACAAAAGGAAGAGTCACATATCCCTCGCTGGCAATGAATCTTGCAGAACCAAGAGAAGAAGAAAAAAGTGACCCCATTGTCCTGCCAACCAAGAAAAAATTGCCAGTCTCTAAGCAACATTTGTTATCATTTAATTAATAAACATTTCTCATTGAATTTACAATCCTTTCCCAGTTATTCTTCATAACAAGACTCTGATGTAAGTCACCATGATCATTGCACTCTGCAGTGAGGAAGGTGATTCGTTCCCTGCCTCATCCTAACAAAAACAGACAAAGGGTCTTCCTCTCAGGCTTGCCATTCTCTCCCCTGATGCTGCTTAGACCTCATCTCAGCAACTGGGAATGAAGTCTTAGCTGAATGACAAGGATTCAAAGATAAAAGGAGACCAAGGTCATCCTGACAATGTGTCCGTTCACTGCTTTCTGAGGGAGCCCATAGCGTACACACAAGGGGGAGAACGTGACCCAGGCACAATTCTGAAAGTCTTCCTGAGACAAAGCCTCGTCACGGGCACTGTTTTCAATTGTGTGCCTGAAGATGTGCCTTCATCTTCGGCACCTGTAGACCGGTCATCTTCGGCACCTGTAGACGGGTCATCTTCGGCACCTGTAGACCAGAGGCACAAAGGGAAAGGCACTCAGCTGACAGAAGACCCTGCAAGCCTGAGTATTTCCCTGGTATATTTCTTGCTTAATTCCAGAAGAGAACTCTCACTCCACGGGACCTAGCTAATTCTGAATTCGGACTTTTTTAGTAGTTAGCCTTTTGTTGCCGCTATTTTAATGAAGCTCTGAATGCATATCACAATGTAACACATTGGGGTGTTTAAGTATGCGTTAGCACATTTTAAATATACACATATGTCCATCATAAAAAGCTGTGAGAAAGTCATGTAACAAAAAAATGGAAGTAAGATAAACAGAGAAAAGAAATCTGTACAGATGTACAAAAAAGTCTTTTCCATACAGACTTCTTTAGGAAGTTAGAAGCGATTTGCTTTTGATAAGTCTGCCCCCCTGCATACTTCTTCTCCATTCTAAGTTGATGATATGCTTGCCAGACTAATTCTCTGCTTAAATCATGCTGATGTCTGGGCCCAAACTGCAAAGGCTGACACAGGACCTTAGCAAAATCTATAAAGCCAATACTTGGTGGGTCCATAACCAAGGATGAACTCAAAACAGAAAGAGGCCATGGAGGTGAAACACAAGAAGGTGTTTTAAGACACTAAAAGAAGGGTTCTTTCTCTTTTTCTTCTACTTCCCTGGTTTGTTTTGGTGATTTATAGCTTTTCTCTCCAGCCGGGAAGATTTGGTATTTATAAAGGGAAACCAAGTTAATGTTCATTAAAAGTTCTGAATAGACTTGTACAGACAGTGGAGCTCTCTGCTCTGGTAAGAAGATTATATGCCTTTGCATGCGTGGTCGCTCACTTACTCCCTGGTCTTTGCAGTGGCTTGAACTAGCTGTGAGAGGGGCCTTCTTCTTTAACGAGCATCACACTTCTCACTGCAGAGACGCGAGCCGTACATCCTCCAATCTTGGGTCATTGGCAGTTCTGCAGAGGTGGAGGTAGAGAGTCAAAGTCAGATACCCTCAGACACCTGAACCACTGCCACCTCTCAGACCAAGAACTAATCTTGATATTTAGCTCCCAAGTCAAACCTACATGATTTGGCTTTATTACTCATTCTACCATCGGTTTATTAAAAACAGTTCTTCAGGATCTTTTTACGTTAAGAATCCAGTGTCAAGCAATAGTAAGCAAAGTGGGCCGACGTTGGTGTTCAGTAGATGTTTCATGCATGACTAACCCAATGAAGAACATGTCCTTATTATGGAAGCATTTATTTAGCACTTACTGTGGGGAAAACTTTAGGTAGACACTGAGGTAATACCGAGATAAATAATTTACACCCTCTGACCTTGAATTGCTTACAGTTTAGTCTGGGAAACAGACACAGATGAAACAGAATAAACTTTGGGAATTAAGGAAAGTTCAAGAAAATGTGGTGTACGTGGTCTGAAAGCCATCTTGAATTGCCACCCGGAGGACTGGACAGAAGAATGTCAGGTTTTAATCACAAGGTGACACAGGAATCTGGAGGGCATGGGAGTGGCTGAAGGACAGTCATAGGACTCCCTCGATCCACGATCACCTCCAGAACATAAACCGTGAACTTTGCCTACATGATCTTATTAACAAAAATTTGAAAAAAAAAATAAAGTAAGCTCTTTTATTCTCTCCTTCACAGATGAGGAAACTGTCAAAGGTAAACAACTTGCCACAGTACTAAGTACAAAGCCTGGAAGCAAATCTCAATCTCCTTGGAAGCCTGAGAAACCCACAAGGGAGGAAGAAGCTCTCCTGTAGATTGGCACATGGTGGGAAAGGGCAAAAAGGGTATCCCTGAGTTCAAGAAGCTTCTGGTACAACTGAGCAATATGCATGTGATGGAAAACCAACTTTAAGGGGCAGGAATGGTAAGTGTCAAGCAAACAAGTGTTCCAGATCATACCACACCAGTGCTCTGCTCCTGGAGGGCAGGAACCACAGCAGGGTGGGGAGCCTGGGAGAAAGCAGGAGACAGTTGGCCTGCCCTGCATAGCTGCATTTTAGTGCAGCAAGTGTCCCTGTTCTTCTGGTCCTTCTCCTGGTCTACAGTGAGGAAATCTAAATAACTGATTTATACGGGTCCTTCCATTTCCAGATTCTGAGTCCAAAAAAATTCACCTTGGGTTGGAAGTGGGAAAGAAGGGTATGAAGGAAAAATGAAGCAGAAGACACCGTTCAGGGATAAATAGGGGGAAAAGAAAAGAATATAAAATGCCAAGAAGTGAGAGTATGTGCAAAACCTCACTTTAATCTTCCTTGTCCCTTGAAAGCAAGTTTTCTGGGACTCCTCAATATAATACACTTGAACTGCTGATTATCAGGCTTCCCAATGAAGCTGTAAGTCACCTGGAACAAAGCTCACGTCTATCTTGCTAACCTTCATAGTTACAGAGCCTAGAACGAATGCGGCCAGAAATAGATCAAGCAGCCAACAGATTGTCATTTGAATACTGAAAGCAATAATTATGGTAGTTTTAAGTAAATACAAATGGACAGAAGATTAGCTATCTGACTCTTCAGCCATACAGGGATATTATTGGACAAACATGCAGTTCATTCAGTGAGAGGAATTCTGGAGGAGAAGACAATGCAATATTTGGGGAGTGATAGCTGACACAGATGGGAAAACTAGGAAAATAACAAAGCTTTTTATCAGGCATGCAGGAGATTACTTGAGAGAAGTGGTTTGCAATTTGGAGAAGGGTTGCCGAATTCCGTCTACTCAAACTGATTAAAGTTGAAGAGCAAATTCGGAATGAGTTAACAAGGTTACAATTTCAACCCAGAGACAATGTTAGAAAGAAAGGAAGAAAAGAAGAAAAAAATTAAAGAAAGGAGCTGGGGAGGAAGGGAGGGAGGGAGAAAGGAAGAAGGAAGGTGGAATGCCATCATGAGCTGTTGCTGCTAATTTGTCTTTCCAGGCAGAAGGAAAGCAGTTCACCTCCCCATGTAATGCAGGGAGAAGAATAGTGAATTTAAAATGTGTCCCCAGTCTATTCCCTGTGCTTGTCACTGAGCCCTTGAGGTGGCTGTGTTGTCTCCATAAGTGCTCTGGGAAGAGCCTCTCTCTGGTAAATTCCTCAGACATTAATTTTGGAGACTGGAGCTCTAGCAGTCTGTGCTGACGATCCACCTTCGGAAACCAGAATTGGCAGCCACCTTAACAGGCACTTAAATGCATAACGAGAGAGGAAAACTTTTGCAAATTACAGAAGAGAGATTGATGCTCTTAAACTATTAGAAAGTCTTTTGCATTTCCTCAGGATCCATATAACAAAATTGGAGTTTCATTTAAAAATGTTTCAGTCATTGTATTGAAAGCCGAAAACTTTCCAAATTTCCATTCAGTTCTTTATATCTTCACCTTTTTTTTTTTTTTTCTGTTGTGACTTTCTGTTTCTAAGCTTCTGTTTGTTTTTGGTTTGCTGTTCTTGTTGTTTCCAGCATATTTGTAATTGGCCATTTAAGTATTTTAACAATGGCTGCTTTGAGATCTTTGTCAGATAATCCTGACATTATTTCCCTCTCTTCTCCCATCTATTGATTGCCTTTTGTCTGAGATCTTTCAAGTAGGTGGTATGACCTGTGATTTTCAATTAAAGCCTGGACTTTTTAGGAATTGTGCTGTGAGACTCTGGATCTTATTTAATCCTTCTCTTTTAGCAAAACAGAAAATATACCAGTGACAAATAAAGGTATTATATATGGGTAAAAAAAAAAAGGTATAACTGTTAAGAACTTACATGCCTTTAACAATACAGACTTAAACTCTATAAAGTGACAACAGAAATTCACAGAGAAATAAATACATCCATATTTTATTTGAAAAATTTAATATACGCTTCTCATAAATTAATCAAAAAGACAAATACATATTATGCTAAGCAAAATAAGTCAATCAGAGAAAGACAAATATCCTATGATTTCAGTTATATGTGGAATTTAAGTAACAAAACAGAAGATCACAAAGGAAGGAGGGAAAAATAAAATAAGATGAAATGAGAGATAGAGACAAACCATAAGAGATTCTTAACCATAGGAAACAAACTGAGGGTTGCTGGAGGGAACAGGGGTTGGGGGGGTAACTGGGTGATGGGCATTAAGGAGGGCACTTGATGGAATGAGCACTGGGTCTTACGTGCAACTGATGAATCACTGATCTCTACCTCTGACACTAACAATACACTATATGTTAATTAATGGAATTTAAATAAAATAAATTTTAAAAAAACAAATATAACAAGGAGAGATAAAATTATCTAAATGATGACATTTCAAATTTCAAACCACCAGAGCCTTTATAAACTCAAAAACCAGCATCACACAGACAATGTGCTAGGACATAGGACAATAAAATTAGAAAACAAGAGCAAAGAACAGCCTTTTAGGTACAGTCCCTTGCCCACCAAAATTCACTTTCCCTGCGCTCCTGTGATCATGCTATATATTTCATGTTCCTGTCCCCTCTATAGGGCATGATTCAATCTCTAAGAAGATAGAACCAGATAAGGACTATGCCACCATGACACTTAGGGCTTGACATTGCAGACAAGTCTACTGTATGTCCTTCACTTTCACCTTCTTCAGCTGGTCACAGCTCAGATGTGGGGCTCCTGGGTAACAGGATTCAGTCATGCCAGGGATAGCACTCCCACAGTGGATGGCAGAAGGCCTGGAACATATGTGGGTCTCGAAGGACTCCTGGGAACACATGAAGATGCCTGCCAGCTGAAAATATTCACTTTACTACTATGTGAGAGAAAAGTAAGCTCATCAATTCTTAAAGCTACTGTATCTTTCAGATGTTTTTAATGAAAAATAGCTTTACCCTAATAGCTACACCTAAAAAATCTAATATATATCCAGCAATTAAAAAATCAATAATGTACTATGACCTAGTAGAGTTTGTCCCTGTAATACAAGATTCAATCAATCATTCAATGTAATGCACAATCTTAGCAGAATAGAGAAGGTAAAAATAGCTAGAACCACACATGTAAAAAAAAGTGTTTGGCAATCTCCAACATTCTTTTATGTAAATCTCTCAAGGAAAAAGGAATAGAAGAAAAAATCCTCAAATTGAGAAAAGGCAACAATGAAGAACTTACAACTGGCAACATATTTAATGTTGGAAGACTGAATACTCTCTTCCAAAAATCAGCAACAGGGCAAGGATACCTGCTGTTACTATGTTTATTCAACACAGTACTGGAAGTTCTAGCAAACACAATACAATAAGAAAAATAAATAAAATGCAAGCATATATTTTCCAATATTTCAACGAAATATATGATTGTAAATATAAAAAAAATCCCTAAAGAATATATCCAAAAACCTACTAAAACAAATAAGGGGTTTTAGCAAGGTCACAGGATGTAAGCTACTAGGTAGTAATAGTTGGAAAATATAACTTAAAAATACATTTACAATGGCTTTGAAAACATGAAACATTAGGGTTTTTTTTTTAATATGTAAGCTATAGAACTACAGAAAACTGTTGAGAAGAATTAAAGATCTAAGTCAATAGACAGAAAGTAGATTAGTGTTTCCTAGGGTAAAGGGTGAGAAGAACAATAGCAATTATCTATATGTTGTTTGTGATGGTGTTTACATGAGCATATATTTCATCAAAGATCATCAAATTGAGAAGCTCATGGCTGGCTCAGTCAGTAGAGCATGTGACTCTTGATCTTGGGGTTACGAGATCAAGCGCCCCCACTGGGCGTAGAGCTTACTTAAAAAAAATTAAAGATCATCATATTTTATACTGAAATGGATACCTTTTATTTACATAAATTTTATTTCAATATCATTGAAAATCAGTGCAGTGGGAAATCAGACACTTGAATAAAAAAAGAAGTATTAAAGAAATAGAAATGGTTAAGAAATATATCTACTTCTTAAAAGTCCCAGACTTGTAAGAGATTGCTACCAAACCTGGAACCAAAATTTAATACTTGTTTTATAGAAAAAGTTACAGAAAATAGTAGAAGAGTAAAAACTAGATAAACTTGAATCCAAAACCATGGATACAATGAAAAAAATATATGTCTATTTCAATTATGAACCAGATATATAAATCTCTAATAAACTATCAGTTAACAAAATCCAGCAATAATATGTTTAAGACATAATACAACAAAATGTTAGCAGGATTCATCCCAAGAATACAGGTAAGATTTAATATAACATAAACCTATTGGTATAATTCATAGCTCTTACAGACTAAACGGGAAAATAGTGTTATGATTATTTTACTAGATGCTGCCTGTGTATTTAATAAATTCAACAGCTATAATAAAAACACATATGAAATTAGAAATAGAAGATTCATCTGCAGGGATTGTATTCAGCTGAATATAAAATAAAGGAAGATAAACAAGTAAGCCATGATATAAACTCCAAAGAGCCCTTCTCCCTCCCCTAAAAGAGGTCAGGCAAAAAAAGAAATGATAGCTCATGATGCCAGGGACCCAGCACTTCTATTTTGTTACTCTGACGTTGTCCTATTCCAACACAGTTCTTAAAAATAGATTTAGAAGGATGAATAGCAGTGGCTCCAGTCCACCTCTTTTGCTCCGCAAATAACCATCCTCCCTCTTGTTTTCACATCTAAAGTATGCATATACCCTCCTGAAGGGAGTCAACCACAATTTCCCACCCAGGTACTTGGTAAAATCATCTGTATTTGCAAATAAAATGCTAACAAGAAGAACCTAAAAGTTCTACCTCTTAGATTTTCAGAGTAAAACATGTTTCCTGGGAACCACCATATTATTGTGATAATGTATTCCATCTTATTTGAGCTAACTGTATTTTTCTTTATGATATGAGTTAAAATAAAAGGAAATTAACAATTCAGTGGTTGGAAATAATTCTGACTATAAAAACATGGTAGGTATATGTATAGTTATAAAGCTTCCATTTATGTAAATTTTAGACTGAAAAGACCTTGGAGTCCATGTAGTCTGTTCTATATTTATAGATTAGGGAACTGTAGAATGAGAAAATTACATTCCAAAATTCTACACAAGTTAATGGCATATCTGGCACTCAGGATTCAATGTTACTAATCTTTGTTCATTGCTCTTTCTTTTAAAATCAAAATAACATTTTATAACAGAATTAGCAACCCATTTCTGGATCTTCCAGTCAGCAACATGAAGAACAGGGAGAAGATTCATTAGTTTTTTTGTTTCCACTACTATTTCTAGGACTTAGGAATGGTTTTCAGAAAGTTAGGTCAATATCATTTGCATGACTTGCACTAAATACAATTCTCCTTGTAATTCCATATCCATATCCGAATTATTTTTTATAGCAGTAAAGGATTCTTGAACATCTTTACTAACTGATCCTGTATGAAAGCCCCTAGGTAATGATTTGGTAAATAATTACTGCTAATTTAAACAGACATCAGCGTGCCTGGGTGACTCAGTCAGTTAAGCGTCTGCCTTCGGCTCAGGTCATGATCCCAGGGTCCTGGGATCGAGTCCCACATCGGGCTCCTTGCTCAGCAAGGGGCCTGCTTCTCCCTCTGCCTGCCTCTGTCTCTCTGATAAATAAATAAAATCTTTAAAAAAATAAAAATAAAAAAAAATAAAAAGACATCAATGGCTTAAATCATTATAAGGATGAGAGAGGTTGACGTAGAAGACACAAAACTTTCTCTCACAGGTGCTGCAAAATACAAAATATTTTCTGTAGAAAAAAGAAAGTGTCATAAATTCCGTGGTGATGATCATAGTCATTTCAAGAGGTTTAAACATCTGTAGAACTCTGAGCTGTTGACTTTTTCCATAAAGAGAAAGGAAGATCTTGGCACATAAAGAACATGTATTTCTAATCAGACAGATCTCTGAAATCTTGGTTCGGCCACCAATTAGCTATGTGATTTTTGGGCAGCATGTCTAAGCCTTGATGTCCTCATCCTGGAGTTGATATATTACCGCCTACTTCAAATTTGTGATGAGAATTAGAAGAATTTAAAGCACTTACTGGAGTGCCTGTCACCATTTGTGTCCAATAAATTATATTAATGGAATTCACAGTAGAGAAGTGATCCACACACCATCAATACAGAAACACTTCTTGGAGAGGAGTCAAGACTTGAGTTCAAGAACCAGATTTAATAGGAAAGAAAAGAAGTAAAGACTAGCTGAAATGGCATTTCGTTACTTCCTCACACCCAATATGTACTCTTTCTTCAGGTGGCGTGGGGCTAAAAGGTGCATACACATGCAGAGTAGCCAAAGAGAAGAATTATTCAGCTGAAGTCCTGAAGATCAACTGACTTTCTGTTTCTAGTCCACTGTGACTGCCTTTTGGGAAAACAACCTTCCCAGGCCTTTGCCCCGCCATCCTCCTGTCCACATTAGAAGGGCAGGATGGCCTTCCTTAGGCCTATTCTCCCCCTAGGCTCTGATGCCCAACCACCCTCTGCATGCACATAAAGAGAAGGGGTAGGAGACCTCCAGCCTGAGTATCCAGTCCCAGCACCTCCCGATCAGACTTGAATGTAGCAAATCAACTTTAGTACCTGGGGTGTGTTGCTGAAACTAAATCTCAGGTTTGTAACCTGATCTCCAGATCTGTTTTATTTGATTGATGCTATAAGCCCAGGTTTTGGTGATGATAACTCTTATGATAGCTGTCTTAGTCCCTGTGGGCTGCTGTAACAAAATACCATAGACGGGGTGGCTTAGAAACAACAGAAATTTATTTCTCACAGTTCTGGAGGCTGGAAGCCCGAGATCAGGGTGCCAGCGTGGTTGGGTGAAGACCTTCTGGGTCAGACTTCCCACTGTGTTCTCACCTGGTGAAAGAGGCAGGAGGCTCTCTGCAGTGGCTTTTATAAGGGCACCAATCCCATTCATGAGTGTTCCATTCTTACGACCTAATCACCTCCCAAAGTCCCCACTTACTAATACTATCACATTGAGAGGTAGGATTTCAACATATGACTTTGAGGGGGACACAAACATTAAGACTACAGCAATGGTCACTCTTGTTCTAGATCTAGGAATCCGACACTGAATTCAACCATGAACTTTGGAATCAATCTTATGTGAATTTGTATTTGCTTTACAGCCTAACAGGTTCCTGGTTCTAAGTTACTTTACTACAGGGGGCTTCTGCTGCATCATTTCTAAGATGGAATAAAAATATCTACCTCAAAATGTTTTGGAGGGGTTTCTGATATTCCATATAAGCCATCTGGCATATTGAAGGTACTCAATAAATAAAAATAGCCAACTCTCCTAAAGCTGTCTGCCTGAGCTCTCCGCACGCACATGCCTCTTCATTTTCGTGTGTGAAGCCACCTCCAACTGCTGGAAAGACCAGGACACGTTTTGACACAGCTGATGTCACGGGAAGGTGAGTTCCCTTCCCCAGCTGCTCTGTCTTGCAGATGCCCTCATCCGATGGTTGTAGACCTGGCCATGTCATGAAGTAAGTACGAGGTCTTCCCCTGGAATGGTCACCATATCATCGGCTGCTAGGTTTTGCTTTATTTTTGGTTTTTGTTTCTCTTTCCTCCAAATTCTCTGCATCTGTATCAAAGACTTCTCTGTGGCTTTCTGAGTCAAGTTGAGAAAAGGTTTTCCAAAGTGTTAGGACATATTTCCTTAGTTGGAAGACCTGTTTATTATTGATGTACTTTTTTGATGATCATGTACAATTTGGGCACATAAGAATATTCTAGATGTCATTACTGACACTATTTTAATTTCTCACCCTTTATCTATGCCCTTTGATGTGTAACTTGGAGTTCCTTCTCTACAAGTGGAATATATTTCCCTACCCTTTGATTTGGGGCTCTGTCCTGTGTCATGCTTTGGTCACTAGAAAGAGTGGGCAGTGACAATGTCTCAGTGCCACACTGAGACTCTAAGAAGCCTTGTGTACTTCCATGTGCCCTCTCACACAGCTGCCATCAGCATGAGATGCACCCACTTGGCCTATTCTGTGCATCTGAGGAGGATGATCAAAGACACCTGAGCAGAGGTACCCCACTGTGCCCATTGAGATCAGCCACCTTCCAGTCAACCCACCAAATCTTAAGCAATAATAATATTATAAAATGTGGTTTTAAGCCATTTAGTTTTAGGATGGCTTGTTTTATAGCAAAAGTTAACTGATAAAACCAATATAGATACTATAGATTAAGCATAATGTACCATTATACAGGAATTCTATACACTTGGCATTTGTTATTGTTGACACTAGTTTGGAAGGTAAATATGAATTTTGCAAGTATGGTTGGGTTTGGTGGGCTGATGGATTCTAAGGGTCCTTTTTAACAGTAAGGATTTTCCTAAACAGTCGAGTCTTTTCTGTCTTTTCATTTCACTTATATCTCCCGTCACATTTGCTTCAGGAACACGTTGAATGAACATCAGCTAGGGATGCATCTTCAGAACAGAGGGGTTCTGCAATGGCCCCCTAGAAAACTGATGTTTTCCAACGCGCCAAGCCAAGCTGATTGAAGAGCTGAATGGAGAAACGGACTAGCCTGGCACTGGCTGCCTGTCTCTGCAAGTATGTCTGTGGTTGTGAAACAATGAAGAACATGGAGACATCTGCGATTTTATTCTGCGCACAATTTGTCCCGAGGTTACAGTGATCACCCAGGTTCCAGCATTTTATGAGGACTTGCAGGAGGATACGTTCAAAGTGAATTCTAAATGACCAAAAGCCACTTGATCAGAAGAATTCAATTTATAACAAGATTCACCACTTCAAAGTCAATTCTATCCCTTTTATTATCCAGAGGCTACGGAATGAATCATTTTCTCTGGATTGCAGCAAGTTCATATACTGGATACTTACAGGGTTACAATTACTAAGATCCAGGGTCTGAAACAATTACCCCTAGAACCACATTTGGTTTCTCTGTGCTCTCAAAAGAAAGGTTTTCTTTAATTTTAAGTATATGCACCCAAATTTATAGCTACTCTCTTGCTCATTAAAATTCAACTCTTATGCACACTTTCTCAGACATGTATACCATATTATTTTCCACTTTCACATATTTTATTTGTTTTATAGCTAATCCCCCTAAAATTTCTGACATTATACCAAATTTGCTCTTGCTATGTAAGTCATGGCACGGATGACTGGGTGCTACAGCAGAAGCCAGATGAAAGTCCCTAAGGGTCACATCACTTCCCCACCAGCTCCCTACCACATCTGACCCAAAGGCTTTGCTGCAAATCAGAGGACATACAGGAGAAGTTGAAAATTTAGACTGACAAGAAAACTGTGAATTGATTGAAATTGCTTGACTTTATGCTTATTAAGTCCTAGGCCATTGGGTAAAACATATGTTGTGATAAAATTAAATCCAGTTACAGATAAATAAAGCTAATCTTTTTGCACATTGGTCCTGGTGCTTGAGAACTCTGCACCTGATAAACACATGATTCCAATGATAATACCCTGGGATCACGGTGATTAAATAAGAACGTACATGTCATTAAAGTAGCATAAAGGAGGGGGAGGGAGCAAAGTGGCCAGGGAGGACTTAACTTTGTCTGGAAAAACCAAAATTCTTCAAGTGGAAATGTAGGCTGGGAAGATTCCAAGCAGAGCACAGCCTGAACGTATATACAGAAGAATGGGATCATATATTCTGGAAATAACTAGTAATTTGGCATATCTAGAGAGTGATCTTCTCCTTTCAATTTCTTCCTATCTCTTTCCTTCCTCCATGCCGTCAGAGGAGTTAGAGCCAGAGTATCCCTTATAACTTACCCCTAATGAGTCGTTAAGGTTGGTGAAAAAAAGGCTACTCTGGGAAATCTAAGGCTTATGCTTTCACAGCAATATCCAGCCTGCCTGTACCTGCAAAATGAGTTCTACTCTATCTTAGAAAAGGCACAGACACATGCTCCGTTTGTACAGGTTGGGAAAAAAAGAGAGAGATCGGAAAGCTTCACAGGATGATTCCCAAGGTTTCTCTTCTCAAGGCCGCTTTATATTCTTAAAAAGTTTTTGGGGTCCCCAAGGAGATTTGTTTATGTGAGTGATATCTATCAATATTAGTCATATTCCAAAGTGAAACATATTACATAATATAACATTTGAAATGCTTATTTATTAAGTAGCTTCAAATGCTAATATATCCATTACTGGTAAGCATAAATAACATATTTTAATAAAAATATTTTTCGAATATAAAAACAATGGTGGAAATATTGGCATTGTTTTAAATTTTTGCAAATCTCTTTAATGGCTGGCTTTAAAGAGGACTGCTGGGTTTCTATATATGCATTCATCATCTTGCAATAGGTTGTTTTGGTTCAAATACAAAACAAACCCAGCCTCACACCATATACAGAAGGGAAGGAGTATTTTAGTCTTTTCAGATAATTGTGGATATTCTTCTCTAGGACCACACCTAAATTTGACAACTGGTAGTTTCTCAAAGGTTGGTTCCAATGTAGCATCTGAAAACCAAAACAATAAACTTTTTGTCACAATAAACTTTTGTCACATTGAAATTTGTTGGTCTGTCTTGCACTTTGGATAGATCTTTGCTCTTGTTTGTAGGGTCATGTACTAGTTATGTGAAAATTTTCAGCTTATGCAGTTTTTTATTATTATTATTATTATTATGTTACGTTAGTCATTAGTTTTTGATGTAGCGTTCCATGATTCATTGTTTGGTATTTTAACTCATATCAAAAAGCACAGCATTACTAGCATCATCGATCTCATGAGGAAAGCCTTCCCAATACTTATTGGGAAGCAAAACCAGGAATTATTTAAAAATCCTAATTTTCACTTTAGTGCTCGCATTTTCTTACCTGAAATAAATGCCATAATTTGTTTTCCTTGAAATGTTAGGTTCACTCGGTTCACTTGTAAGGAAATGTCTCCTAAATGCTCCAGTTTGAACGGTTCACCTTTTTTCTACTGTCAGCTGTTTCTTGACTAAAAATTGCATTTCATGTAAAAGGTAGATAGTTTAGCTTGCAATGCCAACAATTGCCTGGGTGGTTTTCCCTGAAACCACTGTCATATCTCAGCATGCAGCAAAGCACTTTAGGTACACTTTCCATAGAATCACACAGAGTATTAAAAAGACACGCCCACAGGGTCAAGATTTAATAAAATTCATTATTATAACTTTTCGAATCAAGGATAGTCTCGATAAAACATGTCATTTTTCTGTGCATCAGTCGTGAAAAATATAACTGTGATTGCAGTTTGCTGCTACTGATTGGTTTGTGCAAAGACACCATGCCCGTGTATGTGTTTGCACCGTGAGTCAACATAGTGAAAAAGGACAGCAGGTACTTACAGGTGTCAGGAGAATCATTTCGGCCTCAGGTATCCCGTGGAGGTGTGGTCTGTGGTCTGTGGACCACACTTTGGGAACCTCTGATGTAGAGAATATAAAGATCAAGGATTTTGGGGTATGGACTGTGATGTCCTGATGGGTGGAACATGGATCTGCTTCTCACCAGGGCAAGCTTGTCTAAAAGTGGCTTTCTAGAGCTTAGGACTAACCATTTTGCCTTATCCAGTGGATCTCAAATTGAGCTGTGCATCAGCATCACCTCAGGAACGGTAGGGGAAAAAAAAAATTAGGGAGCTGGTCTTCTCCAGTGGGTTTAAATTTGAAATCCAGCATGTGTTTTTGTCATGTCTTTGGTGATGCCATTCAGCCAGATCATGAGATATATTTGGAAACCCCTGGATCATGGGGCTATGGTAAGTCCATTGGGTGCTATCGACTACATGTTATTATAGGAGTACTCACAGGTCTATCCAAGACGCCAGCTTGGCTTCTCTATTGTTTCTAGTGGCTGTGGAAACTACAGTTACCAGGGAATCAACCACAGACTTAGACTGTAGTTTCTAGAAAATCTGAAGAGGTCAAAGAGAAGGAAATTTCTATTTTTTCCTCCCCAGGCCTGGCACAATGTGAGTTTCCAATAAAACCCTAACTAACATCCTTTTGAGTCTTTTGGACAACATGGTTTTGGATATATATATATATATATATATATATATATTGTATCTTCCTAAAGTTTTGCAAGACTCTTACAGGTGTTAATAGGGATAAAAACAATGTTTCAATATAATAAGGGGAAAGGCCAAGTCATATACTGTAAAACAAGTGAGAGATAACCATAAGGTTAAGATCATTAAGGAAGAAGCTATATGAGTGACAGAAAGGGGCATCTGAACAAAAGCTTATTTTTAAAGATATAAAAGTGGGAGAAGGAAGCTCTGAAACCCAGAGAATCATGGCCACTCCCCCACACACTGAAGCTGCCAAGAGATCCTGTGGTATCAACATGGGATGCCATGTGTGGATCAGAGGAGGGCTGGCCATCAGCTACTAGCTGGACCCTTGTGCGTCTGTTTTCACTCATGTCAGTAAAGATAAGAGGGTCACAGAATTGCTACAAAGTTTAAAAGAAATAATGCATATGAAAAGCTTAAGACCATTCCTAGCCTGCTGTAAACTTTGAGTATGTTTTAGCTGTTATGAAAGTTGTATGTTGTGATGATTGTTCGTGAACTTTTCATGCTGAGAAACTTGTCTCGCTCATCGTTTTATACCTAGTGGCTATCACATAAAAGATCCTTAGTAAAGATTTATTACATTTATTGGATAAATTAAAGCTGGTGGGGGAGGCAGGTACAGTAGGAAGTAGATCATTGCTCAAATACCAGAGACTTTCACTGTTCCCATTGGGGCTTGGTAGATTTTATTGAATAAATGTTTCTTTATGTGCTGCATGCCCTCAGGACAATTTCCCATGGCTTTTAAGTTCTTTTTTAAAAAATAATTTTTACAAATCATGGCTGTTCCATTGGGCATTGCATCAATGAGGGGAGTCCCTCATGCCAGCGTACTATATACATCACCCTCCTGACATGTATCTTTAATGATTTAATAGGATCAAACTTTCGTCCTGCTTCTCCCTCCTCTCCTTTTTCATTAGGGATAAGTGGAAGAGACAGGGAGAATAATCTGATGCTAATATTATTATTCTCAGGCATGAGTACTGCATTGAGTAATACTACGAGGCAGGAATTGTGCTCATGACTAGACTCTAATCTCATGATTTCCAATTGCTCTGCCCAGTGACCTGTTCTTGTTTTATGACACCAATTCTTTATTTATTGTGGATACTAGTTTCTCCAGTATCATTTTAAGGACCTTCTACATTCCTATTTTAAAGCTGTTTTGAGATTGCTTCATTATTTTCAGAGAATGAATTCTCCCGTTCAGCCGGTGGAGTTTTCTTCTCTTGTTAGTGCTCTACGTGCACTGTTTGCTTGAACAGGCACCTTGCGCAGGCCCCTGTCTTTCTCGCTCCCAGTTCAAGGTTTCCCACCAAAGTCTCAAGTCTTACGGTTGTCTTCCCAGTGTGGATTTAAATTTCACATTGCAGTGTGGGGCTCCCCTCTGTGAGAAATTCAGAGGGAGCAGCTTGGCCTGGCTGCAGTTAGGGTAGGTCTTCACACTCTCCGTTCACCCTAAGCAGGGAGCTCACTAACAGCCACACTGCTCGTCACAACTACCTCCAGCCTTGATTTAGAAATGGAAAAAACCACTTGCCACCCATTCAGCCAGTGAGGGCATTGCACGTGTAACTCATCTCAGAGACCCATAGACCTGTGTTAGTTGAATCCCATCCACCACTGACGGGTTCCAGTTTCCACACTCAGGATAACCTCAGAGCTCCAGACCAAGCTTACCAGTGGGTTTCTACTCTTTTCCCTGGTTGGGAAGATGTGTATCACTTTGTTGTTGTTCTTTACATACACATGCATGTGGATTAAAATGTTTTATTGATAACTGTTTGACATATGGTAGGGGGATACATTCCATATGAATTTGTCTGTCTCATCTTGACTAGAATTTTCATAAGCACTTTATATTAATCACTTTATTTAGTATTTGTTCAAAAAACACTTGGAAATAGGGGATGATCTGAGCCTTTTACAATTGGATAAAATGAACTGAGAATAAGTTGTGTAACATTCCTGGAGTTATCATGTCAGTTTTTACTAAAGCCACTATATGAAGCCCAATAGGTTTTAATCAAATACCCATGTTCTTTCCATTTCACTATGCTGGGGGGAAGTCTAAAAATAATCTTTCGAATTAACACATATTTGACATTTTAGTATTTTCCATTTTTTCTTTCAACGATACATATAATAAATATTTTCAAGCCAGTTTTGCAAAAGATGCTTTTTCCTATATAGGCAAAAAAATATGCTATTCCAGAGCTGAATTTTCATGAATTGCTTCACTCATAATTTATTTACTTTCATTAGGTACTATATATAGCTGTCTCTGGACAAGGAGGGAAAAAAGGCGACTGTTGTCTCCTTAACACGTTCTGAAGAAGACTAATAAAATTCAGGAGTCATCTATAGCCCAGGGAAAGTTAGTTTTAACTGCTGCAGAAAGGAAGAATATTGCAAAGAAAAGGCACCAATATTTATAACCGTCAAAGCCACAGAAGCAGTAATTTGAACAGCAGGAGCTGTATCTCACTCACACAGTTTGTGCACCTCTCTGTCCTGGCAATTCTGTGATCCACATGGTCTCAGCATTAAACTCAAATGGAGATGGTGAAGAATTTTTAAGCAGAATCAAAGTCATTCTTCACTGAATTAAGTCTGTTGTTTAATCAAGAAATTAAAATCAAGGAGGCCCCAAAAGTCTATGCCTCGTGCATGTAACACTCCCTTCTGAGGTGAGGTGCAGACTCACTGACTGGTCCCTATGCGTCAGGGTCCCAGGAAAGTGACCCTCAGCAGAGTGACACGCAAGGACGCAGTTCATGCCACGCACAGGCTTCGGAGCCGAGAAATGGGCTCTGTAGTTATTAGCTGTGGACATGAAACAAGCCAGTGAAATTTGCTGTGTCCTGACCTAAGAGAGAGGGCTACAGCATGCCATGTGTTTCTCCAGAAGCTCAGGAGCATTGCTCTACCATCTAACAAGGCCGGCACTTGGAGGGACTCGAAACATGGCAGACACAACACGATGACTACTGGCACTTAGAGGAAGAAGATGTATCCTTCTGCACACCCTTGACCTCACATGTTTCATGGGAAAGGAGTGGGATGTTTATTTATCTGTCAAATAATAATCTCAAAGATGGGTTACTTGTTATTTTTAAGACTCCTCTATAACATAAATGGATATAAAAAAAAGAAATGCCATCTCATTGCTATGATTACAATGATTAGACTATTTCAGAGAAAGGAAAAAATATCAAACTACGCAGAACACACACACACCCACACCCCCCCACACACAGGGTGATGAACACAGGTTTTAGAGGCTTCTTGGATAAGGGTCATCCCCAATCGCTAATTCATTGGTTACCAAGGGCCATTTCTGTATTTTCTTTAAAGGTGACACATTTTATTTTAGGTTACTTTTAAAATGGACACCAGGATCCCTTGCCTTTGAGAGGGTTGGCATGTGTTAATTATGTAGACATGTCTGGAATAAGTGACGATCACTCTCAGGTAAGCAAAGGAAAACAGCCAAGAAAGCAGACATACAGTGACAAGAAGCACACTGGACCCCAGTGATGCGTTCTGAGCCCACCGATCTGATGCCAAACAACCCACACCTGCAGACAGGTGACCGGAGCTAGGGCCAGGTCATGGATTCCTGCTCAGACAGAATCACCGAATGCATAGTCACATGGGGGCCCCTATCCTTGGAGAAATTCCCCAGGACACAAAATGTTCTGCGGAAATCTTCTAAAAGAAAGGAAATACTCTGCTGGAATTGTTGCCACTTGCCTGTCTTCATCCCAGGAATTCCTCTTTAGAAGATTTCAAGCTTCTAGAAATCATGAAAGACAATGAGAAAACTTGAGCAATATGCATCCCCCCACCCCCACCGCTGGGTCCTGTGACAAGCCAGCCCCTGCTTTTCAGTGTTCCAACATCAAAACAAAAGAAACATGCTATTTGGGGAGTGGGGACATATCCATAACCTTTTTTTTTTCCAGATGTACAAAATCCAACATTGTAGATTTTTTTTGCTAAAAGAATAGAAATTACTTTGGAGCTCCAGAGAAAAAGAAAATCAACACAATCCACTTTGAAAGGAAGAATTTGGCCAGGACACAGGCTGTTTCTCCCTTTTCAGGGGCTGCTTTCTCGGTTTCTAGAGTGCAATGAGCAAAAAGGGTCTTAAATATCATCTAAATAACAACATTCCACACTGAACCCCCCCCCATTCTCAACAGATATACCAGTTTTTGCACAAGCCCGTATTGTCAATCAAATGCTACCATGAAATTAGTCTGAGTAACAGCAGTTTTATATACCACGTTTTCACAAGGCACCATTTTATGATTACATATCAAAGACATTCACGATGCCAACCAATCTGTCAGCATTTAAATGAGGCATTTTGGAAAAAAAAAAGTCAGACACAGCGTAAATGTGAGTAATGTTGCAGCATTATAAACCGTTCTCGGGTAGGAATTTAATGTACCTGCACTCCCCATCGGTCCTATGCTTTTTCTTTTGATGAAGCAAGGTTAATTCCTCGACGTTACCTGTGTTGGAGAGATTGCATTTCCTTTGAAGAATATACGCTAGAAATATCTCCCAAACCTAGCCCATCCACTCCTTATCTTTAAACACCTACATCCAGGGCTTGCTTCAGGCAAAACTGTCAAGGGACAAATTCGACTTCCAGAACCATGGTTTGAAAGCAAGTGGCAAAATGTTTAGGAGAGAGTTTTGGATCCAGACAGACCTGGGCCTGCCCATGATATACTATCCCATACTAGATCCAGCATATACTAACCAGAGGGCTTCTGGCAGCTCGCTGGAGCCTTCTCTTCTAGTGGAAACAATTATGTCAACTCAGTGTGGACAAGTCTAAATTCTCATATCCTGTTTCTCGTTGTATATGACCCTTAAAATTAAAATTAAAATTGCATCCTCTTTTTAGGAAACAATCTTCTTCATTTTGGTTAGTCTTTCTTACTTTATCATCAATTTCCACACATCTAATGCATTTATTTCACCATGTTGCCAAATTTTATTGTCATTCTCTCAAATCCACATGCCAAGGGAGAATGTGTAAATAAAGGGGAACGACATGCCCACAGGTTCTCAAGCCTCAGAATGGTATAACCCTCTGCTGCATGATTTACCAGTGGGGTATGCATTTTCACTGATCATTAAACCTAAGGGCTAAAGCTCTTAGGGAGAAATTTCGGGCAAACTCGGAAAACACAAAATCCTAATAACGGACATGTGGGTAAAGGGTGAGCAAGGGGAGGCATCCGGGTGTCTCCACCGCCTCTGAAATAAGACCATATGGGTGGAGGTTTGCTCACCCTCGAGTCAGGCGGGCCCTGCCAGTACATGATATTGAGCCCACTGAGATTTCATCTGCCCAGCTGGATCAAAACGGAAAGGATCCGTTCAAACCAGATGGACCGGGAAGCTGCAGTTTTTGCCCACGGGGTCTCTGTTTGAATTTAAAGGGCCCTGTACCAGCAGGGCGTGAGGGTCAGAGTCCGCCCAGCTACTGCCCTCTAGCTGACCAGCAGCCACGCAGACCAAGGCTACACTTGGGCAAAGGCTGGCCAGCCACCCTGCTGCCTCCCGAGGCCGGACTCACAGCGTCTGGAGCTGTGAGCGTGTTTCCGAGCCTGAGCAAGTGCAGAATGATGCATGGCATGGGGAAGATCTAGTGGCAGCCAAGGCAGCTACTTTCAGGGAAACGGAAGGCTCCAATACTGAAGAGATTAAATACAAATACCGTGCTCACTGGCGAGGGACAGGAGAGGGGCACTGAATTCAGAGGCTGATAGAGGATCAGAGTGTTAGAACACCAGGACCCCAGAGGTGCCACGACCATGCGTGGGTGCTCTGGGACCTCAGGTGTTAGTGGTTCCCCAGCATGACCCATGCTCAGCTGATGTCAGAGGCCAAGAAAGCACAGGCCTGCCACTGCGTGGTCTCCTTTCCTGGGTGTAGGTAGGAGGAGAGTGTGGCCCAGGAACTGGGCCCTGAAACCTGGAAGTGAGCAGGGGCAGGGACAACGTTCAAAGCAATGAGGGAAGAGCACCCCTGAAGTCCAAGGACAGGATTAAAACACCAGGTCTGAGGGCAGGGAGCCAGCATGGAGTCTGCTAAGGACTGAATGTCTGTGTCCTCCCCAAATTCATATGTTGAGGTCCTTGTCCCCCAGTGTGATAGTAGTAGGAGGCGGGGCCTTCAGGGGATTATTAGGGTTACACTAGGTCACAAGGTCATCATCCCTCGTGATGGGATGATTACCCTGATTAAAAAAAAAATGAAGAGGGCGCCTGGGTGGCTCAGTTGGTTAAGCGACTGCCTTCGGCTCAGGTCATGATCCTGGAGTCCCTGGATCGAGTCCCGCATCAGGCTCCCTGCTCGGCAGGGAGTCTGCTTCTCCCTCTGACCCTCCCCCCTCTCATGTGCTTGCTCTCTCTCATTCTCTCTCTCTCAAATAAATAAATAAAATCTTTAAAAAAAAAAAAATGAAGAAAGATCTCTCTCCCCCTCCCCCCGCCCTCCATTCACACATGAGGAAAGGCTAAGTGAGGACTCAGCAAGAAGGGGGCCATCTACAAGCCAGGAAGCAGGCTCTCAGCAGAAACCAACCCTGCTGACAACTGGGATGTTGTTACAGAGGCTCCAGCTAAGAAAGGATCATAGGCGAAGAGTTAGCAAAAAGAACAGGCCAGGTGGTGGCTGTGGGTTGGAGGCACGGGGTTGAGTCAACATCCATCTGGAAGAAGGACACATTCCCTATACCTTCCATGGGCGAGGGACTGCACAGACAGGGGACATATGCCTTCTGAGGGACAAATAGAAAGCCAGGGGTTTACAGCATGGAGCAGGGAGGGGCTCTGCCACTTCTCACCCAGGAGGGGCCTGTTGCACAAAGATGAGATGCCCTGGTCAAAGGGATGTGGGGAGACTGGATTACAGATTATAAACAGGGGCCCTGTGATGCCAGATGAAGAGCTTGGCTCCACCTGAGGAGAAGAATGAAGCTGAGTCTCACCCAGCTGTGCAAAGGATGAATGATCAAAAAGAGCATCCTGAGTGAAAATACAGATAATGTGCTTCATTTACTCATGTATTCTTTCTTACAGTGTAAGAAACGTGGGGTTCAGAGAGGCTCAGACATGTGCTCAAGTAGTTAGCAATCGGCCTGGAACAATAGGTCCTTACCACACTCCTTGAATGGGGGTTTGTTTACGTTAGCATGCTGAAAATTTACCATCAAATTAGCTTTTTGTCAGAAAATATAAAACCAGGGTGCTCGGAATTCTGTATTTCATGAAAGCATCAAAACACAGATGTTATTTCCAAACATAATGGAAAGAAAAGTAAATAAATATATTTGGGGCACCTGGGAGGCTCAGTCGGTTAAGCATCCGACTCTTGATTTCAGCTCAGGTCAAGATCTCAGGGTCGTGAGACTGAGCCCCGCATTGAGCTCCATGCTCAGCATGAATCTGCTTGTCCCTCCCCCCCGCTCCTTCCCTTGCTCTCTCTCTCTCTCAAATAAACAAATGAATAAAATCTTTGAAATAAAATAAAATAAATATAATTGTGGTCAGTGTCTATAAACAAATTGTTTCCAGGAATTCTTAATCGCAGGAAACAAACTGAGTGTTGTTGGAGTGGGGGGTGGGGTGGGAGGGATGGGGGGACTGGGTGATAGACACTGGGGAGGGTATGTGCTCTGGTAAGCTCTGTGAATTGTGCAAGACTGTTGAATCTCAGATCTGTACCTCTGAAACAAATAATGCAATATATGTTAAGAAAAAAAAAAAGAAGAAGAAGAAGAAGGTAGCGGGAGGGGAAGAATGAAGCGGGGGAAATCGGAGGGGTAGACGAACCATGAGAGACGATGGACTCTGAAAAACAAACAGGGTTTTAGAGGGGAGGGAGGTGGGAAGATGGGTTAGCCTGGTGGTGGGTATTGAGGAGGGCACATTCTGCATGGAGCACTGGGTGTTGTGCACAAACAATGAATCATGGAACACTTCATCTAAAACTAATGTTGTAATGTATGGGGATTAACATAAGAATAAAAAAAAATTGAAAAAAAAACAAAAAACAAAACAAAACAAAACAAAAAACAAAAACAAATTGTTTCCAAGTTATCTGCATCCATTCAGTTTTTGTTGCAGATCTTTTTATATATTTCATTATTACAATAAATTTCTAAATCTTTCATTTGTTTTCAGAGACTTATCTTTACATGAATCTTAAAGCTTTTGGGGGCGCCGGGGGTCTTAGTCCAGTAAGTGTCTGCCTTCAGCTCAGGTCATGATCCTGGAGTCTCAGGATCAAGCCAGAGTCAGGCTCCCTGCTCAGCGGGGAGTCTGCTTCTATCTGTGCCGTTCCCCACAGTTGTGTTCTCTCTCGTTCACTCACTCTCTCAAATAAATAAATAAAACCTTAAAAAAAAAAGAAAGAAAGCTTTTGGTAAGTTACTTAATCCTAAATTTCTAGGTTCTTCCATAATATATATGAATTTAGCAGATTTTTTTTAAATTAAGTGAAATATTGTAGAAATCAGTAAGACCTTGAATAATGGAATGCACTTGCTGTAAATCATGTTATCCAAATCATGGGTCTGGTTTCATATATTAAACCACACACCCATAGTCATAAATTTAAGAGTAATACATTTGATTACCTGATTTTAGAGATATCAGCTAAAACTTACTTGCTCATATGAGCACATTTTCCTTTATTACGTCATTCTCTTAATATTTACATTGAGGGTATTTGGATTTTCCAAAGTGGTATTGTGGGGGCGCTTGGGTTGCTCAGTCCGTTAGGCAACAAGGTCATGATCTCAGGGTCGTGGGATTGAGCCCTGAGTCCAGTTCCACGCTGGGGATGGAGCCTGCTTAAGATTCTCGCTCTCCCTCTCCCTCTGTCCCTCCCCTGGCTTGCACGTGCACATTCTCTGTCTCTCTCCAAAAAAAAAAAGAAAAAAAGAAAAAAGAAAAAAAAAGTGGTGTTGTTTTATCCCAGTTATTGCTCAAAGTTGTCCTTTTAATGGCTTTACGAAGTCAAATAAACTAGATGATAGTAATGTACAAGATGTAGGCCATTTGTGATTCTATGTGATTTGATTCTGATCTCATATTTGGAAAAAACTTACATTCTGGTGTATGCAGAACTTTCTCAAAGCGTTGGGGAGAGCACCTCTGCCCAACGTCCTGCCATGGCCTCTGTGCCCCATCCCTGGCTCTCCCACGTGTACTAGAGCACTGAGGGATGGACTTCAAAGATCAGGGACTGCAGAGGCTGTGAACAGGCCAGGAAGTAGAAGAAAGTTGATTGAGGTGAATTTCCCCAAACTGAAGCCATGGCAAGATAAGAGGAACTGAGGCTGTGGCCGGGCCTTGAAAATGATCAATGTCTCACTTCCCCGGCACCATCTTAGCTTACAACGATGTGCCTGTTTCCACTTTGTTTCTATGCACTAAGATGTCAGTCCATGTATCTTGTTCCTTATTTGGGAAAATTCATCATCATTTTAGCCATTCCAACTCTTTTCAGCATCTTCCCACAATTTCATTCAGCGACAGAGAAAAGAGAGAGTCCTCCTTATAAAAGACAAAATCTTGCTCAAATGTCCTTGTCAGCTTCCCTCCTTTGCCATTGGCCAGCACCGGGTCCCTTGGACAACCTTCGCTGCAGAGTGGTTGGGGAAAGTAAGAATCTAGCTTCGAAACCTCTGCCCCAGTCAGATGTTCTATCAGTAGGAAAGGAAACTGAGGGAAGGGCTCCCAGAGTGTTGCACGCTCCAGAGACTGGCCTTGTGGAGGGTTGGAAATGAATGAAATCCCCTTCACAGCAGGGTCAGAAAGTAGACAATGGATGGGTACAAACATGGAAACCACTGCTCAGAGTAAAGGGGCAGATCTAGGGACGTCCGCTTCCTGCATGCATGCAACCCTGCGTCACCTCCCCACCTGCAGGCGGGGATATTACAAATCTACTCAGTCATCTTGATGTGCGAGGGAAACGTCATTGTTGGGTTTCCCTATAATGTGCCCGATCTTCTTGGCAAGCACAAGGACATTACGACGTTTAGGTCAGTCCTGGTCTAAATCTTGGTACACTTCATTTACATAATTTGATCTTAGGTTGTAGATTCAGGCGAAGGTTCTGTCTGTTGGACCACCCTCTTCTCCATGATTTTCCCCATGAGGACGTCAGACCCCACGGGATGCTTTATCGTCTCTGTTGGCACTGATTCCCGATGCCGACTCCCCCTCACTGCTGATTCGACTGTCACCTCCCCCCCTTGTCTCCCTGTCTGACCACAGTGCCAATTTGCATCCCCCAAGAAGCACAGAGACCTATGGGATTGCCCAACAGGAGGTTTGTGGAGGGGACTGGTTGTGAAGGATAAAGGTGGAACAGTCAGGGCAGCCTTCAGGCCTCCACGTGGGTCCCCCTCCCCATAAAAGGAGACAGAGAAGGAACGAATAGGTAGGAAGAGCCTCAGCACGCAGGGGAGTTCGGAGGAAATCTCAACAAGCCAGTGTGGGTTCCTGAGCATCATCTGCCTATTGGAGGGATCCTGCTCAGCAGGAGTCTGTCAGCACCTCGCCCCCACCGTGCTTGGCCAGCGGCCAGGAGCAGCCTAGGAGAAGCATGGCTGCGGCATTCATGGACGCAGTGGTTGCAGACTCTCATTCCGCTCTGCTTCCCAAAGCAGCTTTTCCCGAAGATCTGAGTGGCCCACTTTTACTACCACACTGTCCATATCAGAGCAAAACCAGTACATTTCCCAAAGTCTGAACCTTTCATCCTTAGACAGTGTCCTGCATGGGCTCTCAAGGGCCCCTCTGGGGTTCCTCAGGCCACACACCTTTCTGTCTCTCTTCACTGAGTGTATATATCAGTCAGGTTACGCGTAGTAAGAAAACAAGCTGAACGACCTCAGTCGCTTACCTAAATTAGTTTTCTTTCTGGCTTATGAAAAAGTTAAATATGCTTCAGGCAACTCCCTGGGGCAGTTGTCCTCTAGGTGGGGACTCATTTGTTCAGGCTGTTCTGTTTGAGACACGTCATTCTCAGTCCACACCTCAGGGATCACCACGACGGGGGCAAGTGCACAGAAGGGTCTTCAGCTCAGAAGTGGCACACCCTACTTTTACTCCTATTCTATTTTCCAAAAGTAGTCACATAACTAGCATGGAAATATGGGAGCAAGATGCATCTCTGTTTGGAGATGAGAGCTAAGCTTGGAAGTCCTTACCACTAGACTTAAACAACCGCAGGATTCGGTTTGTCCACAGGATAGCTTTCTAGTCCTACAATGGGGGTCATGAGGAAATCATACCCTGCAAAGCTCTTCTAGAAAACTTCTAGAAACTTCTAGAAACACCTGGCCTGCCAGCTCTAGGAGGGTGACATGGAGGTGCTTTAGGGCACTTCCCATCAGTGGAGAGTACTGCAAAAAATATACACTATTGGAGAGCTGAGAGGAACAAAAATTTCCATCCTAAATGCTTACTATATAAAAAATATGTTCGTAAGTTTGTCCTGTTTTTAATTTTGAGAAAGCTAATTGGTATTTATATAGTCAAAACACTTTTCAAAAGATCCCCACTAATCATGGTGATGCAAAGTGGAGAAAAGTGCTCTGTGTTAGGAATACTAACCACATGTTCCATATTAAAAAGTGTTAATAACAATCCTAAATGTATCTCTCTCCATTCGCATTTCCATTCCAGTACCCAATGAAGAGAGGGGAGAAAATTAATAGTGCAGCCTTAGAAGAGCCCGTTGTGCTCCCTGTTCTCCAGGTTCGGTGCGCGTGGCTCGGGCCTGCGTCGCAGCCGGGTCAGGAGCGGATCACCAGGGCGCCTCCCTCCTCCCGGCGCCGGGGCATCGCCAGCACCCCACAGCCCCGAGGTCCTGACTGCTTTACAAGCTGTTGTCAGGAATTTGGTACCTTAAGGCTGACTTCAACACCTTTCTTTCAAGTTTTATGTTTTTTTCCAGGTTTATGGCCATTGCACAGCTGCAGAAAATGTGTACAAATCAGGCGCAAGACTTCACGCGCCGCAGGGAGGGGAGAGAGCTGCGGTGCCCTCCCACGAGACGCTCTCAAAAACAGGTCGACGTTTCTTAAAGCAATGAGTCACAGGTTGGCTTGCGGTGGGATGCATGTGCTGTTTCTCTGCTGACCATTTACTGTACGTGCAATGAATGTCTTTTCCCGCCCGCCGCGTGGCTGGAGGGGAGGCGGCCACAGGCGGCTCTGGTGCCACGGGACCCGGTGCACCGAACCGGGCTCCGGGAAGGCTCTGGCTGCGGAGGGCGCTCCTCCCTCTCCAGGCGCAGGTGGCCCACTGTGGAGCAAGAGCATCGATTCAACACGCCCACCAAAATGTTGGTGGAAGCCCTACCCTTCAAAAATTTAAATGTTCTCATCTCAGTGTCTTTCCTGCAGCGTGTCTAAAATCCTTGTTCGAAGGATCCCACCTTCGAAGAAAGTGGGATCTGGACGTGACCGTACATGCGGGAACCTGGTCGATCGAGCAGGCTCAGCCGGCTTATTTCCCTGAGGATTTAAGGGCTTCTGGGGGAGAAAGTCTGCAGGAAGAAAGAGCCAGGCATAAACTCTTCGGAGGGAGAGGACAAATCTGAGCGCAGCTCGGTGTCTACACCTTGAATTTATGACTTTGCCAGAGCCTTGTCTAGAGGGGCTGGCCACGAGAGGAATGCGGAGCTGCTTCCCGTCCACAGAAGGGGAGACGGAGCTGGGGACACAGTGGCGGTCTGGGGCCCTCTGTACATGCACACAGACCTCAGCAGAGATGGCTGGGTGGCGCTCAGCGTCTAGCAGGGCAGTGCCAGCCCAGAACGCACAGAGCATCTACACTGCGGGAGCTGGGGCCCAGATGGGGACCCTGCACAGCCAGCACATAAAAATACACCACCATCGCAAACTGCTGACTACTCTGGAAAAGAAAGCTCAGGAGGTGAGAAGAGGGAGCGTCCAGGCGGGTGGCATTCAGGGAGTGGGGAGTCGGGAACTGCTTCCGGAGAAGGGACATTGATGACAAGACCTGGCAGATGAGAAGTTTGGGGTGGGGGTGGGAAGGGAAGAAGAGTTTTTTGGATAGAAGGGGCAGAATTGGCTAAGTTCCCAGGTCAGGAAAGGCCTTCCTTGTGGTCCAGCTGTGCTTTCTACCTTGACACCTGGCTCTCTTCCCTTTTTTCTTTCTCCCCCAGAAGGAATCCACTGAAGAGCTCGAAGCAGGAGAGCGATGACGCAAACCGCTTTGCTTTTTTCCCACCCAAATAGACACATGGTGAAGCTTGAGAAGCTTGGGCCATAGATGAGCATTATTTTCTTACTATTCACAAGCTTAGTGACAAATACAACACAAATTTGTCCTACAGTTCTGGAGATCAAAAGTCCAAAATCAAGATATCACTCAGGCTGCGTTCCTTCTGTAGGCTTCAAAAAAATCTGAAAATATTTCAGAGAAACACACATATCACACAAAATTGTATAGAAAATATATTTAACATGTACATGGTAATGATAAAAGCAATACCTATGTGCCCATCTTCAATCTCAAGAAATAGAAAATTGCCAGTAGATTTGAAATCCTTTCTTTACCCTTTCCACGATTTGCCTCCCTCCCTCAAAATCTGGAATAACTACTATCCTCTATTTTGTGTTAACCCCTCTTCTTTTTCCTTATAGATTTATTACATAAACAAATAATGATATAATAACAATACTGTTGTTTTCCAAGGTTTTGACCTTTATGCAAATGGAAGCATATTATATGCATTATTCTTTTCTTGATTATTTTACCCAACGCTACATTTTCTCAGTTCATCTCTACGGAGGCACCTAGAAGTAGTTGATTATATTCCATACTACAAATAGTCCACCATGTAGTTATCAATTCTAAATTGGATAGAGATTTGGGTGGCTGTTTTCCAGTTCTTTGCTATTAAAAACAATGCCTTGAATATTCCTTTACAGGCCTTCATGAACTATAGCTTCTCCAGGGTGTATACATGGAGCTGCTGTCTTTGGGCCTCAGATCTGTGCATCTTCAGCCATGTAACAGGGGAGAGAACTGATTTATACTTCCGTAGGAGGGCTACAAGAGTCCCTGCTGCTCTGTATCTCACCGACACTTAATACTCACACCGTAATGTCTCCGAATCTCTTGGGTGTTAAATAGTAACACATTTAGGATTTTAGTTAGCATTTCATGATTATTAATGAGGTTGAACACCTTTTCATGCATTATTCATAATTTGTGTTTACTTTTATATGAAATGAAACCATATCTTTTGCCAATTTTTCTGATGAGTTTGGTCTTTTTCTCATCGATTCATAGAAATTTCAAATATGCATTTTGATAATAGATCTTTTTGGTTATATATGTCAAAATCATTTTCTCCCAAGTTATACTTTGTCTTCATGTGTTTTGATTAACAAAAGTTCTTCATTTTAATGTCATAAAATATAGTTTTCATTCTTTTTATGCCTTAATATCATAAAGATATTCTAAAAGTTTCAACATTTTTGTTTTTCCCATTGAAGGTTTTCTCCATCTGAATGTGATTTGTATGTGTGGTATGAGGTAGGGATACAATTATTTTTTTAGTTTTACTTATTTAAGTAATCCCTACTCCCAGTGTGGGGTTAAAACTCATGACCCTGAGATGAAGAGTTGCACACTCTTCAGACTGAGCCAGCCAGATGCCCCAACAATTTAATTTTTTCTTCTTATGATAAACCCATTTTCCCAGCACTATTTGTTGAATATTTCATACTTTCCCCAGTCTCCATTAATGCCAGCTCTATAAAATATGGATTCAAATATGAAAGAGGATTGGGGGGGGGGAAGAGGTAGATCCTCATCTTGTTTCTTTAATCTTTGTGTCATTATTAATATTAATTAATGAAATGATATCAGTTTATAATAAATCTCTTTTCTTCCAGTTATTTATTTCTCAGAAGTGCCAAAAGTAGTAGGCTACAACACAGAGAATCCTTTTGGTAGCAAGATAAAATGGGAAGAGCCACAGAGTCAGAAAGAGAGGTTTGAATTCTGTTTTTTCCACTTGCCTGATGAATAATGTTGAGAAGTTGAATTAAATCCTTGGATTTTAGTGCTTCCTCCATTGTAAAATGAAAAAATTATGCTTACCCATCCAGGTTTTAAAATGCATGCCTCCTGGAGTAATATCTGTCACATAGATGGGGCTCCAGATATGACAGTTTCCTTTTGTCTCCGTATTAAATGTAGTATTTTTCTGCCGACAGAGACACATAGTATCAAATGTCACCATGCAAATAACAAACTAACTAAATAAGAGTTTCTTTAAGCCATTTCCTGGAATAAACAAGGTCCTGGTTGGAATTACTCCTAAGAAACTGCCCTCTATCCTTTTCTGTAGCCTCTGCCAACATAATCACATTAATGCTGTTGTTGAAATATTTTTGAAGTCAACACGGAGTTGACCTAATATGAAGGATTTAGTTAATAAACACATAACACGTGCTATCTCTTTCAAGAAGACAAAGTCTTCTCGAAATTACTTTATAAATTTTTCAGAAAATTCAAATTATTTCAGGTCAAAATGTGACAAAGAAAACTGAAGACATTCTTGCCATGAATGTTTCAGTTACAAAGCACTACTCGGAAACAGCACATGCGGATTCCAGAATGGAGAGGATATTTACTACCACGTCCTTGTTTGCAAAAATAGAGGCAGTTTCTGGTTTTCCTATTATCCTCACAGATGGTGAGTGGGCTGCTGTAAACCCATGAAGGGAACTTCTACCCACACATGGGAATAGAGTCGCTCTCTGCACGGCCTCCTCACTCCCATAGTCTGTAGGCTTCAGAGAGGGAACTAACACTGAGTCAGAGTCTATGTGTTAAGAATAGTGTGAGATGTTTTACATATTATATTTCATGGATCTTCATAACTGCAATGTATTTGTATTCCCATTTCAAAGATGATCTAAGTAGGTTTGGACAAGTTAACTTGTCCAAACCCCATAATTAGTTGATTCGTTTCCTAGGGCTGCCATAACAAACTACCATAAACTTGGTGACTTAAAGCAGTAGAAATGTATTGTCTCACAGTTCTGGAGGCCAGACCTGATGTCGAGGCATCAGTAGGGCCATGTTCCCTCTGAAACCTGTAGCAGAGGATCTTTCCTTGCTCCTTCCTAGTTTCTGGTGTTGCTGGCAATCTTGGTGTTCCTCGGGTTGGAGACACATCACTCCAGTCCCTCCCTCCTTATTGGTATTCTCCCTGTGTGTCTGTGAGTCAAATTTTCCATCTTAAGCGAGCCATTGGATTAGTGCCCACACTGATAGGTATGGCCTCATCTTAACTTAACTTGATTACATCTGTAAAGACCGTATTTCCAAGTAGGGTCACATTCACAGGTGCTTGGGCTTAGGACTTGAACATATCTTTTGGGGGAATACAATTAAAACCACAAAAGTTGGTGAATGGCATCTTTTTTCTCTGTGTGTATGAATCAGAGAGTTCTATAGCTATTTTTGCAATGAACTATGAGATAATATGCATTTGTGTTCCTGTTTCTTTGAAAAACAGGAAAGAGAGAGTAACTAAACCCTTCCAAATAGCCAACCATTCTAAAAATGACTAATGTGAGAATTATCTCATGCCAATTTGCAGAAGTCCAAAAATTCAAGACTACAATACTATAGTGGAAAAATTTTATATAGTAACTTTTGACAGGCAGGCTTATGGATTTTAGTCAACAGCAAGCTTAGTAGGGATCAACAGTGTGATTTAACTCTCTCCACAAAGTTTAGATGATGTTAACATTAACAGATAGCTTCTGCTGTTCTAACTCAGTAGGGAATTTTCCTATTCTGCCCTATATGGAGTTAACCATGTCAAGAGTAATATGCTCATTTTGGAGCATGTACTATGTAAAAAAAAAAAAAAGGCCAAGCTGTTAAAATAAATAGATGCAAACACATATTATCTCAAATCAATAAAAATTTATTCTCTATCATATAACAAGTCACAATGTTAATGAATAAATGTCTCCCCTAAATTCATATGCTGAAGTCCTAACCCTCAATATGATAATATTAAGTAAGTAACTACGTTTAGATGAGGTCATGAGGGTGGGGCCTCCGTGATGGGATTGGTATCCTTATAGCTCTCTCTTCCTCTCTGTCATTTGAGGATACAGTGAGAAGGCTACCATCTACAAGCCAGAAAGAAAATTCTTACCAGGAACCAAATCCTACTCAATTTTGATCTTGGACTTTCCAGCCTCCAGCGCTATGAGAAAATAAATTTCTGTTGCTTAGGCCACCTCAGCCCAAGCAAACTAAGACATGGGGTAAGATGATGTTACAGAGCCAATAAGCAACTGTACTCCATATGAATGTACAGAGACCCAGAGTCTTTTTCTTGTGTTGCTCTATTATTTCCAAGAGTGTTGACATGTTCCTGATGGTCAGAGCACAGATCTTTCATTGTTCTTCAGGATCTATTCTTCCCTTATTTCTTTGAGTCATATGATCCTACTTATTTCAGCAAGGCAATGAGTTGCAGCTACAGACTTCATTTCCAAGCTCTGAGCCAAATGATTAAATGTGTACCAATGGAATCTGAATAGAAGTGATGTGGGCAACACCTGTGTGTCTTTCTGAAAAATAAATAAATAAATAAATAAATAAATAAATAAATAAATAAATCCTTACGCCTTCTCTGCTGGAGCATGAATGTGGTGGTAAGTCAGCTTGGATCTTGCAAAGTGCAACACTAGATAAATTACTTGTGGTTGGGACAGAAGGGTGTCATCCTTCAAAAAAGAAGAACAACAGAAAATTGACCACCATATGCTCTCAAAAAAGAATGTTTATTTTTGAGATATTTCAAAGATAGACACAAACTGTTCTTCCTTCTGTCCGCCCTTTAAGTTATCATCATGCCCTCACCAGACATTCTCTTCCAACGAATTGAAAAAAATAATAAATCAATGTATGGCTATTCTGAGTAATGTGGATTTTATGGCTTCCCCTACCCTCTTTCCACAAAGCAACTTTAAAAATCAAACATTTAATGCAAAATTCAAATAAACAATCGTGGTTTATTGAAAAGGAAAGGAAAACCTCCTTCTTTCCTAAAACAGTATGAAAAATAATCCATATATATGGGTGGACTTAAAAGACAGAGAGAGAGAACCAAACCTTAGTTGAATATATAGAAATGCTATATGTGACCAGGCAAAGAGCTGGTAGTGAATATTCTGCTTATACATGTGTTCCCAGAATGAGGAACTATTCTGGAAAGGCTACACTTCCATGTTTTCCAACCAGACCAGTTACTATATTAGTTTTTCAGTAGTTGTTTTTCATATTCACAAAGAGAGCATACCGCCCAGCATGGAACATGTGTCCTCTATATTCTGTCTAGACACACAAGTGGGACACGCTGATGTTCTCAGCTAATGTTTCTGCAACAGCTAGTCCAGGGGGTCTGCCATGATGTTCAGACTCAGCAATGAGAATCACCTTGACCATCCTAGATGGAGAACAGACAAAGTTGCCATCTGATGCCAAGAGAGACTCAGCCAAAAACATTCTCTCTACCTGGAGAGATGCTCCAATTTTTTTCACTCAGAAAAAATAAAGTACTGGACTTATGGTCCTATTTGGGCAGAAGTATCTGTTAATCTTCCATTCATTGATGCTTTCTGCTGCCTAGATAAACTATGAAAAAAAATTCAGTGAAAAACAAGTAGAAATAATAGAAGAGACATCCAAATGTAACTAATGAAATGATGCATTCCAATTTTCCATTTAAAGAGTTATTCTTTAGACATTTATGTTCATACTCACCAATAGGTGAGCTAAAACTCTTGTTTTACAGTTAGGTCTAATATGATATCTAAGAAATGACTGTCACCACTTGAGTTACTATTGCCTCATACTAAATTTCCCCCCAAACCTAGTGACTTTATTTTGCTCTCATTTTGGGCAAGGACCTGCATGGGCTGGTTTTGTTTGTTTGTTTGTTTGTGTGTTTTGTTTTGTTTTGTTTTAAGATTTTATTTATTTGTGACAGAGCGTGAAAAGCACAAGGGGGGGAGGGGCAGAGGGAGTGGGAGATGAGCAGGGAGCCCCACATGAGGCTCAATCTCAAGACCCTGAGATCATGACCTGAGCTGAAGGCAGCCACTTAACTGACTGAGCCACCCAGGCACCCCATGGACTGTTCTTATATGGGATTTGTATGCAATGGCAGTCAGATGAAGGGGAAGGCATATCAACACCACCTCTTCACGGGAGCAATGTCAAGGGATTTGTAGCTGCCTTTTATTTATTTTTTTAATTTTATTATGTTATGTTAATCACCATACATTGCATCATTAGTTTTGATGTAGTGTTCCGTGATTCATTGTTTGCATATAACAGTCAGTGCTCCATTCAATACGTGCCCTCTTTAATACCCATCACCGGGCTAACCCATCCCCCCCCCACCCTCCCCTCTAGAACCCTCAGTTTTGTTTCTCAGAGTCCATAGTCTCTCATGGTTCGTCTCCCCCACCGATTCCCGCCCCCTTCATTTTCCCCTTCCTGCTATCTTCTTTTTTTTTACATATAATGTATTATTTGTTTCAGAGGTACAGGTCTATGATTCATCAGTCTTACACAATTCACAGTGCTCACCATAGCACATACCCTCCCCAATGTCCATCACCCAGCCACCCCATCCCTCCCACCCCCCACCTCTCCAGCAACCCTGTTTGTTTCCTGAGATTAAGAATTCCTCATATCGTGAAATAAGTCAAAAAGAGAAAGACATGTATCATATGACCTCACTGATATGAGGAATTCTTAATCACAGGAAACAAACTGAGGGTTGCTGGAGTGGGGGGTGGGGTGGGAGGGATGGGGTGACTGGGTGATAGACACTGGGGAGGGTATGTGCTCTGGTAAGCGCTGTGAATTGTGCAAGACTGTTGAATCTCAGATCTGTATCTCTGAAACAAATAATGCAATATATGTTAAGAAAAAAAAAAGAAGAAGAAGAAGAAGAAGGTAGCAGGAGGGGAAGAATGAAGCGGGGGAAATCGGAGGGGTAGACGAACCATAACAGACGATGGACTCTGAAAAAAACTGAGGGTTCTGGGGGGGAGGGGGGTGGGAGGATGGGTTGGCCTGGTGGTGGGTATTGAGGAGGGCATGTTCTGCATGGAGCACTGGGTGTTATGCACAAACAATGAATCATGGAACACTTCATCTAAAACTAATGATGTAATGTGTGGGGATTAACATAAGAATAAAAAAAATCTGAAAAAAAAAAGAATTCCTTATATCAGTGAGGTCATATGATACATATCTTTCCCTGATTGACTTATTTCACTCAGCATAATACCCTCTAGTTCCATCCACATTTTTGCAAATGGCAAGATTTCATTCCTTTTGATGGCTGCATAATATTCCTGTGTGTGTGTGTGTGTGTGTGTGTATCTATATATATATCACATCTTCTTTATCCATTCATCTGTCAGTGGACATCTTGGCTCTTTCCACAGTTTGGCTATTGTGGACATTGCTGCTATAAACATCTGGGTGCACGTACCCCTTCGGATCTCTACATTTGTATCTTTGGGGTAAATACCCAGTAGTGCAATTGCTGGATCGTATGGTAGCTCTATTTTCAACTTTTTGAGGAACCTTCATACTGTTTTCCAGAGTGGCTGCACCAGCTTGCATTCCCACCAACAGTGTAGGAGGGTTCCCCTTTCTCCGCATCCCCGCCAACATCTGTCGTTTCCTGACTTGTTAATTTTAGCCATTCTGACTGGTGTGAGGTGGTATCTCATTGAGGTTTTGATTTGGATTTCCCTGATGCTGAACAATATTGAGCACTTTTTCATGTGTCTGTTGGCCATTTGGATGTCTTCTTTGGAAAAATGTCTGTTCATGTCTTCTGCCTATTTCTTGATTGGATCATTTGTTCTTTGGGTGTTAAGTTTAAGAAGTTCTTTATAGATTTTGGATACTAGCCCTTTATCTGATATGTCATTTACAAATATCTTCTCCCATTCTATTGGTTGTCTTTTGGTTTTGTTGACTGTTTCCTTTGCTTTGCAAAAGCTTTTTATCTTGATGAAGTCCCAAGAGTTCATTTTTGCTCTTGCTTCCCTTGCCTTTGGCGATGTTTCTAGGAAGAAGTTGCTGCGGCTGAGGTCGAAGAGGTTGCTGCCTGTGTTCTCCTTTAGGATTTTGATGGACTCCTGTCTCACATTGAGGTCTTTCAACCATTTGGAGTCTGTTTTTGTGTGTGGTGTAAGGAAATGGTCCAGTTTCATTCTTCTGCACGTGGCTGTCCAATTTTCCCAACACCATTTGTTGAAGAGACTGTCTTTTTTCCATTGAACATTCTTTCCTGTTTGTCAAAGATGAGTTGACCACAGAGTTGAGGGTCCATTACTGGGCTCTCTATTCTGTTGCATTGATCCATGTATCTGTTTTTGTGCCAGTACCAGACTGTCTTGATGATGACAGCTTTGTAATAGAGCTGGAAGTCCGGAATTGTGATGCCACCAGCTTTGCTTTTCTTTTTCAACATTCCTCTGGCTATGTGGGGTCTTTTCTGGTTCTATACAAATTTTAGGATTATTTGTTCCATTTCTTCGAAAAAAGTGGATAGTATTTTGATAAGGATTGCATTGAATTTGTAGATTGCTCTAGGTAGCATTGACATCTTCACAATATTTGTTCTTCCAATCCATGAGCATGGAACGTTTTTTCATTTCTTTGTGTCTTCCTCAGTTTCTTTCATGAGTATTTCATAGTTTCCTGAGTACAATCCTTTGCCTCTTTGGTTAGATTTATTCCTAGGTATCTTATGGTTTTGGGTACAGTTGTAAATGGGATCGACTCCTTAATTTCTCTTTCTTCTGTCTTGTTGTTGGTGTATAGGAATGCCACTGATTTCTGTGCATTGATTTTATATCCTGTGTGGCTGCCTTTTAAAACCATTCAACACTTGCGGCACCTGGGTGGCTCAGTTGTTAAGCATTTGCCTTCGACTCAGGTCATGATCCCAGGGTCCTGGGGTCGAGCCCTGCATCGGGCTCCCTGCTTGGTGGGAGGCTTGCTTCTCCCTCTTCCACTCCCTCTGCTTGTGTTCCCTCTCTTGCTGTGTCTTTCTCTGTCAAATAAATAAATAAATAAATAAATAAATAAATAAATAAATCTATCTTTAAAAAAAAAAACCACTCAACACTTTCCTTGAAGACCTTCCAAGAAATAGACCTTCCATCTTTGCTCGTATTTGATGATATTTTTCTTAAGTTATTTGGCCCCAGCCCAAGGGGAAAAAATGATGTTAACTCATTTATCAGAAACATATATACCCCACAAAAATTCCACTCCCTTTTTCCTGGACGTATATATTTTACAGCAATCCTTCCATAAGATTGAAAGTAGGAAAAGTCAAAAACAAGCAATCAGTAAAAAAAAAAAAAAAAGCGCCTCACAAAAATCTATTTCTTTGTGTCCAATGGAGATAATTATAATGCAAGTTTCCCAGGTTAAAGTATAACCCAAGAAAACTTCTGATTTGTATCTTCCCAGAGTCTATTCTAAGAGAAGCTAGAGGAGAAGTCACACTTGAAAGGCTTGTGTGTTTGTTTGCCAGATTATATCAGGAACAGCAGCTCACAACTTAAGGCATACCACGTCTCCCTCTGAGTCACTTTCACATCTATGAGGTGGAGATTTGAAGAAGGATCTCAGCGGATACACAGGGCACTTAGAAAATGCAACAGACAAATTGGAGCATTTGTCAAATAGCCAGCACTGTCCAAAGACAAAGATTCATTTGTTTGCCTCATTAATGGCAGTTCACCTACACGTACTTTGATTTCTGGCCAGATTCTCATTTTACCAAATATCAGAACAAAGGTTATCTGGAATAAATGCTTCAGTTCTGAAATCTTGGGAAGTCCTTCCCAGAATTCATTCCTGTGATTTTTATCTTTCTTCCCTTTTAAAAGAGGATGAAGAACAAGGAACTGATTATTTATTGGACACCAACTGTTTGTGAGGTTCTTCATGTTGCTCTCATACACTCACAGCTCTGCGAGGTAGATGGGGAACCAAGACAGAAACTTGTCCAATGTGACTTGTCCCGTGTCATTAAGTGACAACACCAAGCATTACACTGTTACCCAGTTTCAAACCCCACACCTTCATTTAGCACTCCTCAAATTAGCACCACTAATAGAAGGTGATGTTCGTTATACCCTGAGACATTAGGAAGATGAAAACATTTTTTGGAATAAGTTTGGTATAAGAGGGAACACATACATCCCTCTCCTCATCTATATTAAGTAAACAACATGAAGATAACAGTATCTTGCAATACTGACCTTCTTGCCCCCTTCCTCAGAGATGCATCAGAGAACAAAAGTAGCGTTCTACCCTCCGCGAGGGCCTGATCACACATCACCCTGAGAACTCACTCTCACTGCAGCTCATCTGCATTTCCTCCCATGTGGTCTGCATTGTGGATGTGCAGCTCTGTCAGACTGTCTCCATGCCAGGCTCTGCAATAGCACTCAGCCAAGAGAAAGGCTTTGTTTTCTCAGAATGGGATTCCTAAAGACCATGTGAACACTTCTGTGAGAGAGGCATGCACTATGTCATCTGGAAACACACCCAGTCACACTTGGGATAGTCGGCACCACCCAACAACGCCTGTGGTGTGACGTGGTGTGATGTGGAGCAGTGTGTGACGGTGCGTGGCGTAGCGTGGTGTGGTGAGTAGTGGGATATGCTACGGTGGCAGGCGGTGTGGAGTGGTGGGGGGTGGCGTAGTGTGGCGTGGTTGGTGGGACAGAAGGCGAAGGTGAGAAGCGTCCCACGGAGCAGCATTTCTCAAAACGTTTGCTCCTCTGCTCTGAAACATGCTTTAAAAATCTACATGATTTGTTATATTTTCTCAGTTGTATTTAAATTTCCTTCATAAATTATGTAATTGCAAAGGACATGGTTTTCAGTATATTGAAATATGGGTACTTTAAAATAAAAAGAGTACCCCATTCTAAAAAGGATCCAACTGAATCTAAGTCTCATTGACATTTGGTCCTCAGCAAGCTTTTCTTTGTCAGTCTGATATTTGATCAGTCCTGCTCCCCCTGGAGCTTGTATCTTCTTTTCACTTTGATGAAAATATGATACACTTGTGTGCATGACAGACTTTTATTGACACTTTTTTTTCACGTATATATATGTCTATCTCCTGTTGGTTTTAGCTCACTAATACAGGTGTCTTGAAGTAGGAGGCCTGATTTCACACTCTCTGCAACATGTTAATGTCATGCCCTTGGGCAAGTCATTGACTTTTGCTGAGTCTCACTTTTCTCATCTCAAAATAGTAGTAATTCCGATGCCCACCTCATTGTATTATTGTAAAAGACAATTGAGGTCATATAAATATGGAGGAAGTGGTTGGTAAATGCTAGACTTTCCTACCTCATTTCTTCCTTGTACAGAGAATTAACAGACTCCTATTGCCATCCACAGGGTTCCTCAGATCAGCTCTTGGTGCATTTTGCGGAATACTGTGACATTTGTGTGTTTAATTCCATCCTCTCAACTAGGACAATGTTAGTATGCATTAAAAAAAGGCACATGGTCCCACAAAACAAAACAATAATGATGACAAAAAAACCTGTCTAAATAAGTATGATGCATTATTTATGGTTTTTCATTAATATTCATTTGCAACGTGTTCATTCATTTGTCATCTGTTAGCACAGAGAAGTAGTAGCAGGTGCCATGATTAAAAATATATTATGGACGGAAAACTAGAAGTGAGAAAATCCTCTCCATTCATTAAATTTGTTTCTGCCAGTTGGGGGAAAAAAAAAGCAAACTACTCCATTTAAGAGAACATATCTGCTTTATGTAGCTCATCCTGCAAAGCAGTTTAAAAACCATTGCCCTATCCCATAATATACTACTTCCTTCCAGAAGCCTTTCCCAACACTCCAGACAAAGCTTCTCTTCTGAATCTGTGCAATTCCATCTTCACAGTGCTTATCATACCTGTAATAACAAAATTGTGTGTGTAATTATTTTTCCACTGTCTATTTTCTTCACTAGAATATGAACTCTATATTTGTGCTCACCCTTTTTTCAAGGAGTTCCACATTATGCCCAAGTATTCCATAAATACTTCTAAATACATGAACCAACTGCAGTCTTCTTTGCTTGACTCCCAAGCTACTTCTAATTTTATTTAATCACATGTGGTCCTAAGGGCACATCACACTTGCCCCATCTCTATACATTTCCTCAGAAATTCCTCCGCATCCAAATTGCCCTCCGATATATCCAGTCATCCCTCAATGCCCGGTAGGGCTGTTAGTGCGACACGGTCCTCTCCTGCTTGTAGAAAGTAGATACTCCAGGTGTTCCTGGGTGGCTCAGTCACTTAAGTGTCCAACTTGGTTTCAGCTCAGGTCATGATCTCATGGGTTGTGAGATCAAGCCCTGGTTTGGGCTCTGTGCTCAGTGGGGAGTCTACTTGGGATCCTCTCTCTCCCTTTGCTCCTACACACTCTCTCTCTCTCTCTCAGATAAATAAATAAATCTTTAATTTAAAGGAAAGTAGATACTCCACGGGGCACCTGACTCAGTCAGTAGAGCATGAAACTCTTGATCTCAGGCTTGTGAGTTCGAGCCCCACATTGGGTATAGAGATTAATTAAAAATAAAATCTTTTTTTTAATATTTTATTTATTTATTTGAGAGAGAGAATGAGAGACAGAGCACGAGAGGGAAGCGGGTCAGAGGGAGAAGCAGACCCCCCACTGAGCAGGGAGCCCGATGTGGGACTCAATCCCAGGACTCCAGGATCATGACCTGAGCCGAAGGCAGTCACTTAACCAACTGAGCCACCCAGGTGCCCCAAAAATAAAATCTTTTAAAAAAGAGAGAAAGAGAGAAGAAAAGAAAGTAGATACTCCTTCAGATCAGGTGCTCTTACCTGGTTCTTGCTTCTTACAGATAGCACTCTCTGATGCCAACAGCTAGACTATCTGGATAACTCCTTGGATAACTCCCTATAAATTATAGCCAGACTGCTCTGGGCATCCCAACTCCAACAGAGAACTGGATGTGAAGTCTTAATTTGAATTTTGATTCCACTTTGTGATCTTGAGAAAGTCATATCACCTCTCTGATCTTTGGTTTCCTTAATTGTAAGTCAGGAATCATAACAGATAACTGTATCGGTCAGTGTTCTCAAGAGACCCAAAACCAAGGGGAGATATATATATATCTTGAGAGAGAGAGTGACATTAGACAAACTAAAATATATATATATATATTTATATATTATACAAATATAAATATAATTCATACATATTTTAGTTTGTCATATATGTCATATAATATATATATTATCATAAATATGTCATTTATTTCATATTATATATATATATATTTAGTGTAATATAAATATAATAGACCAAAATCAATAGTCTAAAGCCACAACTCAACCTAAAGAATGTTATTGGGGAAGAATGCATAGTGACTTGCCTTTAGAATTTGCAGCAAGCTCTCTAGATCGTGTTCATCAAAACCAACATGGACACAGCTTCAGAGGTACCTTGACGTGTGTTCTCTGCAACCCACTTCCTCCTCCATGTCAGGTAGCTATAGCCAACAAGTCCAGAGTCTCCTCCATACTTTTGCTAAAAATTGCGATGAACTTATATATCTCCTGTGTCAGAATTAGAAGCAAAAATGGTTATCCCCTTTTTTTTCCACACATAAAAATTGCTAATTTCAATTAAGGAAAGTAGCCCTGCTATAATTTTCCTGGATCTGCAAATTGATGGCTGCTGAAACCTAGCAACAATTTTAGGAAAATGGACTTTAATTTTGTCAAGTGTCACTTGGCTGTCATTAGCTTATACTCTGCTGTGTGTTAAGACCATGCACTATAGTCAATTTTTTTGAAAGAGCAAAAGTGTTAGTAATAGGAGCTCTTAGCCGTGTGCTTAGCTATTCAACCTTTTCTGGGGTTTGGCTATTTGGCTTTTGGAAGAATTATAGGGTTTTTATGTCAGTGAAAGGAAATTTCTCTTGCTTCCACTGTAAAATATGGTAGAATTATATATGATGGCTCCTCTTCATGTACTTAGCCATGCTTTCAGCCATTATAAATTCACTGGCGTTGAACTCACTCCAGGTGCCCTGAAAGTACCATTGTTGAATTAGGATAAAATTGGATGGCCATTTAAATATAGATATAGTCAAACAAGGAATAAGAAAGTAATCAAGTTAACCCAGAAAGAAGCATGTGAAATTAACATGGAAGGAAGTTAAAGTTTGCTGTTTAAATTTTTCTGCTATGGTTCACTATATTGATATCTTGATGGTGGGACTCCTGGGTGTCCTTAGTCCCTCACTGAAAATGCGTACATATAGATAGAGTTTCATGTCCCCAGCAAGTCTCAAGCTCTAAGAAGTAGAAACAAAACAAAGCAAAACAAAACAAAACAAAATTTTGGCAACAAAAATTTGGCATCTGATTCACTGAATCTAAAGGTAGATACTATTTGTTGGTTTAAAAAGCACTCCTTAAACTCACACAAAAGTCTATGTCATTTATATGTCAACAAAGCTGGTGCGGGTGGAGAGAGGAGGGATAGATTGTAAAACATCAGCATCTATGTTTTTGACCGTAAGAGGAAATATGTTGAATAAATTGTTTTGTGTTTGTTTGTTTGTTTTTTTCAAAATCACACAGCACAACTGTGTTTATAAAGAGGATGTCACAGGAAATGAATTCTGCTCAAAGAATGGGCTCTCTCCTATGCCCTCAGTCTGCCCCATGCATGAGGTGGCAGCCCCTGGAGCTCCGCAGGGCTGAAGCCTGAGACGGTACAGTGACACTTGATAGAGTGGAAGGATGGGTTTTTGGGTGCCCTCTTTGCAATCCTGCCTGGGTGCCTCTATTCACAGCATTGCCGTGAGCCTTGGTCATCTAGGAAGACTTCTAGAACGTTCTGTTTCATGTTTGGAAAAATGTGCTCCCTCCAGTAAAATTTAGCACACTCTTTTCGGACTTAGTTTCCTCTTTTTTTTTTTTTTTTAAGATTTTATTTATTTATTTGACAGAGAAAGACACAGCCAGAGAGGGAACACAAGCAGGGGGAGTGGGAGAGGGAGAAGCAGACTCCCTGCCGACCAGGGAGCCCGATGTGGGACTCGATCCCAGGACCGTGGGATCACGACCTGAGCCGAAGGCAGTCGCTTAACGACTGAGCCACCCAGGAGCCTGGACTTAGTTTCCTAAGACTCAGGGAGTCGTGGACAGCCTGAGCTCCAAAGACTGAGATCACCCTCTGGGTTTCTTGTATTTATCAACTGCATAAAAGGAAAATAGACAAATCCTGAAAGTAAAGGCTCAGCTTTCTTAGACATTTGGGGGAGGTTTCTGGGGGATTTTTAAGAAGGCTGCTAACCACCAGGAGCCCTGCAGGGCAGCATGCTGAGGGGCAGACGGCGGCACAGGACAACTCCTCCTCGTTCTCTGCCCATAGAGCCCTTGAATGATGCATCCTCCTGCCCTGAGGCAGAGCACAGGGGCCTGACAACAGGCTTCATTACTTACTGACTTACCACTGCTCTGGTATTACACAAACTCTCAAACCCAGATGCTCCTTTTAGACAAAATGGTGCGGGAATAAATACCTATTTGATGGGAATGTTGTGAAAATCAAATCACATGGGGAAAGATACTCAAAAGGGAAATCCCTTTGGATAAATAGGGCTTTGTAATTATTATGATCATTATATCGGTTATCTATGGCCACAGGGACATAACCACAAAGCCTAGGGGCTTAAGGCAATCTGCATTTACTTAGCTCATAGGTCTGTGGTAGGAGGAGTCATTGTGCCCTCAGCTGGGTTCCCCCATGGGTCTGCCATAAACTGCACACTACCAAGCAGTTCCGTGGAGAGGGCTGGGCTGGCTGACCAGGACTTCTAGTCTGGGCAGAGCGACCAGTCTCCATTCTGTGTCATTTCCCATCCACCAGCAGGCAAACCCGGGCTTGTCTTCATGCCAGTGGTGGTTTTTCAAGACAGTGAGCAGAAGTAGGCAAGGCTCCTGAGGACAAGAGCTGCTCTAGCAAGAAGGAAAATAACATTTTGGAGGTGATAGGTGATCCTCTATCTGACAGGCCCCATGACAGAACCTAAGACATGTAAGGAATGAGCCCGGAAGTGACTAGTAAAGGGCCAGAATACCTCATGGTTTTATCACTTCATCTGGTACTTGAAAATCCTCTGGCTTCCACATTGGGCATATAGATGAGCAGTGACTATTTAATGCTCTATATTTCTAGGTGTCTTAAACTCCAAACAATCAATATTTTTATTTGATATCCCCCATCCTCATATGGGACTGCAGCTATATTTCACAGAGCAGGAACAAATTCCTCTTTACCACTGTGCATTAGTCAGAATTGTTTAGTCTATGCTGCGGTAACAAATAAACCCAAATATCAATGTGGGATTGTAATAGAAGTTTATTATTGCTCATATTAGTCCAGAACAGGCCAGGTGACTGTCCTGTCTTGGAGTCATGCCACCTGGCCCCTTGCAGAGGGAAGAAATGGAAAACAGCATAAGATGACAGTTATCATAAAAAGTTTTATTATTTTTTCATGTCTGTGTTCTTGAAAGACAAGGAATGTAGAGGCAACCCGTTTAGGTTTCCTCTGCCATATGGGAAGCAGATTTTAAAGAGAAGAGAGAGGACCCTTAACTGTTGCTCTACTCTATATGGCAAGACTCCTGCCTGGGCACAAGGGTAAAAGGCCAGCCTGAGTTTCTAATTAGAAAGTGATCTTCATTTCCACTGCCCACCCCTCACTCCTCTGCCTGACCTGAGCAGGGGCTGCTCAATTCCAGGCTCCCATGAGGCTTTGGTGGGGTGTGAGGATGGGGCCACTGCCAACTGTCTGAGATGTTTCTGCATACAAGAAAACATATTTTGGTTCCAATGTCATCACATTAGTTCACGTTCAGCTGCTTCCAATCTCTACTGTCACTACAGCCCCATCTGTGCTAAGTGTGAATGATGGGAGGACCAGGCAAAAGGGCAGATACTGGGTAAACCCCCTCTTCTCTGCCTCCCCCTTCACATCACTGTGACCATGGCAGATCCCACAGGAGGATAGAGCAGGTCACTTATCCACCCGACCAAAGGAGTTCCCATATTTGTGAACTTGAAGTCGCACAACAAACACCCCAGACCCTGAGTTCAAAGCTTCAAAAGTATTACATATTTCATCCTGAGATAACATTACAAATCAGGTTTCCTAACTGTCCCTGTAAGTGCACTGACTGAGCTTTAGGGATGAGCCAGTGCCAGGGTACTGAGGTAGATCGGCCCAAACTGTGTCTTTTCTGTTAGAATATTTACAATACAAAACTATTGCCATATAGTCACGATGGAAACAAATGATAAAGTCCTACATACTGCAAAAACAATGAAGAGAGCTTTTTTAATTAATTCCTTCCTCCAAACTTGACATACCCTTGTGCACTTTGAACACGGCATAACCTTTGAGCCCCAGAAGCAAATGAGTCCATCATTACATTAGCAAGATGGGCAGGCAGAAGGGGGCCCACTGAATTCACTACCATTTTATTGAATTGGTAATTCACATTTTAGTCCAGAAGACACCAATTTGCTAGAGCACAATCTCCTCCAAGACATCTTCCCTACTCAATTATAGCTACTCAGTGACTGAGTCCAACATTAGTGTGCAGGCCAAGTGACTCATGCCTGCAGTACTCATGACAATAAGGATTGATGTGTTCAAGGCAAGAACAAGATTTATGGATCTCCTTACTGATATGATTTACTGAAAGCCAGCTTTTATTACCTAAGAGCCAGCCACGGACATGTGCTGGGTGCACTCCAGATAAATGCCTGGGGGTGGGGAGAGCTCTGTGGGCAGCTGCCAGGAACAAGGAAGAGGAAAGGTTGAAAAAATAGAGAAATGACTTTACAGATGAGACACTTGCCGAAAATGCAGGGGCTCCAGTGCTCCAAGAACAGCTGGTGATGATGAACAAAAAAAGGTGGGGGGAGGGGAGAGCACCATTTGCAGGCAACGGACAGTCAGAGGCCTTGTCACGCTAACTACTGAGAGGGCAAGACTGATTTATGGATGGGCTGATAATGGTAAAGAAATAAAGATTGATTTGCTCTAGAGCTCCTTTGGAGAACAGTGGAGAGAAAAAAGGGGGAGGGAGACGGAATTCTGCAAAAAGCCTCATCTTGGAGATATACACTCAGGGCTGATTTTGAAAATAAGGAGATGCTGGGGAAATTCATTACCATGTGGGTGTGGCCAGTTTGCCAGGGACGTTGTGATGTCGGCACTGCAAACAACCACACTTATGACTGTGCCAGTCCCGTGTGAGTTTGTGCCCAGTGCGCAACTAGTATCATGCGGGAGAGAGAAGCTTCAGACTCAGGCCACTTTCTTAGAAGATAGGAAAGTTGAGAGTGGGTCTAGACATGCAAGCTAACAAGCAGTAGACCAGCCCTAAGTTTCAACACTTCTCCTGGGAGGGATCTCAGCCTACCTCTCCTCTCCGTCGTCAGTGTCTACTCATCCTTGGTCTTAGCACAGTCAACGTTTCCTTGGAAAATTCAGAACAGATTATGGAAAGGAGCCATCTCTTACTTGGCATCATGGCTGCCTTCAGACCTCTTCTAAGCCCAAGATCATTATAAAGAGAACCAAGAAGTTTAGCTGGGCACCCGTCACACTGATGAGTCAGAATTAAGTGTAACTGGCAGAAACCCAAAGGCATTGACAATAAGGTGCACAGAAGACTCAAGGGCCAAATCCCCATGCCCAACACTGGTTCCAGGAGCAACAAAAAAGCAAAGCATGCACTGCCAAGTGGCTTCCATTGCTCTTGGTCCACACGTCAAGGAGTTTGAAGTGCTGCTCATGTGCAACAAGTCTTACTGTGCTGAGATTGTTCACAGTGCCTCCTCCAAGAACCGCTGAGCAGTCATGGAAAGAGCAGTCTAGCCAGCCATCAGTCACAATCCCAATGCCAGGCTGAGCAGGGAAAAGAACAGACAGACAGATTGTGTGCACATTGTATGTTGTTAATAAAACCATAAAACTACAAAAAAAAAAAAAAAAAGGCCTGGAGAAAGTCATCCCACCTAACACACTTTCCTAACAATGTGTACCACTCCTTAAACAAACACAATAATTGTTATTTCACATTGATTGCTTTTTGCTTGTTTATTGTCTGCTTCCCACACACATTATACTCTAAGTTCACTGACAACAGACTTTATATCCAATAGTGCCTCACACACAGTAGATGTTTAATAAATATCCATTGAATGAATTATCTGCACTATTTATTTATCCATTCATTTAAAATATTTACTAAATGGTTATCATGTGCTGGGTGCAAAAATAAAAATACATCCAATGGTGACAGGTGCACTGTAGAGAAATAACACGGTGGATAGAAAGCGAGAGATGTGTGGCTACTTTAATTTGAGGAACCAAGGAATAGCTGCGATGCTTAGGCTGAGACTATATAATAAGTAGGAACACTTCCGGGAAGTGGCAAGTGGTGACCAAAACATCCTAAAATAGAAGCAATCTTTATCTGTTTGAGGAAAAGAAAAAAATACTTCGTAGCTACAGCCAAGTTCATTCACTCATTCGTTTGCTAATTCATTTCTTTGCTTACTCACCCACTCACTCTTTCACATGAGGCTCTGTGCAAGGTTCTCAAACTCAGACAAACTCAACGTGAACCCTATGCAGGTCGCTGGTAGCCCACAGCTCACAGGAGCTCAAGAGAACACAGACACTTGTTTCTAAGTGAGGTCTGCAGATCCTGAGCATCCCTGAGATGCTTTTGGGAAGCCAGAAAGCCACGACCATTTCCATAATATGCTCCTGTTAGGTGCCTTCTTCACAGTGTTAATATTTGCACTGGTGGCTTCAAAACAGTAGTGGCAAAAACGTGTCACTTTAGCATGCAACACACTGTATCTGTAATCATGGAAAAATGCCAGCAGGAAAAAAAAATGGTGTTTTTTAAGAATGGCCTTAATCAGTAAAATTATTAATTTTACTAAATGTTATCTTTGATTTCATATCTTCTAAATATTCTTTTTTTAAGGATTTTATTTATTTATTTATTTATTTATTTTAGAGAGAGAGTACTTGCACACACACGTGTGCATGCGCAAGTGGGAGGGGAGCAGGGGGGAGGGGGAGAATCACAAGCAGATTCCTCACTGAGCCTTCGGGGGGCTTGATTCCACGACCCTGAGGTCATGACCTGAGCTGAAACCAAGAATGGGGTACTTAACCGACTGAGCCACCCAGGCACCCCTCTTCTAAATATTCTCTTTGATGAAATGGGAAGTATCCATAAAGCACTTCTGCGACATGTGGAAGTACAAAGCTTGTCTCAAGGAAATCATCTGTGTGACTATTTGAGTTACAAGCTGAACTAGCCAGTTTTCTCATGGAACACCATATTTACTGGAAAGAGCCTCTGGCAGCAAACTGATCCTACAGGCTTCAGAGGCAGACGTATTCCTAAAAATGTGCAGCATCAGCCTGTCAATTCAAGGAAATCAATTGGCAATTTCTGTTGCCAATTATAAAGTTGCTCTAAAGAGAAAATTCAAATTTTGGAAAACTCAAATCTGTCCCTGTAATCTTGACAGCTTTCCAATCAGTAAAGACTTTTCTGATGAAATTGGTGGTGAAAATGGTAAATGTGATTTTTGATCATGTAATATAAAATGTGTTAACAGTTGCAAGAACTGTGTAACTCAAGTGAGCCCATCATGTATAAAATGACCAATGTGTGATATTACAAAATCATGCACAGAGAAAAGACATATTGAAAGTGCAAGATAGACCAGGGAATTCTAATGTACAATAGTATGGATATTTGTACAAAACAAAATCCTCCAGATTTACTTGAAAAGATTATTAAAATACTCTTCTCTTTTCCAACTACATATCTGCATCCAAATATGGGAATCCTGTTCTGTGAAGAAAGACATTGAATATATATACAATACATTAAGCATGTCACTCTTCTTGCTAATCTTGTGTCTTGAAAAAGTTATTTTTCCTCAAAAAATGTCATTTATATTAACATGTAATAGATATATTATTGATATTTTAGATAAATCCATAAATAATTTTTAAGTCTGTTTTAATTTCCAATATGGTATACATTGATTGATATAACCGATTCATTATTGGTATTTGTAAATAAATTCATATTTTGGTAAATCTGTTTTAATTTCTAATATGGTATACATTGGTAGATGTAATTGACATAAACAAAACACAAAAAACATAATTTCTAATTATTTGGATTTGTAGGCACATCTAATAAGGAAGTCACTCCCAGTGATAGCTATGATTTAAAAATATTCCTTCTCAAAATAACAAAAAAATTTTCACAAATCATTCCTAATATAGATGTTTTACTGTCATATATATAATTCATTATTTTACTAGAAAACCTATCTAGCATTGGTAGATGGCTTTGTAAGGGCAAAGCTCTGTCCCAAGTGATTTTTATGTACTAATTTGTTTAATTCTCAAATCAATCCTACGAGGAAGGTATTACTGTTTTCATATTTTGGATGAGCAATTTGAAGGAAGAAGAGTTAGGTAATTTTCTGCACGTTCTCTAGTAGTTAGTAACAGGCACACCAAGGCCATGGACTACACAATCTGTACCACACAGAGAGAATTAATCCACAGAATATAATTAACACAAATGTGAAAATGTTTTAAATTAAAATTAAAAATTAAAATTTTGCAGGCACATTGAAATGTTGAGTTACAGACAAAGCAGCCCGTCTGTTGATGTAGAAAGCCTGAACTGCTGTGATCACTGGGAACTTCTCACTTGGTGCTCACCTACAGTTGACCATACCCACACCACAGCTCACCCACACTGGCTCGTGCTGGAAGGAGAGACCGTACCACACCACAACTCTCCTCTTTTTCTTTGAAACATTAGACCCATGTATTTGTTATGTATGACCTATTAGATATTTCAGTATAAATGAACATAATTCTCTTGTCTAAGTAATGTCAGAATTTTCATTTTAATTTCATTATGCTTTAGTCTTCTGGCTAATGAGCAACTAAAGTATTTAATAGTAATAAAGTCAGTAATGGCATCTGCAGGCAGGGGAAAGAGATGCACTAGCAAGGCCCTTCAGATCTGGCTGTCTACCTCCCAGAATTACTCCAGTGTTTGAACTCTTGGCCAATTACCCGTGCTCCTTCTGCCCTCTCAGCCCAAGCACCACCCAGATGGCTTTGATTTGGAGGCACTCAATTTATCAAAACAGTTTGTTATGTTAAAAAACTATTTGATGTCAAAGAAGCCATATGACCCTTTTTATGTGTACTTTTCCTGGAATAAGAAATCAATTTGCCCATTTTAAACAAAGTTGAGGTCTAAAGAGACTTGAACTACAGTTACATTCATAAAGCAATAAGAAAAATGCCCTCAGAAAGACATAGTCTCCACTTCCTGGGCTTGCAGTGTGTTACGAATGGAGGGTTGTGTCTTCCAAGGGCTCTCCTGGAGGATAGACCTTCTTGCTTAGTCTGTCTCAGGTTCACTTGGGGGTCCAGTTAAAAAAACAGCTGGTTGAGCTCCAATTTCTCTAGGTTTGACTCAGCAACATTCTGACTTGGGATCCAGGAATCTGAAATACCTGGTGATTCTAATGCAAGTCTTTAGACATGATTTGAGAACCAATGTTTTTACTCTTGGCATTCTCTTCTGCAAATAATGTTCTCTTAAATTCCCAACCATCTCTCTCCTCACATCCCACCCCTTAATTGAATTTTCATGGGATTCTGTGCTCAAAGATCCTCCTCCATACTGCATACTAAATGTGTACTAAGGACTCCCAAATATGGAGCTTGAGTTGTGAGTTCCTTCTTAGCTCCAGACTTGGTTGCTAGGGTGCCTCTTCGTGATGAACTCTGTAGGTTTCTCCTCCCCAAGGTGCAGTAGTATGCGGTCTAAAGAATGACTCCAGCTCCAGAAGAGAGCCATAATTGAGTAAAGATGATCCTGGTAATCTCATCCTTCCTTGCCAGTGAGTGACTCAGAAGCCAGGTTAAGCTGTGCATGGATGGCATTCTTCAGGCCATCAAGATCTGTTCTGTAATAAACATATAAACCAATCATGGCAAATCCACTAAGAGGAAATGAGCCATGGGAAGAGGTCATCAATGTCTCTTTAAATGGACCTTCTATTAGTGGCCTGATACCCAGAACAGCTGCATCCGCTCCAAGAGCATGCAACCTCCCTACTCTGAAGGGTAAGTCAGGAGATTGACAGAGAAATGGAATCAGAGCCCCTGGGTTGAGCCAAGCACTGAAGTTTATCTTACCTAAGAACTTCCAGTTATTGGGACAATCAATGTGCTTACTGTTGAAGCTGGTAAACTAAATTTCTGGTTAGAGTTCAATTTTCTGTTAAAGTTGGAGGCATCTGACTGAAACAGTGAATGTCATGGTCTGAATGTTTATGTCTTCCCAAAATTTGTATGTTGAAATCCTAAACCCAGTGTGATGATATTAAGAGGTGGGACCTTTGGGAGGTGATTATGTCATGAGTGGAATCCACGTCCTTATAAAAGAGGACCCAGAATGCTTCCTTGCCCCTTCCTCACACGAGGACACCAGGAGAAGTCTGCAGTCCAGAAGATGCCCCGCAACCAACCAAAGTGAAACTCTGATCTTCCACCTTCTAGAAGTATAAGAAATAAATATCTGCTGTCTATAAGCCACCTAGTCTGTGATATTCTGTTATAACAGCCCAAACAGACTAAGACAGATAACAAAAGCTATTCAAACAAAACTTACCATGTTCCTTCTCATGTAGGCTCCTCTTCATAGACACAGAAATAGAAAACACTTACGGGCACCTACCGTGTGTGGTGAGCACATTCTCCACAAAGCAGAAAAATCCTTCTGAAGTTTATGCTTCTTTTTCTTCCTTTTAAATCCTTAACACAACTGAACCCAGAAGACCAGATGGAAAAAATATTCCAACTAAATGCCCGTATAGAGGATGGTGACTGGAAACCAAAGATCTCACACGCCTGCCTCTGTGGGTTCCCCAGAACCAATGGAAATTAGATGCAACTCTGGTAAGACTAAGTTTTCAATACTTTGCTGAATGCAAGCACAAAATTAAATTAAATTAAATTAAATTAGGGAAAAATAAATTTACATTCCTACTCACTTGATTTTGTAGACCAAGAACTTAATTTGCATTTGTATTCACCTCTCAAAGCAGCCTTGTGAGACAGGTTCAACCCTTATCATCACCAGTTTACAGAGAGAAAACAGAAGTTTTGAGTGACTGGATGATTTTCCTAAGACTAGACAAATAGAGTATAGAGTCCAGGTTTGAACCTGTACTCTCTGACTCTAGGACCACCCCATGTTAGCCAGTGACCTGCACCATCTCCTCAGCTAGGGGCTGAGGTCAGCTGTTACCCATGAACTTGCTCCCTAAACATTTATTTAGGGGTATTCTCTCCTCCCCCAAGACTACACTCTCAGGCTGTCACAATCTGTTACTGAGATCATTGCAACAATCTCATACTTCTTTTCTCTGGATTATCATTTTCAAATGGCTTGCTCTTGTCTTGCTGTCTCCTACTGAAAAGACCTTACTGTGAATGCAACATTATAATTTCATATTAATCATTCACTCAGGGAATTAAATTTTTGGTTGTTTAATTATATTTTAAGTTCTAATTGTTATTTTTCTTACTTTTTATTATTGTTATTATTACTACCAAGTTCTAATAAAGAAAACCGTCGACTTAGCCATTGATCAGGGCACTGCTGTGTTCTAGGTGAATTGAACTTATTTATGGTCTCATTTGTCTGCATTTCAGTTTGTTCTATTTGCCCTAAACCAATACCTGAATGTGTGCATTTTAATGACTTCTGCAAATAAACTTGTTCCCTAAAAATGCTGGAAATTCTTAATAAGATACAGTTTCTAAAAAAGATACTTGTGTATAAATGAAGCTTGTAAGCCTCCATACTATGATTTATTGAGCCCAATGTATTCACCTCAGCTGAGATTTGGGTTTGTTGTGTATGGAGACTATTGCCCCCAGCTCCAGAGCTGCATATCAAAATCACCTATGTGTTTTTTTCAACTACACATTCCAAAGTCCATTCCTCAGGATTTCTGGTTCAGTAATTTTGGAGTTATGTCTAGGCATGGGTACTGGGGGAAAGCTCCACAGATGATCCCAATGTTCACCTCTGGTTCTGGAATCACTGTCTCAGGCAGGGCTGAGACCATCCCGTGGCAGGGTGCACCTCCGCTTCCAAGATATCCCGAGGCATGATGGATAGGTCCTGTCATAAGTATATGGGTACATTCTTCTATCAGTGGTCCTAAACTCAAAAGTCCTAAAACCTTATTTAAAAAAACGTATTGTAATTCGTTTGGCAGCAGTTCCTGATCTCAACTAACCTGAGACGAGGTATAATCTTTATTTATCTCACTATTCATTTTGTAAATATTCATTTGTGTTGCTGCAGAAATAAGATTAAAAGTCAAAAATTCTAAAAGCAAAATAAAATGTTTGACTACAGAGTGCCACACCAGAGCCCGTTGAGGGATGTTTCAAAATGCAGGATTTGATATCTGGATATCTGCCCAGAATTCCAGGTAAGCCATATAGACTGACATATGCTAATAAAATAGAGCACTACTCTCTAGGTTACTGATAATCTACTCTGAGAAAATTTATGAATAATCTTGAAAATATTGGTTACTGTAGTAGACGATTTCCAGGAGACTATTGTTCTCTGAGGCAATCTCAATGGATATTTGAAGTTTTTGGAATCAGGTAAGTTTTGTTTTCTTTTATTTTGTTAGTTTTTTGAAGTACAAAACAAAAAGAATTCCATAACCAGATGCCTTATATAAATAGTTTCTATTTTAAATGAAGGTTTTAGCAATGAAAGGTTTGACCAGTTCTGTATTTTGAGATTCAAAGTACTATATGGTGTGCAGACCCAAATGAACAAAAAAAAAAAAAAAAAAAAAATTTTTTAAACAAAAAAATTAAGGGAGGGGAAAAAAAAAAAAAAAAAAAAAAAAAAAAAAAAAAAGTTTTTCCAAACTAATAGGTTAAGGGCTATGAAATAGTTACAAAACAGAAAAAGATTTCAATGTACTTTATTGGTCTAGACAAGCCCTAGGATTTATTTTCTTCAATAGCCACTTAAGTAAAATGTGTACATTTATGATTTGGAAACTAATGAAACCATGCAAACAATGCCGATTTGCCATAGTCATCTGTTAGAAGTGCTGAGAGCCTTCACTGAAGCTCCATTTTTAAAATGGTCTTTTAAAAATCCAAATGCAAATCTATTTTGCATAACACATTTAAATTGCCCTCCCATCTGTGGGTTGAGTTACCCACGGTCAAGTGGGGTCTGAAGCAAATGATCCTCCTTCTGACTTATCATCAGAAGATCAATAGCAGCCTAATGCTGCAGCACCTGCCTATGTCATTCACCTCACTTCCTCTCATCAGGTAGGGATTTTATCACCTCACATCACCATCATAAGAAGGGTGAAGACAGTACCACAAGATATTTTGGGGGGGAGCATGTTTATGTAACTTTTATCACACTGTATTATTATAATTGTTCTATTTTCTTTTTAGTTGTTGTTGTTAATCTCCTACTGTGCCTAATTTATGAATTAAACTTTATCCAAGTATGTATGTATAGGAAAAACATAGTATATATAGAGTTTGGTACTATCCATGATTTCAGGCGTCCACTGGTGGTCTTAGAAAGGATCCCCCATGGATGAGGGCCCCTTAAATATTCCCCTTTGCTCAGTGAAGGGTGAGAATAAAAAGAAGCCCCAAGGAAGGCATTGGAAAAGATGATGATGTAGGTTTTATGATTGGAAAACATAAATGAACAGCAATTTGCTGAAGTTCCCTGAGGATATTATTTTATATATATTTATGCATATATGTATATATATATAGTATATCTATATGTGTGCATATGGGTGTATGTTTATTTATATGCATATATACATATATAGAATATCTGTATGTGTGTATACATATATATACACATGTGTGTGTATATATATAAAACAAGTATCATATATATGATACATATATATATACATACATGTGTGTATATATATCATATATATATATGATACTTGAGCTATAATTCAACTCAGGGAATTGATAATAGAGTGCCAAGTAAAATTTAACATCTGCTTTACTTGTATATTTTAAATTGATAAATAATATGGCTCAATTTTAAGACATGCTTAAGAGTTGACCAAGCATATGACAAGTAAAATTAGAACATTTTATGCCTGAAATTCATTCATTAAGGAGCCTGTTTGACATGACTAGGCTTCACCCTTCCTCAGGAAACTGTTCAGATGGGGTGCACTGCACCTTAGCTTTGGTCAGAGGGCAACGCCCTCTGCATTTAGATGGAACCCAGAAAAGGCTTTTCATACCCCACTCCCCCTTCCCAGTAAGTACGGACAGAGCCATCTTCTCCTGGAGAAATGCAGGTTACAAGATATCGCTGACCCCAGGCCTGTGAATGGTGGGTAAGTAGAAAATATCAAACAAACAAAAGCCCATCATTTTCAATAGCACTCTGTTAAGTTCAGTTGATCTCTTTTTAGTTTTCATTTACTCTTCTTTTTCCTACCTGCCTATATCTTACCAGCTAACACAGAGTTTCGTAACCCCAGCCGCATAATAAAACCATCTAGGGAGGTTTTGAAATACCGATGCAGGGCCCCAATGTAGAGCAAATACATAAAAGCTCCTGAGTGGAACCTGGGCATTAGGACGTGCAGTCCAAGTTCAATCACAAGGACAGCGGACTTTGGTTATCTGCCAACACCTTCAGAAGACCTAGCTGGTGAAACCACGAGGCACCCGCCTAAGTAAGGAAAGCGTTCTGACAAGGAAAATGAAACGATGGAGAAGGAAACCTTCTCTTGACTTAGGTGTTTGCTGATGCCTCAACCTGGCGAGAGAAGCGAAAACAGCCAATTCTATAGAGTGCTGTCCATAAATGCACACCCTACCTCGTAGTATTAAGTTACTTTCTTACTCCCTTTCACCTGCTTGTAATCATTTCACCTTCTAAAATTTAGAGACACATTAAGGATATCGTGACTTTTAGAAGAATTGATTGCTAAGGTTAAAAACCACATTTTCTTTTCTAAAATGAAAGGTTTTTTTTGGAGTATAAAGAAGGTAACACACTTCTTCCTCAGCATGAAACCAAGAGGGTTCTAAATATAAATTTGGATTTTGAGTAAAAAATATATTTTATGGCAATAGTTGACATTTATTGAACTTAGATGTGAAAATGAGGTCTTTTTTTTGGTTTGTTTTAATGATTTTGTAATTTTATACTAATTCATTCTGTCACCAGGCTCATGTCCTAGATGGTAATGTGTCCAGACAGCAAAAATCTTGTTAAGTGTATTCATTTCTATAATATATATACACAAATTCTATTTTAGGTAAGTTAGTGATGTTATATTACATTGGGTTTTAATCAATTTGCCCATCTCTGTCCATGGGTATACCGTTTGTGACAGATTCCTTTATAGATTTGGGAGATTCCCTGTCTGACTCCAGAAGGAACACCTGAGAGAAGTGAAATAAACTAACAACAATCAAACACCTAGTATGTTCTAGACATTTTAAATAAAATATCTGATTTAACATCCAGTATAGCCACATAAGGTATTATTATTCCCATTCACAGATGAAGACAGTGACTCTCAGAAGAAGCAGATGACCTTTCCAAAGCCACATGTCCAGTGAATGCTTGAGGCAGGACCAAACTAACCGGGAAGATGGTACAGGGAGGTAGATCCTCAGCCTAGAAAGAACTTTCTCTTAATTGGAGCTATCTGTCACTGGGATGACAGCAGCTGGTGAGGTCTGATCACATTAGAGATATTTCAGCAGAGATTTAACATATGTGTTTATTCTTGAGAAACATTTTCTTTCCTTCCTTGTCTGATAAACATCCTCTCATCCTTCAAAGCCTAATTCACAGTCACCTCCTCTGAAAAAGCATTCTTGACTTCTCTGGCCCCCTTTGTTCTTGTATTAAATAAGATTTTGTCCTCCTGGTCTCTACCAGTCACATCATCTTACACTACATGTGTCAACACCATTGACATTCCTACTAAAACGCACACCCTCTTTCTCTTCCAATTCTCAGCACGTTATTTTGCACATGACATGGACTTAAAAAAAAAAAAAAACATTTAGTTAATGGGATGAATATTCAAGAATCAGTGTATTAGTAGACTTCTCTGGAGAAACAGAACCAACAGGATGTGCAAGAGAATAAATATAAAGAGAGATTTATTTTAAGGATTGTTCTGTGTGATTGTGTGGGCTGGCAAGTTTGAAATCTGCAGGGAAGACTGGCAGGCTGGAAATTGTGGTTAAGAGTTGACGTTGCAGTCTTGATTAGGAAGGCCTTCTGGAGGCAGAAGTCCTTCCTCTTACAGTGACCTCCATCTTTTCTCTAAGGCCTTCAAAAATTGACTGAAGCCCACCAGCATTATGGAGGATGATCTGCTTTACTCAATGCCTACTGATTTAAATGTTAATCACATCTACAAAATCCCTCCAAAACAACGCCGAGGCTGGTTTGAGCAAACAAATCAGGCTGGGCACCATAGCCTAGTCAAATTGACACATAAAATTAACCACCACAATTCGTAAAGGATGTTGAGCTACTTTGAAACTATCCAGGTCCTGAGTTTCCTCAGACTGTGAAATTTTAAATAATAGAAGATTTGGGATTAGCTAATGTGATTTTAAACTTTTATTTTGCAAAATTAAGAAATTAAACATTAAACATTTCCATCATTCAATAAAAGAATGTACATCTTTAATACCAAAAAAAAGAAAAGATATAAATAGAAGAAAAGATATTTGAACCACATGGATTTCAAAAAACATACTACAGCGCTTCTTTTAAACCAGTGCCAGCGTGCAGACCACATTTTGGTAGCTTTTCATGCTGAGATTCTGTGATTCTAAAATTTCGATACTTTGCACAAGGACTCATGCTAAGTGGGCAGGCTGCCCACCCCTCCCCCATCTTGCCTCCTTCTGTCCTCTGAATGCTCTTTCCTCCCTTCCCCTCACTCTTCCTACTGGCTGCCCATGGCTTCTACGGGGACAGTTCTTTCACCAAAGCAATAGCATTTGCAACGCTCTTGTCTCCAAATAACAGTAAAAACAACTCTAACGGACTTCTCCTGTGAGAAACAGCATACAATGAAAATGGGAGGCAAAGTGGGTTTCGATATTAATTTGATCCAGGAACTCTGGCTCAAGATTCTCTTATCTTTGTCCCTCTCTGGAGGCCAGCTTTCTTCCCAGGCTGGTAGCAAGACAGCTGAAGTAGTCCTTAGCATTTACATAGCACCCAACCAGGAGAAGCTGAGAAGAGGTCACTTGCAGGAATTCTTAACAAGATAATGAGAAACACCCCAGAAGTACTGGTAAAAATTCCCAGTTGTCATCACTGGTCCAAATTGGGTCCTGTGCCTGCTCCTCTTACTGATTAAGGAAGTAGAAGGACCCTTACATCAATCAAGCTCATTCCTAGGACTGCGTGAATCATCTTGCTTTGGAACATATGGGATCTTTGAAAAATGAGTGGATACTGAAAACAAGTCAAGATTTTGGTTGGATGGAAGAAAGAGGAAGTGGTTGCTGCATCAGTAACTAACAATATCCATTAAGTCCATCCCATTATTTATTCAGCATCCACACACATCTTACCTTGCATGCATTCCTTATAAAAAAAAATGCATTCACCTCTTTCCAAAAATTAGACAACACAAAGTCTTCCTTACTCTGCACAGTACCAAGTCGAGGCCTATTCAGTGATATGCGCTTTCTCCTGTTTCAGGTCCACATGCCTGGAGACCCCATAGCTCATTATGATGAATTAGGTTTCACTGAGACATTCCCCACATATGGTGGGGAAAGAAAAAGATAACTCTAAAAACAACCCAAATTCAACCTCCAATTTCAAAAGGGGAAGAAGGGGAAATCACCCACTCTGGTCACTGAACCATCACACTCAGCATATACTATCAGGTGATTCTTGCAAGGACTTCCATGCCTGGTTAGAGAGCCCTTGGTCAGCTTCCAGGGATCATCTCCCTTTTCCATGGCTTCTGTGGCCAAATCTCTGATGGTAAAGGAAGGTGTTTTGGGGGAATTTTCCCCATTGTTGCAATTTTGCAGGACCCATGGTTGTCTTAGAGACGAACAATCATAGGGTCCTAATCGCCATACCTCTGGTCGCTATGGAAGCAGATCTCCTTTAAAGAGTTGGTGGAGCTCTAGTCCACTACACTCTGTCAATTCCATGGTCTAGCACCATAACCTAAGATATTGCCTGATCAAGTTTTTGAGGGTGGACATTTCTGTCTATTAGTAACAATAGTCTGCTCACTGTCCATCCCTTGACGTCTTAGCATAGTATTTGCTAATTTTATCTTGGCCTCTGCTTTCAGACACTTTGGAAACTCTGGCACCAAGTGGAAAAACATGCCCCTTGAACCCAGACTACATCTCAGATGCATCTTTGCAATGAGTATAAGTATCACTTTTTTTCTTAAATAAGAAAGAACCCTAAACTGGAGGAGGGTAGGAGGGGACTGGGGGAGAGCTAGGCTTGACATAAGTACTCGACTTACACTGACTTCACCTTGTGATGGTCATTATTATTACTTTAATGTTTTCAATAAAAACAAATTCAAAATTTGGAATGTCGCCCATAACCAAACATGGTCTTATTTTGAAAAATCATCTTGTTGGTGGGTTTTTTTCCCCTCCGCCTATGATAACCTCTTTGCATAGGCTCTTATTGATGAGTGCAAGAGGCAAACAACATAGTCCAAAACCCAGATTTTTTTCCATCCTTGTGCCTTAATATTTAAGGGTCAGTGGTCATCACAGATAATGGTTTAGCCAACTGTGTTGCTTTGGCATAGCAAAGATTGCCAACCGTGCAGGCCAGGAAAAGGGATTCCTCACTGCCCCTCCCCCACCCCCTTCCTACAGAATTGGCCCCATTTTAGGGCCTGTTACCTGCAGGAACTCATTTCCGGGTATCAGATTTTATGGGTTGCAAACAACAGAAAAAGAATATGGACACTCTTTTTACCACATACCTAGTGAGAGCTATGCTCTAGAAAATGTATTTTGGAAATATTGGTTAAATACCAAGGAATAAATAGTGCAGAGGTTTCTTTAGAAGGAGTGATTTGAGGTTACAGCATAGAGCGCTACATACTCTGAACGAAGACAGTTATGTTCCCATATCGGTCATTACACAAAGGATTCTGTTTATAATGAGTTAAGTGGGTAAGTGATTAAAATAAGGGAAATTGTTAGATTCTACCACAAACATCTATACTTAGAAGTTACAGAAATTCAAAATTGAGACCGTGTAAACAAGAGAATCTTGCAGTGTTTTTTTTTTATTATGATTATTTTAAAGAACTGTCTCTCATTTGTCAACTTAATACCTCCTTTTTTTGTTACCAGATGCTAGAATCTCAGTTTATACATTTGTTCTAAAATCAACCTTATGGCATATTTTCTATTTGGATTGCTTTAAAGAGATTACTGTAACTAATTCACCGGTTCGACTTTAAAATCCTGTATATATTAGCCCCTTTCTATGATTTACTGGCTACCTGAACATTCTTTCATTTGAAAAAAAAATTAGACATAATACATTTAAAATACACCATGGATAAGCACTTTCTTATCTTCCCTCATCAATTTTTATAGGCCCTCCAGTGCAGCATGCATCCAGTACTCCTCGATTATTTAAAATCCCTTAATATCCCTTCAGATGTGGGAACCTGAGATCGTTCTTGGTAGAATTCATGAATTTCCCCCGGAAATTTATCTCACAGATGCAGTTTTGAGACTTTTTATCCCTTCAGTTTGACTTTTCCTTGAGCCCTACCATGAGCTCCAAGTGATTGTATTTATCTTAGTTTGTCTGAAAAGGCACTCTGGGATCTGCAGCTTCAACTTGATGATGGATTGGTAATTGAGGTTGGCTTTTAAAAGTGACGTTTTGGTTAAAAGTCATTTCAACAAAGAAAAACAGCTTTTAGAAAGTGTATATTCAATAAAATTCAAGAGGTGGGCCCTGGCTGGCTGTCAGTGAATCACGTACCAGCAATGTCTTTGAAATTCTCGAGCCTGGTTGAGAGCTAAGTGTCTTCTTCTAGAAGTATAGACACAGCTTTCTTCATGGGCTCCTTTCCTGAGGATGAGAGAAAAGCACCCCATAAAACAAATAACCAGTTTCCATTTGGAATATAGATAATTCTCTTTTGACCCATAACCTTCCTGTGTGAGATGTGAAAACACACTCCACACGGCATCACAAGGATAAACACATCCATGATGGATCACCAACGGATTAATTTCGATTAACTGAAGCCCAGAAAGAAGCAGAACTACAGAAGAAATCCACTCTTCACTCTTTCTGCAGAACAACGCCCTCAAGAGCACAGCTTGCCCTCTGTGGAATGGCTTCAGGTAGTTGAGAGATTCCCCCGAATTCCTTTCACACCACAGACCATGGTTACATTAACTTTGGGGAGGACCTCATACGGAATCAAGAGGCGCTGCTGATTCCCAATTGAGGACATTCCCAATGGAACCACCTCTGTGGTGAGACAGCCACTGAGATGGGGCACACACACTCAAATCCGAGAACCCATGAGCCATTGGGTGGATGTAGGGAAGGAGAAAGGTGAGATGGATGACAGGAATAGGATCGAAAGGACACGAAGGGGAAGGACAAGGGTGACAGGAAGAGGTGGAGAGAAGGGGAGGCGGAAGGCAAAGGCCGTCGCCCCCGGCTGAGTGCCCGGTGCTGGGAGGGTGAACTGAACACCACCCAGGACTCTTCCATGGCTCTCTCTCCCTCTAAGCTTTGGAGACTTCCATGACCAGAATAACCAGAGCAGCCCACAGGAAGAAAATGGTTAGCTGGGTTGTAACATAGGTGACCAGAAGCATGACCACCTAGAGACTAGGCTGAAGGCGGGTGGCTCCCAGGTCAGAAGTTCACAGTCTCTCCCGCCCGTCCTCACATGAGCCAGGCATGAGGCACACACAACCGCCAGGACCACCAGCTACCACACGCATGGAAACAGTCCCCAGAATGACTCCCTATCTAAAAAAGAGGCATGGTTTTTCTCCAGTGCATTTGTTTTTAATGTTTAACAAGCTGACAGGAGCGATTACTCAAAGGCTAACGGCCAACTGACTGGTTGCTCCAACACAAACAAATCGTCACCAGGCTGTCAGGACCTCGACAGTGTCCATTCTACTCAAGACGCCTAATGCATCGCCCGCATCTGCAACCACGCGTGCAGAGTGAGCCGCCCTTTCGAATCCCTCAGCCCCCCCAAACAATTATTTGCTGTGTTTTTATTAAAAGGTGGGAGGAAAGATTTTCCTGAAAAATGGGCTGTGGGAAGCAAACGAACACACAAGCTCAGGGTGAGTTTAGAGTGCTCATAACCAGGTCACCATCTGCTTTCGCTTCTCCATCAGATAAAGGGTCTCCTCTGAAACATTTGTGCTCCCAGCTAAGTTGTCTCTGAAGATGTCCATGCCCTCAAGCACTAGGCAATAGAAAAAGTAAATCCAATTGCAGCCCATGTTAGGGAACATTCTGGAACCCATCATGGGACCCAGCGGCAGCCCCTCTGGAAGGAACGTGTTTGTTAAAGTGTTCGCAGAGATATAAGGCTAGCTCAAATTTTCAGCGACTTACTGTTGATCTGCCTTGAAGCTCTGGGGTGGGTCTGGCCGCAGGATTTGACGCTGAGACAAGGGGAAGGGGCTGTGGTGGTTTTCCTACTCATGAAAGTCTCCGAAGGGGACATGTGTACCTCATCATCTCTGACCTGAGTGGGAGCTTGCCTTGCTCTGCTCTCTCATGCTTCTGCTTCCTGGCATCCATGGCCCTCTTGAGACACTAAACAGAGTCACCAAGCCCCTCCGAGTGGGACGCAGCGTCTGACTTCACAGCTGTCACCATACGCTCGGTGTGTCACAACAGCTTAGGACAGATTAGGGAAAGTCACTTTTGACGAGCATATTAGGAGAGTCAGTCATCGTTAGCACGTCAAAGCTAGGTCGCCTCCACCTGCTCGTCCCCAGTGAGCCAAGCCTGGCTTCCCAGCCTTTGATTAATGGATGGTATCAGCAGTCAGGAGCCTCTCACATGATGGAACGGCTGTACCCTTCCAAGGCAATTGTGTCTTTTGCTGAAAGGTAATGAAGAGTAAACATGGAGTTGAGATAAACTCAGCCAGACAAGAATCAAATGTCCCCTGTATCACCACGATTACTCATTTCTACAATTCTGAGAATTCAGCCCACCAAGGGGCCAAATGGCTCGTTTGTTTGCGAGGCTTGATTAATAATTCTGCACTTTTGACTCAGCTCAATGCTTTCTTTGCATCTGTCCAGGTATTTGGAGAAGATAAGAATTAAATGGGAGCTGAAAGGTATTACACAAACATATTCACACACGTACCCTATCGTGTTTACCTTCGACGCCCTTCATATTGGCAGTATCACCGATCAAGGCAACAGATGATCTGGTTTACATTTCAAAAAATGTCCTGCAGCCACTGAGGTCCTTTATATTATTTAATCAAATTAGTGCCTGTGATTCAGAGGGGAGAGAGAGAAAATTGTAAATGTCAACCTAGGCTAGCAAGCCAGGTAGGGATGCATTGTCTTCCATTTGTCTTCCAGTGGAGGGTCAGGAGATGAGATTCCATCTCTCCCAGTTAAGGTCAGACACCTCCGCCTTGTAGTTCAGGGTAACTGGTTCAATCCCATTACAACCTGTGCTCAGGTGTTCCATTTGCTTCACAGGTAGGTCACGTGACAAACAGAGCTGAATGACATTTGTGTCTTTATCACAAATCACTTTGTCCTCAAGTTAGAATGAACCACAGCAAATATAGGACCTTGACACCACAAGTGAGAATTAATGAACAATGGGAAGAAAAGTACAACTTTTAAACAAATCCCTAATTTCCCCTGGAAAATTCAGTGTTGCCATACTGGTTATATTATTATAATGTGTTATTCAAATTATTAAAAACTGTGCAACCTATAGAAGTAAAGGAAAGAATGAAAGGATTTATTTAAGAACATATAAAGAGTGCCTACAAGTCAATAAAAGAAAATACAAACTAATAGAAAAGAAGCAAAGCAAACTAACAGGCAGTACTTAGAGAAGAAATCTTATAGCCAATTACCTACTTCATAAAAAAGCTTAATGTCATTAGCAGTCAAGCAAAAACTAATTAAAACCATAATTAAATATTATTTTTCACCCCTTAGATTGGAGAAGTTTTTAAAGTGTTGCAAGAATGTGGGAAACTGGCAGTATGATATAGTTTTGATCGGAGTGTAAGTTGGTAAAACATTTATTGAGTGCTAATTGTTTGTGCCCGTTGAAAATTTTAATTCCCTTTGATTTAGTAATTGGACTTGTAGAAACGCTTTTTAAGGAATATATGTTTTTTAAGATTTTATTTATTTATTTGAGAGAGAGAGCATGAGAGAGCATGCACAAGCAGGATAGGGGCAGAGGGAGAGGAAGAAGCAGACTCCCCGCTGAGCAAGGAGCCTGATGCAGGCTCAATCCCAGAGCCCTGGGATCATGACCTGAGCCAAAGACAGATGCTTAACCCACTGAGCCACCCAGGCCCCCTCTTTTTAAGGAATATTAACTAAAAAGTTAAAGTTCTAAGTATAAGGATATCCATTGCCACCTTTGATATGGTAATAAATCATAAATATAAATGTCCATCACTAGGACAGTGGTGAGGTAGATCACGGCACAGCGCTACCCTGGAACAGACAGGTAGTCATGCAGTTATTAAAGAATGAGTTAATGGTGTATGTGCTGCCTTCGAAATGCATACTCACATCATTAGGCAAAAAAGCCAGTTTTAAGAAAAAAGTGTGTTTAATACGATCCTATGAATGTTATAAATTTTATATGCACAGATGTTTATATGTATGCATATGTAAATACAGAAAAATGGGGTAAAATGTACACAAAATGGGAATGTTGGTGGAAGGAGAGGGAGACTCTCCTGGTTTACACGATATACACATGCAGTGATTGACCCACTTCAGGACGCGTCAAAAATTACTTGTGTAACAAAAACAAAAGTCAGACAGGGAAAAAGGAAAAAACCCAGCCTGGGCAGCCTTACCAAATGTGGCTGAACGCACTGTTTTCCTGTAAGGTCTTGTCCCCTGGACGTCACACTGGAGTCTTGATCAGAAGAAAAGGACACACTGGTGAGTAGAGCTGCGTCATGTTTTCTGTCTCCTTCCTTGTCTTCCACGGTCTGTGAATGATCCCAGTATGTCAGACCCTATGCATCCATTAAAGAATAACTACACATGACGCCAGCTCTCCTGCTCGTGACAACATAACATTGGGAAAGAATTTTTATTTTTAATTAGACAATATCAGGCATCCTGTAAAGGAGCCAAAGATGCTCCGGTAATAGAAATGCCTGGAGGACTTCGTCGGCACTTGGGGTCTGTAAATGCATGTCTGATAAGATGTGTATTAGCTTTGTAAGTGGCCTCAAACAACAGAAATGTGTCCCCTCACAGTTCTGGAGCCATGAGTCTGAAAGAAAGGGGTCGGCAGGGCCTGCTCCCTCCAAAGCCTCAGGTAAACCATACATTCCTCGCCTCTTGCAGCTTCCTGTGGCCCTGGGCATTCCTTCTGGCTGCACACCCCCACCTCTGTCTGTGCCTCCTTCACATGGCCTTCTCCTCCATGCGTGTCCTCTCTCCCGTGTCCTATAAAGACACGTGTAGTTGCTTTTAAGGCCCTCATCTTGAGATCCTTAACATCTGCAAAGACTTTTTTTTCCAAATGAGGTGGCATTCACACGTTCTGGGGGCCGCCATGTAACCCACCACAGACAGTTAAGCTAAGAACTAAAAGGCGTGTAGAAGAGAGGCACCGTGAGGAGTGTGCGTGTGCGTGCATGTGTGCATCAATGTGCATGCGTGCACGCCTGTGCTGGGGGGAGGCAAGCATTCCAGGCAGATGCAGAGGCGTCCGGATGTTGACCCTGTGAGGACCCTCTAAGTAGAAGAACGGAGGAAGCAGGGGACTAGGAAGGACCTGCAGCCCAAGGGAAACTCAGTGATGCCACGGGCTAGGGATGCAGTGAAGACAACTCTTTTTTTTTAAGTTTTTTATTTACTTAATTTGAGAGAGAGAGAGAGATAGCAGGGAGGAGGGACAGAGGGAGATGGAGAAGCAGACTCCCCGCTGAGCAGGGAGCCCGATGCGGGGCTCCATCCCAGGACCCTGGGATCATGACCTGAGCCAAAGGCAGACGCTTAACGGACTGAGCCCCCCAGGTGCCCTGTGAGGACAATTCTAAGAGACATGTTAGACATAGTATTGGCAGCCAGACTTCTCGTGCTTGAAGACAGGGAGGAAGAGAGAAGATGAAACCAGCAACAATTCCCCATCTCTCGCCTAGAACAGAATGTAAGGGAGACTCAGGTTTTGTGGGAGGCAGAGGGGAGCAGCAAATTTCACTCAGCATAAAAACATGAAGCATAGCCTTAACAAACCAATCAACTGGAGGAAATGTAATTGTGACAAACATGGAAGATGAGGAAAATAATCAAGATACATTTTTTAAAACCCCTCACATGATTAATGGATGAAACACACTAATAGATAATTAATTCACAAAAGCAGAAATACGAGTGACAGATACTTAATGAAAACATATTCAATATCATTCATAAATTTAAAAACTGTAAATTAAAATATTTAGTATTATCGTACTACATTAACTAAGATTTTTAAAACAAACACAGTGATGATCGGAATGTAACAAAACACCTTCTTGCACTGCACTAACTGTAGAATTTGGAACAAACTTTCCAAAGGTAAACGGACCCCATGATTCTATTTTTTGAGAACTTCTCCCAGATACTCAGAAATATGGTCAAGAATTTCTGAACAAAGATTTTGCCTCAACATCATGAAGAATCAGAAAGACCTTTAAGCCATTATCAGAGACGTAGTTAAATAATCAAGTAGCATACACTGAAATATTGTTCTGCATTAAACTACATTTTATAAGAATTTCAAATGCCATGGTAACACTGAATAAGGTTTAACAGAATAAAGTAGAATATAAAATTTTATATATAAAAAAGCACACCATTTAAGAAGTGTACCAGAAAAAGGTAGGAAGAAAACGCGCCAATATGAAAACAATGGTCAGTTCTTCATATTTTTCTTTACAAATTTTCTTCAATGAGAGGAAACAGACAAAAGCCGAGGAAGGCGGGGTGTCATCCATAGATACAGGGCTTCATTTAACCATCTTTCCTGGGAGTGATTTTTACAACTGAAAATGGTCTAGAAGTGAATCTCTCACCAGAGCAATTCTTTTGGGGTCTTCCCCCCGCAGATTTCTCTGGCACTAAAATGCTTCACGGGGCCAGGCTTCTGAGCCAAGCTCAGCCCTCCCTCACTGCCTCTTTCTCCCTCAGTCTCCATACGAACCACCCACCCTCTTCAGAACTCTAAGGGGAAAAATAAATAAGTTTGGTTCATACCTGAATAAAGCAAACTCTGAAAACTGAGGAACCATTCTCAGTTTGGAAGTGGTCTTGTCTTCCTAGTGCCTCCACAACTTTTGGGTTCTAAGAGTAGCCTCTATGGCAGAAAACCTTACTGGCAGAAAACCTTAAAGTCACTCCGTCCATAGTGGAAATTGAGAGGAGGATGCGCCATCTCTGTGGCTGGGAATGAACTGTCAAGGCAAATACTATATATGCGTCTTTCTAATATTGTCCCTTCTCAATCTGGGATGGGCCAAGATTCCATAACCAGATTCTTAGGTAAGTATGAATGCCGGCTGAGTACTATGCTCACAGACTTCTGTTTGCCATGGAATTTCAATTCTTGATTTTCTGTTGGCTTGGTTTCTCTGTATCTCTCAACGAACTCATCTCCAAACCTCTACACGACACATAAAACTGCTCAGTACATTCAAACAATGCGGATGCTCTGTGAGTGTTCGTTTTCCATCCTGCTGGTGTCAATGGTCCTCCTTCTGTCATCTGTTCACACTGGCACAGGGGTGTGGTCCGGCCTCTCCGGGGCCAACATCACCCAGCGATCACCCCCACCTTGCAGCTGTGTGAAACTTCCGGTCCTTGCAACTCACGTATTCCCTTTCTTTGTCCGCATGCTTATCTCATGCAGCATATCCTGTGGTAGGAAAATGCTGACACTTTGCACGTCTGCAAATGTCTGTATTCTACTCTCTCGTTTGATTGATGGTTTCTCTGGGTGCCGAATATAAATCGAAGAAGAACTTTTCTCAGAATTGTGGAGGCATTATTCCATTTTCCTGTAGTTTCTAGAGCTGCCGTTTTAAAGTCCACGGCGTTCTGAATCCAAGTGCTTTGTGACTGATTCCTTTTTTCCTCCCAGGGAACTTTTAGGATCTTTGTCTCTAGTGTCTGAAATGTCGTGATAATATCACTCAGTATGGGGCTTTTTCCTTCCATTGTGGAAGGGAGACCTATGTGCGTTGTTTCTGAGAAATTTTCTGCAAGTATTTCATTGAAGATTTTCTTCTCTCCTCTTCCTTTGGTGTCTCTGTCTGCAAGTCCTATTACTTAGATGTTGTATCTTGTGGGCTGAGCTTCTAATTTAAGGAACTTTTCTATTATCGGTCCCTTGGTTTTTGGTTCAACTCTCTGGGAAATTTCCTCAAATCTGTCTTCCATTCCTTCTACAGAATTACTAAGTTTTTATTCCAAAGAGCTGCTCTCAGTTTTTCTCTTAATGTCTCTGGTTTATGGGGACATGAAGTAAGCAGTTATCTTGGGAGTATTCGCACCTCTTCTCTCTTGCCTAAACAGATCCAGGAGCACCCTGCAACGTGAATAATGCTCCAGGAGTTATTTTTCTGCCACTTCTTGTGTCAAACAACACAGCACATTTGAGAACTGGAATTATTGCATAAACCTCCTTCCTATGTTTCTGCGTGCTGATTGAGATCCTCAGCTAAACCCTACCCCCAAAGCCCAAATAAGTGTCAGAGAGAATGGTGCAGGTCTCACGCTGCTGGAACACACACACAGGTTGGAAGAGCCACTCACCGCAGTCTCCTCTGGTTTCTTTAATGAGATTCCTGCCAAACGTCTTGGCTAAATGCATCGTCTTTACACACTGTGGGCAACGGGAAATAGGTCAAGTATGGGCTCTGTGGGATTAGAAGTGACTTCTAGACCGGGAAAACTTGGCTCCTTCCTACTCCCTGGATTAATGAGGATTGGTATGAGGGGAGCTTTACCAGTAAAAAGAGCAAACATCCTCCAGAAAAACAGAGCCCCTTAGCAACAGAGCACAGCCAGTGGATTAATGGTTAGAACAGGAAAGGAACATCAATACGTACCCGGTCCCTCCTGACTTCTAAATCACCGCTCCCAGACGCTGTGGTCCCAGGCAGATAGGCTGACCTGGCTGACCACAGAAAATAAATTAAACCTGACTCCTCGAGCCATCCAGCTTTATTCCCCAGACTGTTGTGGCCTTTCCTTTTCTGTCTCCATCTTGGTTTGGATCCTTGTCAGGGTTCCTTAACCCCTAATAGTGTAGATAATAGTGACGATAATAAAAGATATCAGTTTGAACATTTGCAGCATACCAGGGGCTATGAGGTACTATCCTTGAAGAATTTCAGTGAGTTCAGAAATAATACATTTGAGGCAGGTGATATTATGTCTATTTTATCCATTATAATTGGAAGCTCAGAGAGTTTAAATGACTTACCCACAGTCGTTCACTCATATATGTGTTTCATCTATTCCACCTTGCTTTATTTCTATTTCCAAATCCCCAACTCTGTCTAAAGTGGCAAGGTAACAAAACAGAAGAAGATTAAATTGGAAACAATGTATCCAATATGGCTAAGAAATCCAAAGAAAACAAGGAGCGTATTTTAAAAGATCACAATTTACCTATTTCTATTCTTCAGACTCGATTGCAGTGGGGCAGAACCTCATTTCACATGCTTCTTGCTGGAGTAAAATGCAGAGAATTGGCATTGCAGATTACTCAAGATGATAGCTCCCTATAGACATGAAAGACTCCTTTATTGGAAGAAATAAAAGGAAAACGACCCAAAATCACAACCCTAGAATTATAACCTTATTCAAAAGCTATAAAGCAGTACCAGTTATCTGTTAAATTCACGCATACTTAAAAATTCAATAATGACCGTGTTGTGAATACTAACTTCAAAAAATGATCAGATGTGTCTAATGAATGCGTTTTTATGTGAAAGGGCAAAATAAATGGCACTTTATTGCAATAGATTAGAATTTACTCCTATCAGGATTTTCCAGAATATTCCTGATTTAAAACAGCTCATCCCAATGCCAGGATATATCCTAACTTTTTTTATTTAAAAAATGGTTACTCTAACTTTAAAAATTGAAGGTCTTTTTATCTATGATCACAAAGCATCCTTAGCAAAAAAAAGGAGACCACTATTATCACCTACATTTTGATGAAACAGAGAGAAAGAAGGTAATTGCTCACTTAGGCCACTTGCCAGAAGCAATAGAAGAAATGGACCTACACTTTCTACTGGCTTTCCAGTGTTTTTCCAGCAGATTACTGCATATACACAGCATGCAATGCTACAATAATAAAAAACATTATTGATTTGGGGTTGTAGAATTGATATTCATGACTTATCTTCACATTGAGCATAAAAATGATCAAAAACATACTTGAAGATACTCTTTTCCTTCTGTTTTTTCTTTCTACTTCATAGCCTCTGGGGTAACATAATCAGACACCAGAGTCAAAAGAATGAAGAGGGTGTGAGCAGAGGTCGTAACTGGGGAAATGCAGTAAATACTTAACACACTAAAATATTTAAATTCCCTTTTTAATGCCATAAATAATGTGATTATGAAAGTGTACAACATAGAATTGAAAGAACTTGACATAAAATGTTTCTGGTTTTATCCCTGGGTCAGAATATGACAAGGGAAGTGGGGATGGGGCCCGGGTCAGTGCCCCCCGAGCCCCTGCATCCCCCTTCACCAGGGCTGGCCTCAGCGGAGGAGGAGGGGTCCATGAGGAAGACAGAAAGCGCCTTTTCTTTTCACTCCAGCCATCTAACAACCCAAAACGAGGGGAGCGCAGAAGTACTCGGTGCCCAAATGCAGAGGAGAGTCTACAAGTTAACAATGAATGAGTTTGTCATTTTAAAATATTAATAGCTGATGAATTATATAAATATCTTTCATGTTGCAGTTGGGAAAAATGAACAAGTAGTTAACCCCGCTTACCATATGATTACATGTTTTGAAAAGTGAATTGTGGTTTTGTTTTTTTGTGGTTTGTTTGTTTTTTAATGACACAAACCTGAGAAATTATACTTGGAAACTTATCCCCAGCAAGGGGCCGAAAGACTGTTAAGCTGGGGATCACAGTGCTCTCTGGACAAGTATGAGAGGGACTAGGGGCCTGTGGAACAAAACGTTTGAAATCAGGACTGTCTGTGCAAGGGAAACGGAGACCTCCCACAGGACAAGACAGATTCAAAGTCTCTTTCACTCTTGGCATCACACATGCTTACTTACACTGAAATTTGAAGCAGAGGCAGTTTCTATGCCTTTGTCTACGCGAAGTATGACGCGCAGGAATTACAGGTAATTGGAACCAGGGGCTTTCTATGCACAAGATGGAAGAACCCAGAAACATGCAAATTTCCTCTCTGACTCTTCAGCTCCCATCTCCTCCCCACCGGAGAAAATATATGGTTACACCAGGGCTGATTTTCCTAGACAGCATGTGATTAAATATTCATGTGGTATTTGCCCTAGTCTGTGGGTATTTTCCTCTGTATCAAAACACATATAGGTTGTCTTGTCATTTTATTTCTTCTCTTCTCCTTCCCTCCTCCCTCCCTCCTTCACTCTCTCCCTTACTCCCTCCTTTGGCTCCTTCCTTCCCTCCTTCCCTTCCTCCCTTCCCTTTCCTTCCTCCCTCCCTCCCTTCCTTCCTTCCTTCCTTCCTTCCTTCCTTCCTTCCTTCCTTCCTTCCTTCCTTCCTCCCTCCCTCCCTTCCTTCCTTCCTTTTCTTTCATTTTCTGTTTGAGAGCAGATGATGTTTTATGTCCAAGCAAGGGGCTGGCAGTCTGGGATGTTCTGTATCAGGGAGCATAGACCTTACTCTTTGTTTCCTAAACTGCTGATAATCTGCATGAGTCGCTACCAAGCCCAACAAGACCCAAGGTCTCGGGCACAAGACCATGAACAGTTATGCATGCCCTCTCTCAGAGAGAGAGAAGCGGGGAGCCAGCAAAGACTTCGGGGCTCCCACGAACACATCACCGGTGGGTCCTGCCACGTCAGCCAGGCAGTAGCCTCTAAAGCACAGCACCGTGGGCCAGCCCAGGATGCCCCAGGCCACACCCAGGCGAAGGTTCATGCTGCCGTCTCCCAATGCTCCAACTCGGCTGCTGAAGCAAACAGTCTTCTGTCTTCAGGCTCCTTGAGGGGCGAGACTGCATTTCAGCCCATTGTTCTGTGTAGACACTTATTAACCCGACTGCATTGAGAGCAGGGGATCACATCCATATCTATCGATTAGCAGTCCATAGTGCAGTAATCCTCCCGCTCCGATCAATGCAGGCCTCACCGCCCAGCAGTGCCCTTTTCTCTGGTCATTGATGTGCTTGTCTGTGCTTGTGGGGATGTGGGAGAGCCTGGAGGGAAGGTGAGCTGCCGGGCGCAGTGTTTACAATTCCCGGAAATTCCTGGTGAGAGTAGAGCTGCTTTCGTGATAACCCTCTGCCCGTTGCAAGCAACGTTAAGCAATTTTTAACAAATAAGCACACTGTGTGGAACAAAAATAGAATGCTCCAGCATCATTCCTGGATTATAAATCACAATAATCCTCTGGCCAGGTAGAAACTGACAGAGCCAGCTTCTGAGCTCTTAAACCTTTCATATCTGTGACATCAAAACCCATTCCACAAATTTGTCTCTATTCTTGCACCGGATTTTATACATGGCTATCTGTAATAGTAAAGTGGTTACCTTTGGTTTCTTTGTATCATGGGGGCATTTTTCTTGAACAAAAATGTTACTGAGAAGTAACCATTTCCTGTATTTTACTTATGTTGATCACTTTTTTAATTTTATTGTCCCTAAAACAATTAAATGTATTGATACATTTAAGAAATACATCTGGGAATTAGTGATTTTTAAAGTAATACCAAACAAGTCAATTTTGTCCTCCCACAGTGGCAGAGTCAAAATGATTTAAAAAGAAAACCAAAGTTAAGAGAGGTGGAATAGCCCCATGGACTTGCAGATGATCCACTCTTGGTGCAGTGTAGTTGCTTAGAGGCAGAGATCTGTGTTTCGCCTCTTTCCATCGGCCACTAAGTACTTTCCAATGAGGAAGGGTCCATCTCCTCTGCACACATGGGAATACTTAGCATAGAAGCTTTCCAAAGAGAAAACGGAGTGATCCTGACTCTCATGTTCAGGATCCTGTGGTGCTTCCTTCAGGTGGCCCCGCAGCCGCACCTGCTGCCAGGGGGTGGAGTGGAGAATGGGCTGAGTCTGCCCCCTCCCCCATGGCACTCAGAAGCCCCGCCACCTTACCATCCAACTGCCTCCGCACGCACACACACGCTTTACGACCTTCCCGCTCCTGAAAGAATGCCTTCTGTGCATCTCCTTCTAAAATCTCAGCTACATGAAACAATTTAAGCTGAATGCTGAGCAGGGAGCCATGCATGGGGAGTGGCAGCACGATTCTAGATAGCGATTTGTCCACTTACACTCATGTGGCCAAACCATGCTACACACCTCTGTACCACACACTTGCACGCATTAAATCACTCCCATTGAAAGAATATGAGCTTTGTTTCCAAATATTGTTCCACATAGACGTGAAGTTTTAATGAGTGTGTGTATTCTTATAATAGTATGACCAGATATAATTAAAAGGAAGCTCAGTGAACAGAAGCATTGTATAGATTTTCTATAAGGAGCCTAGGAACCTGTCTTTCTGGTAAATGATGCAAGTATATGCCCTCCAAAATTAAAAGGGAATCCAAAAGGGGAGATTGGTTTAGTTCTACTTAAAAGTAAACATTTTAGGGACACCTGGGTGGCTCAGTTGGTTAAGCATCCAACTCTTGATTTTGGCTCAGGTCATGATTTCACAGTTGTGAGATTGAACCCCTAGTTGGGCTCCACACTGGGTGTGGAGCCTTCTTAAGATTCTCTCTACTCCTCTCCCTCTGCCCCTCCCCCACTGAAAACTTTTAAAAATAATAACTAAAATAAATAAAAGTAAACATTTTATTTAATAATAGTAAAATATATGTCCTATATTTATGTGCATAAATAAATAAATTAATTTGCATAAGAGCAGATTTTGTTAAGAAATGCTTGGATAACTTGCACATTAAATTGCTCGTGTCTTAAGGTTAGGGCATGCATCTTTCCCAGAAAAAAAAAAAAAGTAAAATTTGGTACAAACTTGCAACATTTCTGAAGCTGGCTTAATTCCAGGTACGATTTATCAGTTCCAGGTTGATCCAAACCAGAGACTTCAAATTTTCTCAAAGGGCCAGAAAGCAACCTGTTTTTTCTGGGACCCAGATAATAATATGATAGCTATAGGTAGTATCTCATAGCTGCTGGTGTTGCAACAAAAGCCATTCCTTGCTGGGCTCCTTCTTTTTTTCCTTCTCTCCTTCTTTCTTTCCCTCCCTTCCTCCTTGTCTGTCCTGTTCAGGCGTATGTGCAGAACCGCGAGGAGCTCCTAGTGAATAGAAAGTGCTCACTGTGTTAAGCAAATGAATAAATCATGTTGCTCACTTATGCCTTCAGCCAACATATAGATGACACCTTGAGCCAGATCCTGTGCCATGTCCCCGGGATGCAAAGATAAGCCCGTCATGGCCCCTGCTTTGAAGACACGTGCAGCCCAGAGAAGGACAGAGGCAAGCATGGCCCACATACTCGACTTTATACCCGAGGGGAACACCTCACCCCTTTCCTCTCTACAATGAAGTTATTTTTTCAGGAATAATCAGTTGCAAAAATTATCTTCTTGATTTATGTGCTACTTTTAAAACTATTAAAATTAAGTAAAAATTCCAATCTTAACCATATCATTCAAATTTAAATAAATATTTCTTATATGACCAAAAAATATGAATTTACAAACAAAACCATCATCTCTTTCAGTTGGTAGTGTTTCAGTGTTTTAAACTTTAGACACAAACTTAAAACTCCAACTGGACTTTGAAGCAACGCAAGGTCTGTTTCTTAATCTTTAAAACCATAGGGCTGCATTGTCAACTCGAATGTTCCACGGAACCATAGGAAGGTGTAGAGCCGGAGGGTGGGGGACAGGAACTGTTTCTAAAGTGACTGCCCACAATCCCGAGTAACCGTGAATTTCCTCTCCACACAAGCCCTTGTATCGGGGTCCATGTGTGACGGGGTCACCATAAAACTGGGTGGTCACCATGTAACTGGGTGTTCTCACATGGGATACAATGTTTATTAAGAGTTAAGTCACAAAAGAGTTAAGAATTAAGTCATAAAAATACGCTAACTTGAAGTTTACAGATACATTATTAAAACTCAATGGTAACCAGTGGTCAGTTACAACTGAGACCAACAAAAAATTGTCAGAGAGCATATTTTACCACTGACATTGCTTAGAATTTCCACCACGTGTTCATAAGGAAAGCCCATTTTATTACTGTTTTGAATCCTCAGTTGACAATGCCGATGTTGCCCTAATGTCTATTCTCACTGCCCCAGACTTGGTGTGACACCCCAAACAAGGCAGCACAGAATCACAAGATAATATTAGTTAATGTTGATGGGGTTAACAACTTTCCCCTAATGGTCACTACCAGCTTTAAATACGAGGCTAGGAATCAGGAACCATCTTCTTCCCAACCATGTCTTCTCATCCTGTGTGGGTCTGCTTGGGATCTGAACTCACCTAGAGTGACAGCGAGAGCGGTTCACACATATGCACCGTGTTGATGGGTCCAGGTGCCGTGAAGAACTATGCCATTCAATCTCCAAGGACCCAATGATGCTATCAAATGGTCCAGATTAATTTCATTGTTAAGGGCTTTCTGAAAACTCTTGAAGGGGCTTCATTTTGTCCCATACACTTAGAGATGCTCTAAAGTACTCATTGATGTTAGGGATAGTATGCCACAAGCTACAGGTTGGACAGATGCTTTTATGATTACTGTGTTGCCAGGCACTGTTCTAGTTGCTTTATGTCAACAGTGCATATCCCAGTAACCCTGTGAAGTAGGCACTATGGGTCCTCCCATTTACAGATGAGAAACCGATACACAGTGGACCAACTTGTGCAAGCGCACACAGTGAGGAAATGACTGAGCTAGAACTCAACCCCAGGAGTCTGGCTCCAAACTCTATGTTCCTGACCAGCACGCTCTGCCACCTCCCTGGTGCCCTGTGGTTACCACCAGATATCACCTTAAAGGATCATGTGGAGAAACCCAAGTGCAAAGTACCTAATCCCATGGGATGAAAAATGTGTTTGCAGTTGCATTACTTAAGTATGTTATTTATTTATTTCTACTGTCTGATATAAAATCCTCTTTGGCTGAGTAAATGAGTTCTCCTGGTGAGATTTTTATCTAGAAAGAGAAAATGATATTTTTGACTACCATATGTCAGGTACTAAGCCAGGAGATTGACACATCATTGCATTTAATTATCCAAACAACCTGGTAAAGCAGGTACTGCCAATCCCTTGGTTTTGTGGAGTTTGTTTTGGTTTTGTTTTGTCCTGTTTTGTTTTCCATTGGAAAATCAAAATGCAGAAACAGTAAGTGATTTTCACAAGGTTTCTATAGTTAGGTAAAAAAGTAGAAACTATTCAGGAATCTAGGGATGCCAGACTGGCTCAGTCAGTGGAGCATGTGACTCTTGATCTCAGGGTCATGAGTTCGATCCTCAGGTTGGGCATAGAGCTTACTTAAAAAAAAAAAAAAAGAAAGAAAAGAAAGGAAAGGAAAAATTGCTCAGGAAATTAATTGCTCATGTCTCTCCGGGCAAAAAACAAAAACAAAAAAACCCTGAATTGGAACATCATCTCATGCCTCTGGAGTCAGAAGATGAGGTTAGAGCCCAGGATGGTCATGATCATCTTTTCTCTCCAAACCCTGGAAGATGGCGCTGCCCCACCCTCAGTCTCCTCCTCAAAGCAACACTGTTGACAAGACTACACTTAGAGGGGTCACTCTGCAGTCTCTCAGGTGAGATGGGAGGTGTCCCAACATGAAGGGCTTTGCCCCATGGGTCCTATGGAAATGAGTCTTAAGTCAATCAGATGGGAACTTTCTGGAATATGTACTGCAAATACAGGGGGGATTCACCAAATTGTAGTGCAAGGCAAATGGTGCACCCAACTAAGGATAGATGCCATGGAAATGAGAGCCAGAGGGCTTAGGAGAAACCCAGAGACAGTAGGAAGTTCCCAGGAGGCTGAGAACCTGCAAGGCTCCCCAGTTCTTCATCCCACCCATAGCCACCCATGTAATTTCTTTCCTTGTCCTATGGACTTAGGGTGAATTTAAAAATTAAGAAAATAACACATGTATGGTAACTTACTTAAGATTCTTACATATCTTGCACAAAGTGTTTACTTACTAATAGTTGATATTAGTTTTTATATCATAAGGCATTCCTAAAACAATTGTCATTCTTGTGAGCTTAGTCATAGAATAATTTCTCAAAGTTACTGCAGCTTTAAGTCCGCTGTGTTAAAATCGAAAAGCACTGCATTTGAAATAGGAAGACCCTGAATGCAGGTACCATCTCTGTAACTTCCATCCGCACAGGTGATTAAGAAAGTACCTTCTGAAGTTCTGTTTCTCTTCTGAAAAGAGAAGATAGCATGTATCTTCTATCTAACGTACAGACTGAAAAACAAATGTCAAAATACACATAAAAGTTCTTTATAAGGGTGAAAGTCTATCAAACTATGTTTGTTTTGTCATCTGCAAAAACACAGTTATAATCCTATAGAACAAGATGGGGCAAAGGTACAGTCCAGAGCATCAGAAGAGACTTCCGTGATTAAGTGAACTCTAAGTAAAATATGAAGGATAGATATCTAAGTGAGAAGGGGTAAAGAAAGAATTCCAGACATATGGAATAAGCATACAAATGGGAGCAATGAGACTGGCTTGAGAGCTAATTATGAAGCCTTCAGGAATTTTGCAAGTCAGTTGTTAGATGTAACCACTGTTAAAAAATAAATTATATAAATTTACAATTAGGTAAATTGTATTTTAAAAATGTAATAAATACTCAAAATTCACTGCCCAAATATTTTCTGTGTGTTCCTATTACCTATTTTCTTCGGATTAATTATTTTTGTTGTATTTGTATGGTGGAAATACAACATGATGGGCTGCTATGTATCTCTTCCCAATTCAGCATTCAGTGGGGTCATACTACAGGTTGAAATTAGTCATGACGGCAGTATTTATACCATGAAATAGGCAAACTACAAAGCAGGGCTTGCTTTAGAGTCTAGATTTAAGATTATGTTGATTCTTTAGATTTTAAAAAGCGTGTATGTCTATAGCTGTTACATTGTAGTAGCACAAAAAAATTGAGGTAATAGTCTCTTAATAATTTAAAACTGATCTAGTTCAGCAAAGAAGTCACTCATATGCTTGACCAATGAGTGGCGTTCCAACAGACATTTTTGTCCTACATTCATGTTGTAACTACATTCATTTGTCAATGTTGTGAGCAACTTCTTTGCTGCATCAGGCAGTAATCAAACATTTATTCATGGACCGATTTAGTCAATTATGATTTGATTGTAACCATCGGCTGATGATGAGTGCAAGAGTTTGGCAAATATTAGTGAACATATTCTGGGAGAATCAATTGGCAAAATGGAATTTACAATAAAGATTATTGCATATTTTATTATTTGCAAATTGTGGATTTTAAAATAAATTCATACACACCCATACACACAGACACATATACATTTTTTTCCAGGGAGCTAGCCATGAAAACTTTCCCAGAGCACCACTGGGTGGAAGATAGACTTCTTTCATGATGTGGTAGAAGAACTACAGGACAGAAACTGTGAAATAAATACACAGAGAAAGGAGACAATGAGGAGAGATGACACTGGTAGGAACCAGATCCTATAGCGAAGGTTATCCTGGGAACTTCGGAAAGCCACGAAAAGATTTTAAGCAATGTTGTGCAGTTGTCACATTTTTGCTGGAAAAATCTTCCTGGACGCAATTGGAAACAAATTGGAGAGACCAGGAGAACATGAGAAAGGGTCGGTGTTGAGTATTCCGGTATTCCAAATGACAGCTGATGGTAGCAAGAACTAGATGGTGGCAGGAAAATATAATCTGTACTAGGCAGAGTATGTAAGGCTCAGATGCTGCAACAAATAATTCTAAAATAATTTTGGCTTATTAAAATAAAGGCTTATGCTTACTCGAAGCAGTGCAGTGAAAGGTTTGTCAGGCAGTTTTCATGTAATGATTCAGGCACGAGTCCTTCCATTTAGTGTCTCTAATGATGTACATAAACTCCTTGTTCTCTCCATAATCTGGACTGAATAAAGGGAAATGAGAGTGAGGATCAAATAAGTGTCCAGAAGTGGTCCATGTCCCACTGCCCCCAACTAATCACTTTGCCCCACAGAGTTGCATGGGACCTGGAAGTTCAGCTTTCTTCTGTGGCAGAAGGGAAATAAAGTGACTCCTCTCTGCTCAACCTCACTTTGTCAATGCTTCATTTCCTAATGGTTAAGAGACACTCAGATTATCTGTTGATTGAACACACAAACATGAATCTCTCAGCTTCCACTTTCAAGAATTCACTAAAGAAATAGAAAAATGAGTCCTGGGAAGTTTGCAGTAGGAGCAAAAACCTCAGGTTTGGGTTTGATTTAATTTTTGCTCTTCTGCTTAAACTCTCTGTGACTTTTAGCAAACTTATGTTTCTTGTCTGAGTCTCATTTTTAAAGCTATGAAATGGCATAGAAAATAGCTCGTCTACTTTGGAAGGTCTAAGGAAACCCAATAAGTAGAGGTAAAGACACATTGTAAGGTGTTAGCCCTTTTACTGTGGCCTGAACTACACTCGCGGGGATACGGGATATAGTCCGAGTCATGTGAAGAAACTATGAGTTTTGATTGGAAATATCCCTCTTGCTCTGCTGAAGCAACAAGAAAAAAAGCTGCTACTTGGCTTGTTCGGTGGGAGCACAACACGGAGAGGGGCGGTCGGCACAGGGCTCGCTTTCCCCAGCGGCATGGCTCTGTGCACAACCATCAGCTACATGGGGCATATCACTAGTAGGACTTCCGCAATTTCGCTGAAATCAGAATTAATACGTATTTCCTAGACACTGTGGGTTCCTGGCTGATGGGTAGAGTTGAATCCTCTTTTTTTTTTTTTCTACAAACAAGTAAGGGTTTATTTTTAAATTTCTTTTAAGTAACATAAAATTTCATTGGCAACTGCTCTTTATCCAATTGGAAGAAAAGGCAAACTTTGTTGTTTTTTTTAAATCAGCAACAAATATATCAACAGAAACATGTTATTGTATGCTTATTTAATGTTAAACAGAAAGAGAGCAAAGGTTAGAAACTTCATGACCAAAAACAAAAGATGCACTTCCTTTTCTCCTCCACGTGTCTGCTACAAACCCACCTTTCTCATCCACCCGGACTGTTTCTACCACTGCATTTCCACAGCCCTGTTTTGAGGTTTGGGTATCTCCCAGCTGTCCTGTGCACAGATTTTTTTTTGTTAAGTTCAATCAGCCTACATAGAGTACGTCATTAGTTTTTAATGTTTCGTTCAATGATTCATTAGTTGTGTATAATACCCAGTGCTCATCAGATTTTTTTTAATGCAAATCTTAACCTTATTACTAAGCCCTTTTTCAAGAGGCCTCACTTGTATTAGGTCACCTACAGAATCCTAAAGTCTTATTTATGGCATCCAAGGCTTTCGGAGAGCAAGCCCCACATATCTGTCTAGCTGCACTCCTACCCTCCTGTCTTTGTCCTCCAAATATATGTAGCTATTGGTGGTTTGTTCAGTTGGCCAGGCACGTGCAGAGTTCTGTGCCACTGCATATACCTTTCTATCTACCGGAAATACCTACTTGTATGCCTGATTAACAACAAATTCCTATTCTCCTTTCAAGCCTCAGTTCATACTTCCGATGACCTCGCAGATCTCTCCAGGCTGATTTCTATAACCCCTCCCCACGTACAGCACTCACACAAACCTTCATCAGAACAAACCCACTACTGAGTAGCTCAGGGTATACATGGGTATCTAACACTCCTGAACTGTTAGGCACCCAGAAGGCGGGGACTATGTTTTTTTTAATCCCTTAATCCCTAGTTTCTACCACATACCGGGCACATAGTAGGTGCTTCGTGAATGCTCATAAGCAGGAAGGAGGATGTCTACGATTGAGACAGCATGTGGACCACCTGCCCCATAGGCACCCTTCAGCGTTGCACAGCAGATGGGAGGCTCACCAGTAACCCAGTGTCAGGCACCCCCTGCCCCCTGGTGCCCACATTAAGGTCAGGGACAGCACTCTGCTTTCACATTGCATCAACTTGTGCACAGAACTCAACTTCTTTGAATTTGGTAAAAAGAATCAACATGTCGAATTTAGCAAGAAGTAAAGACTTTATAGAAGATTCTGTACACAGGTGATAAAATAGAAGTTTATGCTAAAAATTTCTTTTAAAAAAAGCTGAAATTCCTTTTCAACCAATTTCTATTTCCCAGAGCCTTTTCGACTTCTGCAGAGGTGACCTCCAATGTTGTTTGCCTCTTGTTCTTCAGAATCGCCCTCTCAAGGGACGTGGAGATGCCCTCCACTTATTAGACCTGGACCCGGGGTGAAGAGCCACTCTGATTTGTAGGGGATGGGGTTTCCTGAAATGTGGGGCTTTTAGTTTCCTGAGATGTGGGACTGTCCAGGACACACTGAGATAGTTAGTCACCCACCTCATTTCCAGAGAAGCAGATGCCAACATGGGAATAAATATGCAAGGATTTTACTAGGGGAAATACCTGTGGACGAAATAAAGAGAGGAGGTGGGACCTGGAGAAGGCTGGGAGTCTGGAACCCTGAGAGAAGGCAGGGAAGACTGTGGGAGCCACCTGAACTGCTAAGGAATCCAGGAGGTTCTGCGTGGCCTCCAGCCGAAGCAGCCAAAGCAAGTCCCCCAGGAAGAACCCTGCCTGTCATTGGTAGGGAGTAGCCCTGGGAAACCTGGCCTTGCACAAATGCTAGGACGGATTTCAAGTGGGCCCTTGCCCAGTGAAGCTCCCTGGAGTTGAAGGTCATCAGGGCACATCCTGGTGACTGCCACACCCTCACCAGGCAAAACCATTTTGATCTCCCCCAACTGCAAGTCTCTCTCTGGCACAAAGTCCCTCACTCAGTCCCTCCCCCCTTGTTGAAAGAACGCGTCCTTTGCAGAATCAGTTGATCCATCCTCTTTGTAATTAGCCTTTAAGGGTCTCAGTCTCCCAGAACACCAGTGAATGAATCTGCCCCCTCTGATTACATGATTATTAGACTTTTATTCCTTTGGGTTCTTCTCTCAATTTCTGAAATAACTGTAGTCCTTAGAAATTCCTAACACTAGACAATACATAGTGACTTGAAAGATTTTCTTTGCTCTGACTACAAGATACACACTCCTGAGAGCCCGATTTCTGAAGGAAGAGTTCTCTGCAAGTTTTCAGTCTTACTGTTTATGGATGGTCCACACCTGTCTGCCCAGGTGTGTGGTGCAGGGATCCCCAGAGAGCCCTAGATGGGCTTTAAGTGTGTCCCTCAGCCTTGTCCAAGGGGGCTCCGCAATGGACAACAACAGGAAGTACGTTCTTCCTCGTGCTTGTACTCTTTCCTTCTCTTCCTCCCTCCCTCCTTCCCTCCCTGGCCACCTCCCTCCCTCTTTCCTTCCTTCCTTCTTTTCTTCCTTTCCTCCTTCTTTCCTTTCTTCCAAACACTTACTTTACATCACTGATTCATTTTTTTGATCCTTATAACAACTAATAATCCCACCAGCTGTCAATTATTATTTTTATTATTATTTAATTATTCCTATATTATTATCATTTCTGGGGAGGGAAACCAATCTTCAGAAAGTGAAATGCAGCTACAGAGAGCCTAAACCCTAGACTGTTCCCTGAGGGAAGGAATCATCTCCAGCACATCTACATATCCACACAGGGAATGGGGATCCAGAGCTCAGAGCTGCCTAAGGAAGGAAGGGCTTTGGGAAAAGGGAGGGAGAGGAGGAATTAAACAATAAGAGGAATAAAAAGACAAACCCTTGTTCTTTCTACCATATGCTGCCTCCTAGCTCCTGACTGTCCATCAAATAAAACAAAACAGCACTGGGACACTCATACCAAATCCTGCCCAGGGCGGTCAAGGGCTTCTGCTGGTCTCTCCCTGCTCTAAGACATAAGCCCGGGGATAAGAGCTAACCTCAGGGCAGGATAATAACCAGATTATTGCCCCATACTTCAGGTCCTAAATAACCGTCTACTGTAACTAGAAAACACAGGCTTGGCGGGAAGAGAAGCTCTTTTCTAGACAATTCCCAAGTGGAGATTCCTCCAGGGCCCTTTCTAGGTTCCAGAATAGCAACAGAGATCGAGTTTAATTTCTGAAGTCCAAGAAAATCTAATTATTACCACCATGGTAAAGAGCATATTCATTGTAAAAGTGAATTAAACTTATACCCAAGAGTTTTGTTTGTTTGTTTGTTTTTGCACCCTGTGATGGTTAGTTGGGTCAGTTTGGCTCGACCGCGGTGCGCAGAGTCGCGGGGAAGCGCCGACCTCCGTGTGGCCCTGCACTGTGTCACAGATGTGGCTACAGTCTCCAGTCACTTGACTTTAAGTAAAGAAACTTTTCCTCCGTAATGTGCGTGGGCTTCATCCGAACCTGTAAAAGGGGCTTAAGAGCAAAAACTGAGGTTTCCCACAGAAGAAGAAATTCTTCCTTAGGACCGCAGCCTCCACTCTCGCCTGAACTTCCAGCTGGCAGGCTTGCCCTACAAATTCAAGACTTGCCAACCCCCATAATCACATGAGCCAATTCCTTGAAATAAATCTCTTTGTGTGCGTGTGTCTGTGTGTGTGTGCGTGCGTGCATGCGTGTGCGTGGCCTACAGTAAGAGTAGATTATATATTTGGCTTAAAAAATATTTAAAAATAATTTTTTTTAAAGATTTTATTTATTTATTTGAGAGAGAGAGACTGAGAGAGAGAGAGCATGAGAGAGGGGAGGGTCAGAGGGAGAAGCAGACTCCCTGCCAAGCAAGGAGCCCGACGCGGGACTCGATCCCGGGACTCCAGGATCATGACCTGAGCCGAAGGCAGTCGCTTAACCAACTGAGCCACCCAGGCGCCCAATAATTTTTTTTTTTTTTAAATACACTTCAACCTTGCCTCAAAAGTTACTAAAATCAACATTCAGGAAATGTTATTTATAATTTATTTTGAGCGAGAGAGAGCACATGAGTGGGGGAAGGGGCAGAGGGAGAGGGAGAGAGAGAATCCTAAGCAGGCTCCATACTGAGCGCAGAGCCTGATGTGGGGCTCCATCTCAGGACCCTGAGATCATGACCTGAACTGAAACCAGGAGTCAGATGCTCAACCGACTGAGCCACCCAGGCACCCCAACATTCAGGGACATTTAGATATTAAAGCTGGAAAGACCCTGAGAAGCCACCAGACCCAGCCTGTCACCGGATGCAGCGGAACTCACACAGTCCTTATTGCACCCCTGAGACCACACCGCATCCAGTCCGACTGTCCCTCACTAGTACTGTTGCCCTGAGGGACCAAATGAAACGCAGCACGCTGTTCTGTTGGAAAAGCACAGAGCAGCCCCATCTCTCCGTCAGTAACAGAACACATCAGGCCTCCGTTCATCAGAAAGACGGGTTCCCAGAAAGCTTTCTGTCCAGCAGGGGAGAGTCTAGTCACAAACACACTTTTCCTTTTCAAACCTATTTAACAGTGGCAAATAAGATTGATGTGGCAAATTCCTCTGCCCAGACAATAATCAGTGTGCATCACATTAAGGTTTTTTTTCCCTCCTATCTGAAAAACTCTTAGAGACTGCTTTATTCTGTTCAGGCTACCATAACAAAGTACCATAGACGTGGTTTATAAACAACAGAAATTGATTTCTCACATTCTGGAAGCTGGCAAGTCCAAGGTAAAGGCGCTGGCACCCCGGTGTCTGGGGAGGGCTCACCTCCTGGTTCACAGACGGCTGTCTGCTGGCTGTGTCCTTGCAGAGCGGGAGGGTCACAAGGGGGCTTCTATAGGGCCGCCAATCCCATTCATGGGACTAATCACCTCCCAAAGGCCCCATCTCCTAATACCCTCAAATTAGGGGCTACATTCTCAACATATCAATGTTGGGAGGACACAAACATTCAGTCTATAGTAGAGACCATCGAATATTCAAACCTCCGAATACACAAGTAGAGCGATAAATTGAGATACAAATCCATTTTGTCTACGCAGTTAGCCACCTTCGATGATTTCATTGTGTTGCTTCCGAAGCAGCCTTCAGACAGAGCAACATCTGGGCCTGCTAAAGAATGCTCCCCAGGAGCTGACCTCCAACCCCCCAAATACTGCTGGCTGCACAAAGCCCTCGTGATTTTGTGACTATTGCTCCAAGTGGGTTGTGTGTAGCTCTGCAGAGGAGGATGAGCTCCCAGAACGGCCAGGAGAAAATGAGAGTTGCCTTCAAAATGACAAAAATCGTTTTACTTGGCAAAATACCCACTCCACACAGGTAGGGTCGTCCTTAGTGCTTCCTTATCCACAGTGAACTTTGGGAAAGATTGGAAGACAACTCTGTCTGGGAGCATGCCGTATCATCTTCGGATTCTATGATTATATTCTGAAGTTCCCACATCCTTTGCCATTAAAGAAATATTACACCCTCTAACTGTGTCTGTTGGCCTCTTTCCACCAAGCATATTACCATCCGAATGTGACAACCACACAGTGGATGCTGTGGGGGACTGTTAGCAAATATTTCTAAGGAGCTGTAGTTGAGTGCTTTTGATGAAATTCTAACAGGCAGATGTTTTGCTTCACTGTCTTTGGTTTGTTTCACCTGTAAGTCAATCCTGTCAGGAGTTGACATTTGCACCTTCAGACTCAGATCGCTCATTTCTTCCTTTAGCGGCTCTAAGTTCTTTTAAGTTTCTTAACTCTCTGCAGATAGTATCTCTGCTTTTCTGAGAAGTGTTCAATCCAGTGGTTACTGGTGCATGAAGACATGCTGAGGAGGCAGAAGCAAATTGATTGCAAATGAGGCAGCAGTCCAGGCGGGGATAAGTGCCTCCAATCCACAACAGAACCCAACGGAAGAGAAGGCGAGACGCCAGCCAACTGTGTCTGTCTCATCTTGTGCATGACCCTGACATACTGAAAGCAGGTTTGGTGCAGTGGGAAGAGCACTGGACTTATAATCATGAAATCTGACCAGAAACCTTTGAAATGCAGAAAGTGAATCTCAGTTTTCTCATCTATAAAATGGAAATTATACCAACTTTATAGGACAGTTGTGGGAATATAAAGCTTTTGTGCAATGTCAAGTTTATATATAAAATGACACATTAGTATTATTTTTGTTGTGGTTACTGGTGCATGCATATTTTTAATAACCTCAAAGTTGGGATTTGATTCTGGATCTGTTTGGGAAAAGCTTTCATATCTCTGGAACTTCTCTTCTTGTGCAGTAAAATAATGTGGAGTGGAAGGGAGAGATGTTTAATATTAACATTTCCAGCCAAATATTCTATGACACTGTGATATTACCAAGCCCCATTAACCATGGGAATTCCAGGGAGAAATTATAAAAATATGTAAATTATGCAAAAAAGACCCAAAGAATAGAAAAATGGAAAAGCTGCAATATTAATAGTTATAATTCTTATAATAAGCATTAATACATGCTAGTAACAAACTGTCAGCAATAGTAAATACTACATAGGATTTGCCATTACTGTGCAAAATAATTCATTTTTTTCATAAAGTATAGATGATTCTCATAGAAAATAATGTGAATAAATGAGGATTTCACGGATAATATGGCTTTGCAGAAATCAAAGCAAAAGTTTTCGTTGTGATAATTGCATGAATATTAATATGCATTCAGTTAGTATTATTCTGTTTTATTTTATTTTGAAAATAAATGGTGTATCCTGGTATCACAGTACAGTTGAACATTTATTGAAGGCCTGCTAGATGCCGAGAATCGTTCTAAGTCCTGGGGCTGCAGAGATGAACAGACACAGTTTCTGACTTCTTTCAATATTGTTGCACATTAATTGTCCTGTCTTCTTTATCCTGTGGAACCAATCAATGAACCACCAAATATTTTGGGGTATCTATCATGTATAAAATTCTACGTTGGACAATCAAGAAACACGTAAAGTAGGAATCTCAGTTTGTTCACGCTACTGTAACACGATACCATGACTGGGTGCCTTAGAAACAACAGAAATTCATTTTGCATAGTTCTGGAGACTGGGAGTTCAAGCTCAAAGGACCAGCAGCTTCCAGGTCAGCTGAGGCCCAATTTCTGATTCACAGATGGCCATCTTGCTGTGTCCTCACATGGAGGAAGGAGAGCGAGAGAGTTCTCTAGAGCCTCTTTTATCAAGGCACTAGTCCCATCATGAGGACTCCTTCCTTATGACCTAAACACTTCCCAAAGGCACCACTTCCTAAAACCATAACATCAGGGGTTAGGATCTCAACATATGAATTTTGGAGGGAGACACAAACATTCAGTCCATGGTAGTAGGTATCATATAGTTCCAATGATCAAGAAACTTATAATCAAGTTGGTTGCACCAAAAGTTAAGAAACAACAGGAGCATTATTTCATAAAATTATAATATTGCAGTAGACTAAATAAGATTAGTTAATTAGTAAGTAAGAATTTTAAGCAACAGGTACAAACCATTTAATTTACATAGGAGTTGATCCATAATGGCTGGCTCCTTCAACATTTGCCAGTAAAATATCCCCAAAATATAATTTTTCATGTTCTCTTGTCACTGTGGCCATTCTTACGATATGTTATATACCAAAGAATATGAGCATACATCCATCAGACAGCACAAATATATATATGTAAAGTTCTATTACTGTAAATAGAATTTCACAAATTAATTCAAAAAGTCTGGAACTGTTTTCAATCAAGAGAAAACATACTTCTGCATTAAGAGAGCTTTTCTAAATTATCAATCAAAAAATAGATCCATGCTAATTTATGGTTAGTATTCAAATGAAAGATATAATCAGCATAAGGCTAATTCTATGTCAATATGTATTAATTATCCTTCAAACCGTGTGTAAAAAAGCACGTTTATTTGATATGTATGAAAATTATGTACTTAATCATGTCCATGATGACTAATTCTAAATTGAATTTGGTAGGTATGATCAGCAAATTTTATTTTATATTTTTAATGAAGAAAACTTACGTAAAGAATCATCTTCAAGGTTGACAATGAATCCACAAAATTGTGGAGATAATGTATCTCCAAGTTCCTGTTATCAACTGGATTATGGGCTTCTCATTATGAAATACGGCTTTTTGAATATTTAGAAATCACCAAATCTTACCCCCAAACAATACTGAGATGAAAATATTGAGATGAGAAATGAAAGTGAATGTTTATATCTAGTATTTATTTAGTAACTACTATGTGTAAGGCTTTATTCTAGGTACTAGCGATATGAGAGACAAATATTCTTTTTTTTCAGGGGCATAGATTTGAATGAGGAGAGATAGATAAGAAATAAATACATACATAATATGTCAGCTGTGCTAGGGGTTATAAGAAAAATGAATCTAAATAAGGGAAATGGAGAGTGACATGATGGACCTGCTTTTGTTTAGGGCGCTCTGTATTGGCACTTTTCATCAAGCAGAATGTGAGCCCAAAGCATTTGAAGGAGCAGGCCACTGAGCTATCCCAAGGAAAGAATTTCTTGAGCAATTGTAAGGAACCCAGCATAGGTGGTTACGGGGAGCAGAGTGGGGGCTGGGATTAAAAGGATGGGGACAGCAGGGGACAGGCACCTGAGAGGGGCTTTGTAGGGCTCCGAGCATCAGAGCTGGGTGAGAACAGGGCCACTGTAGTGTTTTGGGGATTAAAAGGGCTGCAGCTGACCATTATCCCCGAAAAACAATCTTCTACAGGAAGGCACAAATAGCCACTGGAGCCCAGTCGAGAGGTTATTTTAACAGTCAAGACAGGAGACAATGATTGGGTGAAGATTTAGTGGGAAAGGGGTTGAGAGAAGATCAGAATCTCAATATATTCTGGAAGTAAATATATGGCCAGGCTGTGGGACGGCCTGCACAAGACGAATGATAGCGGAGTGTGGGTCGCTCCAGGCTTTGGGTACCGACTGCTGCTGGCGGAGATGCAGGGCACTGACAGATGGGAGGCATGGGTTGGTGGAGGGGCTGGGCCAAACACCCACATGTGTTCAGTTCCAGAGACCAAGGAAGAGCCAAGTTCGACTGTCAGGTAGGCAAAACCTGGTAGGAGATATAAATTTGTACATTTTCAGCATATCTAATAATATCTAAAGTCATGAGACTAGGTATTCAAATACTGCATAACATTTCCTTCACTTCTGAATGTATTTTTCACCATTCCACATTATAATGTGCATTCCTTTATGAGTAATATTGGTCATATCAGCAGTAAAACAAGCATCTATCTTAACTCGCAAAACCATATTTTAAATTTATTTGCAATATTCTGTTATACAAATAACACTGTGATAACCACAACAGAAATTGTTTAAAGGTAAAAGAGAAAATCTAACACCCAAAAAAATCCCAAATTACCCCTACCTGTATTTCCTTCTAGATGACCTCGTACATTTATATTTTTCAGAGTTTTAAATCATTCTTTTGATAAAATTATTTTGCTATTGTTGACATTTATGTCTTAAGCACTATCCATAATTACATAAGACTATTCCGTGTTGACCACATTTTGGCTTCATGCATCATGAAGGGAGTATGTCATAATCCGCTTGATCTTTACTCAAAAGCCAAATTATGAATTGCTTAGAGGAGTGCCAACAGATACATTTGGGGGCCATTCCAGAGGACAGCATGCAAATATCAGCAGTATGTCTCTGTGACGTTTTATTTGATGTGTCAACTTGACTGGGCCAAAGGATGCCCAGATATTCGGCTAAACATTGTTTCTGGGTACGTCTATGAGGGTGCTTTTGAGTGAGATTAGCATTTTAGTTGGTGGACTCAGTGAAGCAGATTACACTTTCCAATGTGGGAGGCATGAGCCAATTCACTGAGGGCCCCATCAGAACAAAAGACAGAAGAAGGGAGAATTTGCCCCTCCTTCCGATGACTATTTGAGCTGGGACGTCCATGAGTCTTCTCTTACCCTGAGACTATGATTTACACCAGTGGTCCCCCTGATTCTCCAGCCTTTGGACTCAAATTGAATTATACCACCGGCTTTTCCAGATTTCTTGCTTGCAGATAGCAGAACATGGGACTTTTACAACCCTTAAAACTGCGTGAAACAATTTCTCATAATAAATCTTTTCATATCTATAAAATTGATTCTGTTTCTCAGGAAAACACTAACACCAGCTATCACTGGTGTATCTGTATGTATAGTACAAGCTTCTTTACCAGTAGAAAACACACTGATGAGATGTGACCAGCAGTCACCAGTCCTGTGCCTGCCATCAACTGGCTCTGTGACCCCCAGCAAATCACTGCACCTTCTCACCTTCTTCATTTAAGAAAGGAAGGACTGGACATCAGTTATTTCAATACTTCATTAAAAAAATAAATACGGGGGGGGCGCCTGGGTGGCTCAGTCATTAAGCGTCTGCCTTCAGCTCGGGTCATGATCCCAGGGTCCTGGGATCGAGCCCCGTATTGGACTCCCTGCTCGGCGGGAAGCCTGCTTCTCCCTCTCCCACTCCCCCAGCTTGTGTTCCCTCTCTCTCTCTCTCTCTCTCTGTGTCAAATAAATAAATAAGATCTTTAAATAAATAAATAAATAAATAAATAAATAAATAAATAAATAAATAAGGGAACACCAGATGTAAAGAAAAAGGGAAAACCAAAAGCAGGTCCTGGAACAATTTAGTTTATTCATTCTTGGTGGAATTTAGTAGAAAAATTCTGCATTGTTTGAGGAATCAGTGAAGACTTCTCCCCCCAGGAAGAATGATTTGAGAATTGCTAAATTCTACAAGCATTAGGATAATGTTTCTTTCTCAAGCATAGTGCATTATGGGGCGCTTGGGTGGCTCAGTCGTTAAGCGTCTGCCTTCGGCTCAGGTCATGATCCCAGGGTCCTGGGATGGAGCCCCACATTGGACTCCCTGCTCAGCAGGAATTCTGCTTCTCCCTCTCCCACTCCCCCTGCTTGTGTTCCCTCTCTTGAAGTCTCTCTCTCTCTGTCAAATAAATAAATAAAATCTTAAAAAAAAAAAAAACATAGTGCATTATGATTTTAAGATGCTGTGTAGTAAGTCTCAGTAATGAAGGATATAGACTTTGTATCAAAGGACCAGGGTTGAGAGATCCGTTGGCCATAAGCAGGCATGAGGCACCATGACCTTCACATGGACCAGCAGAAGAGTGAGGACTGACTGCCCAGAAATTTAGCTCTTTCTTCTCTTACAAATGAAGAAGAAATGATGTAGTTCTCTACATAATAAACTTTTTCATTCCAAATAGACAAACGTGTCTCAAGTCATAATAGTACAGCAGATACCACCAAGCTTGGAGGAATTTAGTGTTTATAAGCTCTCTCCTCGTTAATCTGACAGTCCTCAAATCTTTCTAATTGCAGATATATTTCCTTTAAAAAAGCAGAAAGTTATTGAATCTTCTCTGCGCTTTAGGAGGAAGGTGAGGAAGACTCTGGAGCATAAGAAGGGAGCCTTTTCTGCCCCATTATTCCCAGGCAACCCTTCCACTGACATTGTGAAAACAAGTCTTCACTCTCTTGGAAACCACTCAACTTTCACTGAGTTTTTCTGCCAATGATTAAAAACAAAATCTGAGGAAGGTATAATTCTTCTCTCATAGATGATACAGTGTAATTGAAAATGGTTGCTTCCACAGCATCATTGTCAACATCACATAGAGAAACATGCCCAGCATGTTCTAGATTGATATTCTGACTTCCCATCAGACTTTTATCTTAGTTCAAACTTACTCAACACATCAGTATTCTTTACCTTTGAAAACCTCTTCTTTATTACAGTGTTTGGTTTGGTTTGATTTGTAATGGGACATTACAAACAAAAATTCCTTTTTGAGTTGATTCAAACACATTCATATTCATGCTTAGTTGGCAACATAGAAACACGAACTTCATGTACCTTAAGATGGAGTTAAGTAAATAAGACAATTTATTTCCCAATGAATCCCAAACAGAACAGAGCTATTTGTTTTGTTAAAATACTCTGTATGAAATCAATCCTAAGTTTCTTGAAATCATTTGGTCAGAAAATTATCAGAAAAGGTAACTTACCCAACTGTTCATTACATGGGAGTCCATTTTTAGAGTGGCACTGTTTCAAGTGTTTTCAGTTCCTTTGATTTTTAAGTCTTGTGGTCTTTTAATTGATACACTGAATTGAGCCTATTTGAATGTCAGTAGAATGAAAATCTTTAGTAAATCCAAATTGAATCCAATTCTTACCACCTTCTGGTTCCAGAAGTTAATTCTCATGCTCTCGATAGCTCCCTCTTAATCAGCATCAGGAAATCTGTCGGTACCATTGTCAGGAGGATTCAACTTCAAGGAAATGTTTGAGAAGGAGGGGGTGGAAGAAGGGGAGTCCAAAATAAATGTGCAATGAGTAATAATTACAAGCAAAAAATATACGTATATTTATTTCGAAACCTGTACGTACTTGCAAAATTTCATTTTGGAAAGAAAAGCCTATCAAAGCATATCATTTTAATTATACTTCTATTACCAGGGGACTCTGAAAGTGTATATTAAATTAATGGAATGGATTGCCTTGGTTCCACAGTGGTTATTAGCAGGAAGAGCTCCCAGTTTTCTTATTATGTACATCACTAACTTTAATTGCATTAGGCTGAGCTGGGAGAGCTATTTTTAGGAAATATTTCATCCACAAAACAATTTCTGTTGGCTGCCTGCCTACTACAGCTCCAGGACTGAGGTGTCCCTCATAAATGTTAACTTCTTCTGTCAGTCAGGCTTTAGCACACACTACCTTATGGAAACTACCCAAAATGACTCTGGCCCTCAAGTTCCTGGGAGGACCTGTGAAGCAGGAGAGGGGGGTTTCCTCTGTGGGCAGGCGACAACAGGTGTGTGGTCACAGTACGTGGGTGCGCGTGCTCCGTGAATGACATCAACCCAGGGAATGGGGGATGACACACCTGGGGTTTCTGCAGGTAGGGAAGATCACTGCCTGCTGACTCCAGAATATGAAGATTTTATAAAATAAAAAATGTAAAAGCACAAAGTAAATTAACTTTTAGTTATTTGTGCCCAGTAATACACTAAGTCTGGCCTCAAATCACCGATGAACTCCATGATGGTAAGTACAGGACCATTCATTAATGTCATAATATTTCTGGTGCCAAGGTCTTGATCAGACCCTAGGAATTATAAAATTGGGAGATAATTAAGAAATTCTTACTCCAAGCGCTCCACTTGATGTGTAAGTCTACTGAGAGCAACTGACACAACATTTAAAAAGTAAAATTTGACAGTCTCTCAAAGCGTAAGAAATACACAGCTCCAACATAGCAAATCATCCACCATAGCCATATCTACATACATGTGCATAATACCGACCCAGATAAGCCTAGCACTGCTATAATTAAGAAAAATTAGGAATATGGAACACTGGGTGTTACACGGAAACAATGAATCGTGGGTCACCACATCAAAAACTAATGATGTATTGTATGGTGATTAACATAACATAATAAAATAAAATTAAAAAAAAGAAAAATTAGGAATAATATGGTTACTTCTAATAAGGAATACTTAAATAAACTAAAGTGTACTCAAACTATAAAACATCATGGAGTTTAAAAAACATAAGGTGTAGGTCATATATATTATTAAAAGATCTCTAATATATATTAATAAAAAATGTAATTCATAGTATATAGATTATAGCCCTATTTATAGAAAATAAACTATGCAATGTAATTTATAAATTTTGTAACATATGGACACACCTAGATTTCATGTATGTGAAATTTATATCATTTCTATACATACATTACATATATGGAAATAGATTTTGTATATATATTACTACATATACATACACACACACACATACATAACTTTAAGGAAGTGTAAATAATAAACTCTTAAAGAGATGGAAAATGAGCTTGAAGAGAATGATGGGAATAGATATTATACTTTTTATTCTATATTCTTTTATGCATTTTTATTTTACCCATAATAACTACGTATTCATAATTTACTTGTGTAACTAAAAAACACAGACAAATTAAAAAGAAACTAGAACCAATACAAGTTCATTGCATGCCCATGTCACTCCACTCATTTGTGGTAGAGCCAAAATAAGATAAAGAAAGGATGAGATTTCTGGAATAAAATCCTTAATGTTACAGATCTTATCACTGAGAGGGACCCCAAGAGTTAATAACAATAGCAGAGCCTTATTTAGTACTTACTGTATTCAAGGCACTGCTTTAAATGCTTTATGCATAATAATGTGTTTAATCCCCCAAACAACCACATTACGCAGTAGCTGTGATTATCCTTTCGATAACATTTGCAATACAGCCACCATAATCCCCTCCCTATACACATGCCCTACAGTGGCTCCCTCCCATGGACTCTGAGTTTGGCTTTGGTGAACAGGACAGTGACATATATCTCCTGAGCCGAAGCTCGAAGAGTGGTTCGAGGGAGGTGAAAGTCTGTGTGCTGTGGCTGCTGAGACCGTTCCACAACCATGTGCATGAGCCCCGGCCAGCATCCTGGAGGGAGAGAGAGCCCGTGGGGAGAGCTCCTCTCTGAGCTGGCCTCGCAGCCCGAATCCCAGCTAAGACCTCAGCCACGGGAAGGAGGTCCTCCCAGACCCCAGCCTCAGGCCTGCCCATGAACACAGCCTCTATTTCAGAGATGACAAAACTGAGGTCACATAATTGGTAAACAGCAGAACTAGGTGCCAAATCCAAGCAGTGGTTCCTAGAGTCTAGATTCTTCATCACTGAGCTATTTATCTGATCGACACTCCCGATAGGGCGGGAAAGATATACCTATGTAACAGGAAATGGATTTGTCCCCAGAAGGAGTAGCAGCATCCCAGATGGGAGAGAGGTCTTTGAAGAGTAAGAAATGGGAACATTTATGTGCTCAGGTGTGTGTCTCCTGTGGACAGGAGTGAGAAGGCAAGAATAACCCCCCGCTGGGGGTTTAAATGTCGCAAGGGTTGGCAAACCACAGGCTGAAGGCCAAATCTGCCCAACTGCCTGTTTTTGTAAATAAAGTTTTACTGGAGCAACCGTGCCCATTAGACTGTCTGTGGCTGATTTCACACCACAATGCAGAGTTGAGGAGCTGCAGTACAAACCATTTGGCCCATAAGGCTGAAAATATTTATCATCAGGCCCTTTCTAGACAAAATTTGCAACCCATGAGCTGGGGGGGAAGAGTGTTAATGGAGTCCAGAGATAAAGCTGGAGACCTGACGTTCTAGTTAGTCAAAGGACTTGATTTGAGGCTGAGGAACTTACTTGACATAGCGGGTCATGGGGAGCTGCTGCCCCTGCTCCGGACTAGACCTAGAAGGGGGAAGAGGAGCCAGAGCAAAGAGCACTTGCAGAATATGAGTGGAAATAAGCACATCTGAAGACCAGCAAGAGGTTGTTTCAAAAATGCTGTCACAGGAGAGGAAGTGGGTCTAGGGTGGGGTCGACAGATGCCCGGAGGTGGGGGAATGAAGCAAGATTACCTAGATGGAGAGGACTCTGGGAACTGCAAGTGGCTAATTTTTCCAAGGTTATTAGCTTCCAAGGACTTACCTTCACCAGCCTGCTCCAGGGAAGGGGTAGAAGAACCCTGGTGCACAGAGGTGAACTCACCACCTCCCACCTTCCTGGACAAGGGGGTCTTCTCCTTTCCTGGGTGCTCACTCCCACCACCCCACCCACCTGTTCCTGCTCCCAAGTCTGGAAGAACTGCAGGCCTCCACCCTGAGAGCACGGAGCCAGGCAGAGGAGCTCAAACAAACTCCCACTGCATCATATGCGAAGTCGAATTTTTGCTGGGTTACAACATTTGATTACATTGACATCTCCCCTTTCAAATTAGAAAATTGAGTCTTAGAAAGTTTGTTCATGAAATACTTCACCAAAAAAAAAAAAAAAGAAGAGCAGAAGAGAAGAAAAATCCAGATGAACATAATTTCAAAGCTCATACCTTTTCAGGAAAAGTATGAGCATTGGAGAATATTATTTTTCTCAAAATTCAGGTTCTGATTTAACTCTATATACAACCTGTGATACAAAGTTGGCATTTACCAGCACCAGCCTCTGCCCAGGGCAGGAACCATGAATCTGTTGTTTCACAGCATATCTTCCTTCTGTGTCCATTTCTATTTGTGTTTTTCTTCTGGCTTTTTAATTCCTTTCTGCTGTGAACTGAATGCTTGTGTCCCTCCAAAATTCGTTGAAATCCTAATCCCCAGTGTGATGGTTTCAGGACAAGGGGCTTTCAGGAGGTGCTGACATGCTGAGGGTGGAGCCCCCATGAATAGGATTAGAGCCCTTCTAAAAGGACCCCAGGGGCACCAGGATGGCACAGTCTGTCAAAGGTCTGACTTGATTTTGCCTCAGGTCATGATCTTGGGGTGGTGAAATTGAGCCTGGCATCGGACTCTGTGCTCAGTAGGAAGTCTATCTAAGATTCTCTCTCTCCCTCTCTTTCTGCCCCTCCCCACCACTCTCTTCTTTCTCTAAAATAATAAATAAATAAATCTTTAAAAAAAATAAAATAATAAAATAAAAGGACCCCAGAGAGCTCATTCACTCTTCCTACCATGTGAGGACACAACCAGAAGGCAGCCCTCCACAACCCAAAGGGGAGCTCTCACTGTAACCTGACCTTTCTGGCACCATCATCTTGGATTTCCAGCCTCCAGAGGTCTGCGGAATAAATGTCTGATGTCTATAAGCCACTCAATCTGTGGGGTTTTGTTATAGCAGCCTGGCTAAGACATCCTCAAGTTAAAATGCATGATAATAGCTTATCACTAACTGTGTCAATGTTTCTTGAAGGCTCATCTGAAGGCCAGCCAGCCATGTGACTTGTGAGAGAAGGTTGGTGGTAAAGAGCATGGAGGACACACTATTAACTGGCAGTCCCTGGAGTGGAGCTGGTAGGAAGGACTTAAGAGCATCCCCTACCAGTGCATTTCACTGATGGGAGCCATCAGTCAACAGTCTCCTCCACCGCTGGCCTGCTCTCGTCCTCACTCATCCGTCTCCTCTGAACAGCTCCCCATGTGCTCTCATGTATCCATGACTTCCTCATAAACCAGCTCTCCTTCCTGTCCTTAGCAAGAACACAGACAGTCTAGATGCAGAATGCTAGCATTGAAAACCTTACTGAAAAATGATTTCACTCTGCCACATCATTTTAGAGATAAGTGAACTGAAGTCCAAATAAAGGAAGTTATTTGGTGTCAGTTTGGTGTCAGTGGTGTCAGAGGACACCCCTCCTCTGCCTCTGCCTTCAGAGCTCAGCAAGGAAAAGGCCAGTTAGCTGAGGCCAGAGAGCAGAAATCCTGATTCTTGGTCCAGTGAGGTTGGCTTTCTCCCCCCACCCACAACAGATGGCAATGCTTTATTATGAGATATAGTGGCTTAAACACAAGTCCTGGCTTTCCTGGATAAAGATCTTCCTTCCTTCTGTCTCCCTTTCCTCCCTCTCCTCCACTGCCTCTTTCACATAGATCTGGAAGGCTCCTTAAACACCATCTCTTCTAGCTCTCAGGTTTTCTTAGCCCATGAAAGGATTTTGAATTAGCCTTCCTAGAATCTTGCTAAGCAAAGGGATGGGATTCTGGTGGTGGGACGTCTTCGACTGTTAGGTCAAGTTGAGGAGATGCCCTTTGTGGAGCAGAAACATCACACTGTGCTTTTCCACGCTGTTGGTGCTTAGGGTCTTCCATCAAGGATTCAAGTTGGTCTGAATAGCCAATGGTGCCATGAGGCAGCCCCTCCGCTGCTCAAGCATGTGAAGACCACCTCTGAGCATACCCCTAAGACAGACCCAGAACAGAGGAGAAGGTTCAGACCATCCTCACTGCCCTCAGGGAGTATGAGAAACCAAAGGAGTTTCTCAAAACAAAACTCAAACCTTGGCATTGAACTATGCATAGCATTTGGAAAGAAAATTGTGTCTTATAGGAAATTGTATTGAAAACAAGATTGGGGTGCCTGGGTGGCTCAGTCATTAAGCGTCTGCCTTCGGCTCAGGTCATGATCCGAGGGTCCTGGGATCGAGCCCCGCATTGGGCTTCCTGCTCGGCGGGAAGCCTGCTTCTCCCTCTCCCACTCCCCCTGCTTGTGTTCCCTCTCTCGCTGTGTCTCTCTCTGTCAAATAAATAAATAAAATCTTAAAAAAAAAAAAGAAAACAAGATTAATGATAATGAGTCATCAACACCTACCATGTACCAGGCACTGGACTTAATGCTTTAACAATAAGCACAGAAATGAGAATAATAGTGCATACTTATGGAGATAAACAGCTAGTGTGGTAATTGCCTTATTCACATCTGCATTAGAAGTGTGGAATTGTGTCTATGGCTGACCTGGTATCCCTCCTGAGCCCCCACATACCAGATAGAGGTGCATGCATGCACTTGTGTATGCGTGTGTATGGTTGTGTGTGAGTGTGTGTTTGGAGCCTAAGCCAGTGCAATAACTTAAGCAGTCTTTATTATAAGTGGTACTCAATTGTTGGGCCCAGTGTCTCCTTGCCCCCTCCTGCCACATCTTCTCTACGTTTCCCTCCAAGGGAATCTGAATGACATCGGCTTCCAGGGCTGGCCCTTGTTGTGCCTAGGTTTATGGTCATGGAGATGCAGCCTAAATATATAGCTGAAGTTCTCATGATGTTTTCCAGATATTAGGTAGCTACTTCGACAAAGTCTTAATGGAAATTAAAACTTACACATTGTTCTGAGCTGTTGGCTTAATTATCAGCTGAAATGAAAGGTAAATAGTCCTCAGATCGAGGAGTTTTATCCCCAGCCCACCCAGATGAACCTAGAAGGCCATTGACTTTTCCATGACACATAGTGCTTCAGCTTTTCTTTCTGCTCCTCCAAGAGAGGCTGAATTTCTTTACCCATTTCTTATACGGAATGGCTTGAATTCTTTCACCATGTTGCCCATTCTTTGAACACATCTGGCAGGCACAGAGTGACATCTTCCCCGGGAGCCGAACATTCAGTCATACAGCTCCCCCTGCATACTCTCCTTCACACACTGCGCTATTAGTAATTCAGCTTTGGGACTTAATGACTTTTTTTGGAAACCACAGTGCAGTGTTTAAACTTATTCATTTTTATGTGACCCTCTAAAACTCCTAAAATGTGTCCACATGGTCTCATATTAAGCCAAATCTCCTTTCTCTGTATCTCTGTAATTGGGGGGGGGGGGGGCATGGTTAAAACGCAGGTCCTAATATCTAGTCCAGGTTAATTGCATCTTATTTGGTTTATCCATTGACTTGGCCAACCAATAGCTTTCTTGATCCTAATATTTTTTATTTCCTTAGACCCCAAGTCAAGGAACTGGTTAAAAACTGGATAGGGTTTTGTTCAATTTAAGACACCAAGTAAACATATCTTCAACTTCTTTGATTGCCTTATGAAAAAACTGTCAGTGGATGGACAGCTCCTATGAGACTAATTTCCCATTTCTGCATAGTTAGGAGCATAGCAGGTTTATCACTTCATGCCCACTGGGGAACATTGCTTTGCTCTCACTGTATATGTTTTGCACAGTTTTTTTTTTTCCAGAGATAAAAATTGACAGAGATGTCAATTTGTGTTTTGTAATGAAAACTCTCAATGCCACAGATCAATGATATGCTATGTAAAGAAAATGTAATTAGGCATATCCAACAGAAATAATAGTAAATGTATACTGATTTTTTACTCCAAATTAACATCATAATAACTAATATTTATCACAGACTTTACATTCATTCTCTAACTTGATAAGCATAGCAGTGTTGGATAATTTGTAGGAAGGTGCTACTATCCTTCTCATTGTAAGGAGGAGAAAGCTAAGGGTTATATATATTTATAAGATGATGTCACATAGGTTTGTTAATTGTCATGGAAAAGTTTCAATGGAGGAACATCTAGTTCATGAAACTGAGCTTAATACTCTTCCTCCAAATGAGAAAAATTGATGAAGATTTAAACCAAAAAAAGGTTATTAAATTTAATGAAAGCACAATAAATATTCCAATTAAAATTATTTTTTAATTATGTATTGCTTAAAAGATATGTATTTACATACAAGGAGGGATCAGTGTAAAAACTAAGAAAAGAAAAAAGATAATGTAAATACATCCAGTACATGTCCCCAGTTTAAGACAAAGTAGACTTGTAAAAAAAACACTACTAGAAAATAAGGAGGACGTTCCAAAATGATAATAGAGTCAAATCAATAAGAAGACACAACAGCTCTAAATGTATATGTGCTTAATAACCCAGCTTCAAAATATATAAGGCAATAGTTGATAGCAAATCTAGGGTCATAACTGGAGATTTCGACAAACTTCTCTAGCCATGAAATGATGAACTACTGCCATATGCAGCAACATAGAAGACACTCAGAAATATATTAAGTCAATACCTACATAGCATATGACTTCTTTCACATAAAGTTCAAAAAATAAAATAAGATGAAATCAGAGAGGGATACAAACCGTAAGAGATGGTTAACTATAGGAAACAAACTGAAGATTGCTGTAGTGGAGGGGGTGCAGGGATGGGATAACTGGGTGATGGGAATTAAGGAGAGCATTTGATGGAATGAGCACTGGGTGTTCTATACAACTGATGAATCACCGAACTCTACATCTGAAACTAATAATACACTATATGTTAATTAATTGAATTTAAATAAAATTTTAACAAATAGGCAAGACTAATCTATTTTGACTGAAGTCAAGATTGTGGTTTCCTTCAGGGAAGAGATAAGTAGGGGCTTGGAGGCAGTCCTAGAGATCTGTGGTCCTCTTACTTTTGTATTTCTAGATCTAGGTATTGTTCGCATCATGAAAATCTATCAAGCTGCAATCTTACCGATATTTGTACTGCTCTGCACATTTGTCATTGTTCCGCAAATAAGGCAAAGCATTTTACTCTTCTACTCTAAACCCTCCCAAGTTGCGTAGCAAAGTTTGAATAAATTTGAAAATGAAGCCATGACTATAATTCTCCGCTGAGCAGGCCCTGGGAGCTCAGGGTTTCCAAGACCTGCTAGGCTAGAGCCAAACTACTCCCCTACCTTGCTTCTTCTTGGACATGCCAAAGCTACTCCTTCATACAATTTTGGATTTTTGTTTCCTTTTTCCGGAAGACTCTTCTCCCAAAGATTTTAACTGCTTGCTCTCCCATTCAGGTTGTTGATGTTACCTTTAAGAAAGGTCGTCCCTGACCATCTTTTCTACAATAGAAACCCCCTTCAATTTTTTTTTATTTTTTGCTCTACTTTATTGTTCTCCATAGAACTGAACACTATGTAGATTTACAGTGTGTGTCTTTGTTTATTTCATGTCTCCTCCCCTAGAAAGGCAGAGTTACGGCACATCTTTTTCATTGTTACATTTTCAGAAGTTGGAATACAGAGGTAGCAGTGTTGAATAATTGAGTGAATAAATGAAGTGAGCTAAAGTCTCATCTTTCATAGCCAGAAGTTAATAGTCAACATCTGAATTAATACTGTGAGCATATTATTTAGGTATAAAGGTAACTACCACAACTAAAATAAAATGTGGTGAAACGTGATGGCTTTGGGGGAGTGACAAATGATGGGGATGAGCAGAGAACAGTTGCTCATCATCATAAGAACTTTTCTACTATTTACTATTGAACCTTCTTTAATATTAAAAAAGGAAAAATTTTTTATATTAAAACAAGGAAAAAAAAATACAGGGTATCAGGGCCTCTGCTTCTAGATTGCATTACTTTGCACTAAATGTACTCTCTTTTTACCAGTCTGTCATCTTTGACTGAAAAATTGTTTCTACCAGATGCTGCTGACATTAATGTAATGACCACGTTGAACCATTGCTAAGGCCACAGTTAATACTATAACGTGGCCTTTCTGACCACCAGGCAGAGCCTCTTCCCTGGCTATGGTGGGACTAACAGTGAGTGGCGTCTACCTGAGAATGCCCCTGGATGACTGGCTGTGTATAATGAGTAACTTCGGCTTTCAAAGCCTATTGAAAAGGAGCAAAAAGTGAACCAAGGTCCTCTCCCTCCCTACATCCACATCCTGATGTTCACCTTCAATTCAAACATCGGGGCATAATGCAGCGTCACCTCAACATACAGGAAAGCAAAAAACAATTATCTAAATAATTCCATGCAAGGAGGGGAGGAGTGTGAAGGGAGATAGGACATCACTTATTTCATTCAGCAGAGGAGAGGTTTTAGTCCAGAATTTTTAGGTGTGCTGGCTTCTCATCTAAACAGATTTTTTATTTAAATACAACTCTCAATATCAGTATGAGTGGAAATGGTGTAACCATGTATACATTTTGTTGGATCTTATATTAAAGGTGTCACACATAAGGACTTAAAGGAAGCTCTAATTTTCTTTACCTCCCAGGTATCTTTGCTGGGCTGTTCTATGTGTGACAAGGCTTTGAAAATCATTAGGTCAAAGTTCAACAGGGAGGAAAACCCGATCAATATAAGCATTGCAGACTTGTATTTTCTTAAAGGCACATGAGTTGGGATTTTTTTTTTTTTTGCACTTTTATCTACAACCCCAATTTTCTCCAAGAAAGAACAATCTAATTATTCTGCCAAGAAAATCGAACTAATTACAGCCACGTAATGGGTCTTCTACGAATGAAACCAACAGAGCTGTTGTGTTGCTGGGGTTTTGTTTTGTGATCTGGGAGGAACAGGGAGATGGGTTTCATGACCATCCTCATGAAGCAGACCACAGTCCCGACCATCCACCCACCCTTCCACAGGTTGTGTGGGTCCCCATCTGGGGCTCCCTGCACTTGCTTGGCATTCTCTTCCCTCAGTGCTGACCAGGGCTGTGTCTGTCTTTTCACCGGGGTATCTGCTTAAGAATCGAATCTTGCCCCACAGAGGCTTTTTCTGACTGCCCCACCTAAAAGCACATGTGTAACCCTCTCTCTCTATACCTCCACCTCATTTCCTTTTCTTCTTAGCACTTAACACCCTTTGTAATTATTTTACCAATGTGTTTTCTTTTGTGTTTATTCTCCTCACTGGACTCTGAGCTCCAAAAGGTAGGGACTCCTATCTTTTTACTCACTGCAGTACCTCATGGCTAAAGCAGCATTTGGTACATGAATGGGAGAAAACAAAAGCTTGCTGGGTGAATAAATAAAGAGGTGGATTTAAAAGGAAGAAGTATAACAAACAGATGTATCAGAAGAAGCACACATGACCAATAACCAACTGTTGAAAGCGGAATGATATTCTATATTTTAAATAGCATCCCAGTTTGCAGAGCACTTTTGTGTTGATTATCTCATTTGATTCCTTTTTAAAATTTTTTATTTAAATTCAATTTAGTTAACATATAGTTTATTATTAGTTTCAGGGGTAGAATTTAGTGATTTACCCATTGCGTACAACACCCAGTGCTCATTACATCACGTGCCCTCCTTAATGACCATCACCCAGTTACCCCATCCTTCCACCCACCCCCGTCCAGCAACCCTCAGTTTGTTCCCTAGAGTTAAGAGTCTCTTATAATTTGCTTCTCTCTCTGTTTTTATCTTATTTTATTTTTCCTTCCCTTCCCCTATGTTCATCTGTTTTGTTTCTTAATTTCCACATGTGAGAGAAATCATATGGTATTTCTTTCTCTGACTGACTTAATTTGCTTAGCATTATACCCTCTAGTTCCATCCATATCATGGCAAATGGAAAGATTTCATTCTTTTTGATGGCTGAGTAATACTCAGCCATCTCATTTGATTCTATCAACAACCCTGGGTGAGAGCAGAAGAGAGGGGTTCCTAAGCCTTATGCAACTTGCCCTAAGTTATCCAGCTGGGAAGTGATAGAACCCAGAACCCACTGCCTATGGCCCTGACCAGCATCCGTTCTCCTGCAGCTGTCTTCTCAAAGGGTGACTTGCCTCTGTCTGTAGCAAAATTCTTTGTAAGCTCTAGCAGTTTACTTCATTACAATAATATCAATATGTGCACAAAACTATCTGATGAATTTCCCAAAGCCCTGGTTTTAGAGGTGTCTTTCTTCTCCCCTTCCCTACCATTATTGTTACTTGCCATGCTGTTTTGCCAAAAAAAAAAAATGTTAAATGGAACTAGCACTTATCCTGGATCAATGAAACATCTACTTATACCTACACAAAAAAGTCATTTGCATTTGAGTCAATTAATGTAGAGATAAATTTTTTTAATGGATATTTTATTTCTCAGTACTTTAGACATTCACACATTCATTGCTGACCAGAATGGTGATGTGTGCATAAATCTGCAAAATGAATAGAATGATTTGTCCTGACAGTGCTTTCCTTGAGATTAAAAAAAAAAAAAAAAAAAACAACACCTAACTCAGTGTGACCTGCTTGTACAGTCCAGGCCATATCTTGGACTGTTGGGCCTATGGATGTGATGGCAAGATAAAGGGAACCAGGAATTATATTTGTAATGTAACCCCATGTTGTATTTGGATTCCTACAAAACTACTATATAACTGGAAAAGGAAATTGCTTTTAAGACCAGTTAATATAAACTGGGACATATTATTTCTTTATTTGAAACAAACATACACACACACCCCTTGCTCAGCTACTATGATCTTTCATCTGACCACAGAAGGACTATGACAGGACTGTCCCCTCCCCCAGTGACAGAGCATGTTTTTCTAAATCTTCCTTTCCTTTCCAGAACTGTGAGACTGACAGCAAGTCACTTAACTCTGTCCAGCAACAGCTGTGTGGGTTTTGCATAATTAATTATTTATACCAAGGCAGACACAGTAATTAACATCCAGATGAATATGATATTCTGATCAGAAATACTTTGCATTTCAGCCATCCCTCAAGCAAGTAACTGTCAAAACTGGACTGTTTGACAGAGCGGGGCCTGCCAAAAACCTCCCAGACATCTGTTCTGTAACAAAAAGAACAGATTCTCAAAGCAGTGTGTACATATATTCACTGGTTTCAGTAGGCAAGGAATAGTTGATTACCTTTTCACAATTTCCGGTCAATTTTGTCTGGTTCCAAGAACATCACTCAGCATCTCACAGAAGGGCTGAATTTTAAATGAAATCTCTGTTCCTGGGAGTGCCAGCCCTGTACATGCAGATAGAAGACCCTGCTCAGTTAACTCCTCAGATCTGTGAATGGAAGTGTCATGAAATTACTTTCATCCTTCCACAGCTAGAAAACCAATAGTGCCTGTGAATTATTCTTAACAACCAAGTAGTTACTTGACACCAAATTATATTGCCACTTGTATGGAAAATGGGAACACATAATATATATAAAAAGTTACAGACTCCTCTAGAAATGGTAGGGAAATGTCACCAACCAGCAGCTAGATCGTGATGTGCATGTTAATGCAGGTCTCCAGGATGGCTCACATTGCTTCCTGGGTGCAACTGGACCGAGATGCTGCCTGGCCATTTTTCAATTCAAAGTGGAGTAGTGATTGCCAAGAAATATAATTACTGCCCAGGGCTGGTGATTGTGACTAATATGACTACATGGATTGGATTATTTATAATCCAGTTAATTATTTTGAAGTCAACCAGGAAATATAGATTAGGAATCAAAAGACCCAGGTACGAGTTTGGTTCCATCTCTTAGGACCATTTTGACTTTGGGCCAGTCACCAGACCATCATGAACATCTATTTCCTCTTCTGTATATTGGGAACATTTTACTTGATAGAAAGTCAGTTTACCTCATGTATAGGTAATGTTTATGAAGGCTTTTAGGAAACTCCTGAGATCTATGTTATGATATCAAATCATGACAATCATTTCAGAGAAATCTAACACTTGTTTTATTTTGCGGTATTGACGGACTCATTTTTGGGGTTGTTGATTTAGCAAATAAAAATACAGGATGCCCAGTCAAATTGAATTTCAGATAAACAATGAATGAATAATTAGCATAAGTACATTCTGTGTCATACTTGGAAAACACTTATATACAATTTATTTACCGCTTACGTGAAATTCAAATTTAACCAGCCATCTATATTTAACGCATATTCATCTTATATTCAACACTGCTTTTTGGCTTGAATAGCATGTCACCTGATGAGAAATGGGAAATCCACACATTTCCCCTCCCTAACCAAAAGGCAAAGTGTGCCCAGGTCTTTGAACAGCCATATAATCAGAGGTACTGAGCCTTACCTTACGTTGTTTCTACAACACACCTCAGTTTACCTGTGTTGTTTTAGCTAACACACATGTAGTATAGATTACAATGGTATTAAAGAGAATGTTTTAATATTTATCAAAAATAGATGCACCTTTCCTTTAATTATGCTACTAATTGAGTAGTACTAATTAGTACTAATGCCTGATAGAGACATCTATGGATTAGGTTATATGTGATGCCCCAGATCACTCTTAAATTTGGGGATGGTGAAGTCTATCCCTGTTGGCCTCTCCTCTTATCCAAAGATCAATTAAGAGCAAAAAACCTGAATGCAAAAGATGAGCCAAGAATTACAATTTTGCCAAGACTCTATTAACAGCTAAAATATATTATAAACCTTACAGTGAGGCATCTTCTTTTAAAAAAGGGAGAAAGGAAGGACTAAACATTTTATTATTTGAAAGACAGACATGAGAAGATTTATAGATTTGTGTCTGGAAGACAGAAACAATGAAAGAATTGTTCATCTGTGTAGAAAATAGACTTATTTTACAAGTCTCTCTAGTGCTGTCACCAGATGAAAAAGAAAAAGAGAGAGATAGATTGTGAAGATAGAAGAGAGAACCAAAGAGGCTTGGGAGAGGATCATCCCACTCAAAAAGAAGAGGGCTCACTTCATTTGGAACTGGTGTTTGGTGATTTTGCAAGCAGAATGGTCTAGTCATATTCCAGAGGAGGGAACAGCATGAAGTACAGCATGAGGAATAAGCAAGTTGTCACAGGCAACTATGTTAGGTCTTGAGTGGGGGACTGGAACAGGTTGACAGAATGTCTTCTCAGGAGGACCTTAATTAGGATTTAGTCTCATACACTGAAGTGATACGTGAGCAAGTCAATGTGGTTCTTAACACTTAATGTCCACCTGTGCTGATCTTGGCAGCATGTGGTGGTAGGAAGAAGTTAAAAAGTTAGACATTCTTAATTCTAACCTCAGACTTTATAAAGTCATACATATCATTTTATCTCTTTGGATCTCCATTTCTCTCTTTTGTAAAATGAGGCTATTTATGAGGACTTTCCTGGTTCAATGCCCCTCAATAGCTCCAAACTCCTCATTCAGGCTATGTAATTCCCACTTGTAGTGATCATCTTATTCCCGAGTCCAGATCCCATTCACAATTTCAGAGAATGGGAGCAAGGATGCCTGATAGAGAATACTACACCTTACTCAATACGAAGGAGGCAATTTCTAACCATAAAAGGGGCCAGGAGAAAGTGGGCTACCTGGTGGGATGATCAGCAGGATCCTCATAACATTTCAGCTGACTGCGAGCTGGCAATGCTATGGAGGTTTGTGCATTTGGTAGATCAATTGGACACACCTTAAGTTCTGAGACTCTGTCAAATCTCTAATGGTTGCTCCTACTCTCTGAAATGTGTTTTGCTTAGGTGTGGTGTTTTTTATGCTCTCCTTGACTAAGCCCTGGCCTAAACTCTAACCCTAACCTCCAATTTACCAATAATTGCTCTGCAATCTCAGATTCTTTGTAAGTCAGTTTCTTATTGTGGAACTCCCTGATAGTGGGAGCTGGCTTGTCATAGAGAAGCTTCGTGAACTTCCAGCCATCACCTAGCCTGTTCCTGCTGGAATGGACACCTTACATGTAACATCTGCTGTTGACATGCCCTGTGCATCCCGTAGTGGAGAAGGAGGGCTGGTGGGCAGACTTTGGAGTCACTGAGAATTGGCCTTCCAACTCTGCTCCATCACTTATCTGCTGTGAGAGAAAAGATCATGTGTTTTCTCTGACATGACTCTTTCTCTCAATGTAAAAATATGTAATCTGGTTTTACTCCGAGAGTTGGTGTGCATATTAACAAAGCCAAGCCTAGCACATAGAAGGCACTGGGTTGATACTGTTCTTCACCTCTTTTATGGCCATCCTTACTTTCTACTCCTTCACAGAGGACCTCAGCCTTGAATTATGGCTCATTATCTGTCTTTCAACCAGCCTACAAACCCAGATTAATTCTTTGTCCATCTTTCCATGTTTGATCTGTGTCAAGATCACAAAAACCCAACGAACATAACCAAAGGATAAATTGGATATATAAACTTGAGTCTTATGACCTTCCCATAGCTCTGATCCTGTATTTTATTTTCATGTGAATACTGCTCTTCTAGTATTGAGCATCCAGTGCTTTGGTCCCCGGTACAAATATATCCTTGAACTCAGTGCCACTACCTCATTCCCATAAACCTGAGCCCTGCAACAGTGGGGTGAGTCCAGAAGCAAACCGAATCTATCCTTCTGCTGAGTTAGCAGTTTTTGCCTGGCTAAGTATTCATCTTCATTACTTTATCCTCAGTGTATCCACTTGATTGTTGAAACTGTAAATTTTGTACCTCTCTTTTTTGGTGACTTTATTTTTCTGGACTCGAGAAATCCCGGTTAGTTATTCACATTCAATCAAGTGTAAAACGATGGCTTTCAACCATTAAAATAATGGTTACTATTAACTTCTAGATGTTTTTCTTCATTGGCATAGCATTCTGATAAGTTATTTTAAGAAATCCCTGATAAGGTGAATAGCCATCCATGAGGCATGCACAGTGTGTAGAAACTAAAGAGATAATTGAGTGGTAATGAAAGAGTTATGAATTTCTGAATTGCTCATCTGGTGTGTTCACAGAGCATTGCTTTCCATATTAATTTAGGGATATAATCTACCAAGCACACTTCTGAGACTAAAACCTGTGATTTGGGAAACATGTGACTAATCCTCTCACATGCAAATAAACACATGTGCAGTGATTGGAAATAGTGTCTCGCAGTAGTGGAGACCAGTCTGTGGAGTCCTCAGAGCACTAACCATTGTTTGGCATTCCAATGGGAGACATCTCTGTTTGCTGAGGCTGAGACTTGTTTAGTGCAGAATCCAGGGTCAAACGTTCAGCTCTGACCCTTACTAAAGGGACACTTTTGGCCTTCCTAGCGAATTGTTTAGTTTTTACCATTTCCACCCCAAGTGCTGGAGGAAAGAACAGATGATCTAGGAATTGTAATTTGTTACTTGGTTTGAGCAAGATAATTATACAACTAAACGCAAATTCAGAAGCTGACAAAATTGTTATTGATGCTGATCTTCTTGGTCAGTAGTTCACAAACCTACTAGCTATTAAATATCTGGGCATTTTGTCCCTTTTTTTTTATTTAAAGATTTTTATTTATTTATTTGACAGAGAGAGACAGCGAGAGAGGGAGTACAAGCAGGGGGAGTGGGAGAGGGAGAAGCAGGGTTCCCATGGAGCAGGGAGCCCGACGTGGGTCTCGATCCCAGGACTCTGGGATCATGACCTGAGCTGAAGGCAGACGCTTAACGACTGAGCCACCCAGGTGCCCCCATTTTGTCCCTTTCTTAACTTTAGGATCTTGAGAGACAACTTTCTTCTGTCCTAGTTCTGCACAGCCATGATGCAGGGAATGATGTTTGACAAACAATAAGCAAGCCCTTAAGAAATGCAAAATCAATGAGAGATGGAACGTCTTGTTTGCATAATGCTGTCCGATCTGGGCTAGACAATGTTTTCTCTACATCCAAAATTGTATATTTCAAGCATATTAGCGTATTAATCTATCTGGAATGTGTAATAACTGATTCGGAATAAGCTATTTCAACCGTAATATCTAAACCTGAACTTGAGATTAGAACATAGGCTTTGTCAACCTGATGAAAGACAAAGGCTTTGTTTCAATAATAATAACAATAAAGACTAATTCCTGATGATCAGGAGGATCAAGGAGAAAATCTTATATATTGATTACTTATCACTTTCAATAGGCAAATACAGTAATACAATGCTAATAGTTTTACATATGTTACCTCATTTCATTTCCTCTAACCAGTTAGAAGGAGAAACTGAGGCTCAGAGAAGTTGAATAGCTTGCCCAAAGCTGAAAAGTTAATAAACAGATCCAAGATTATAATCATTACAAAGTAGCTCCAAAGTCTATTTGCTTTCCAGGTAGTTAAAGGGAATTTGGGTCTATTGACTAGTCCAGATTGTGCAACATTATACAAGCAAGACAGTTCATCAATTATTGACATACAAGTATTTTCTAAGAGCTTATTATTTGCCAAGCAACATTCGGTGAACAACAGATGTGCAGAACTTGGAGGGTAGAAAACTATCTCTCAAGACCCTAAATTCATAAAGGGAATAATGTACACAGGTATTTACAAGTTTATGAACTAGACTTCACTTGGTGTACTTGAATAAAATATCAATTTCAAAAATGTATCAGATACCTTTATTTTATATCTTAAACAGTGTGCCAGATCACAAATTCATTTAAAATTTATCTTTGTACCCCAGTCGTCAAAATCAGCCAAGGAATTCCAATTCTTTGGAATTAGCAAAGAAACACACAAGGAACTCAGAGGAACTAAAGGACAGCAGGCTTTGGTCTATCAGAACACACTGCGAGCAGAACATAGCTACAAGTGCATACGCTCTTTCTACACAAAGCATCACACCACGGCCACTTTCAATATCGTCAATAAGAAGTGTCCTGGCATTTATGTTCCCCTTACTTGAAGTCGGGGACTGTTTTGGAGATGTGAAATATATAAGCTAATTTAATACTCACAATAATCCCACTCTTATCATACCATGGATTAAAAACTAAGGCCCAGAGCTAGCATGAGGCAAACTGAGGAATTGAACCCTTCAGTCTGGCTGTGGAGTCCACACGATGCTGACTTTTGAATAAAGAGCTGAGGTGGATTAGCAAGGGAAAGCATGGTGGAAAGAGACCCCTCACGCCCCACGGGGTAGCCATATGCCTGTGTCCTGTCGGCATCAGAGGCTGCTTACCAAACCCCAATCTCTGTGAATGTAATTCACATTGCCTGATTAAAAGAAACTTGGTTTCAGTAGTTTCAGGAGAATAATTTGATAAAGTTCAGCATCCATTTATTTTTTTTTTAATTCTTAACAAATAAAGAATATAGACAATACCCTTAGTCTGGCAAAATATACCGACTAAAAATCTATGTAAACATTACCTTTCATACTGAAGTCTAGAAGAGTTCACTCTCAAGGCAGGAACAAGGCAAGAATGTCTACTACCATGCTGCTATGTGACACTGTACGGTTGGTTCTCGCCAGTGCGGTAGGTCAGAAAACAATAGAAGTCAAAATATTAGAAAGATGATGTTATTCTTAAGGAGAAAGCCAAAGAGATACCATAGACGAATTATTAAATTTGATTTTAAAATAGTAAATTAGAAAGTATGAAGCCAGCATATATCAGTCATGATTGAATCAGGAAACGAGAAACTGCTCTGGGTATTTCAAACAGAAAATGGCTTAATTCAGGGACTACAGGTTATATTCATTTCCCGTGGCTTCCATAACAAATTACCTCAAACTAAGTGGCTTAAACTATTGAAATTTATTTATTTATTTATTTATTTATTTATTTATTTATTTATTATGCATTTATTTGCAGTTCTGGAGGTCATACATCCAAAATCAAGTTGTCAGCAGGGCCCTGTTCTCTCTGAAGATTCTAGGAAGAGTCCATCCTTGCCTCTTCTGACTTATGGTGGTGGTTGTTAATCCTAGGCATTCTTTGCCTTCTAGATGCATCACTCCAGTCTCTGCCTCTGTCTTCACATTTCCCATGTGTCTCTGTCTGTCTCTGTTTCTTCTCCTCTTCTCTTTTTTTAATATTTTTATTTATTTATTTATTTTGAGAGAAAGAGAGAGAGAGCACGAGCAGAGGGGAAGGACAGAAGGAGAAGCAGGCTCCCCACTGAGCAGGGAGCCCGATGCGGGACTCGATCCCAGGACCCTGAGATCATGACCTGAGCCAAAGGCAGATGCTTAACCGACTGAGCCACCCAGGCACCCTCTTCTCCTCTTCTTATAAAGACACTAGTCATATTGGGTTTAAGTCCACCCCACTCCATATGACCTCATCTTAATTAATTACACCTGCAAACACCCTATTTCCAAATAAAGACCCATCCACAGGTAACAGAGATTAGGATATGAACATATATTTTCACAGAACATAGTTTAACTGACCGCAGAGGCTCATGAAGGCATTGAAAGGGTTGTGGAACACAGATCAGGGAAGCCATTTCTGGGTTATGGAACATGGAAATTGATGTGGACAATTTTAGCCACATGAAGCACCAAAGTGAGTGAATTTCTGATGTATGCCCAGATGCTCACATCTGCTGACAAAGACTACATGACAGCCTATGTCTTATATGGAAGCAAGTAATGAATTTGTTTCTCTTATATACAGATGACAGGCTCCCATGCACAGAATCTCACCCAGTAAACTTCTGGCAAGGCATTGTGGGATATATGGCTTCTAGATTTTCAGACTGTATTAACTTAGAATGTTGGGGATGATGATAATTATCAGTGGACAATATTAAGCATAATTTACAAAATCAATTGAATTTCTATTTACCAGGTGCAAACATAAAAATCAATTTAAAATTTAAAAAATGCACTCATCATAGCAATATATATATAAAACCTAAAAATATTTTTTAAATCTATGTAGTACATTTATGGGGAAAATATAAAAATTTATTGAAATTCAATAACTTATTGAATTTTAAAAAGATAATTACCGTTCTCAAAAGATATATATTGATTCATATGAATGTTCATGGAAACATTTCTAATAAAAAAACTGAACACAACCCAAATATCTAATAACAAGAAAAGATTAAATAGATTATGGTGTGAGTATTCTACAGTGTTGAAAATGATGAATTATAGCCATATGTAACAAAAATATTGAATCTTAGAATCCCAATAATGGGGGCGCCTGGGTGGCTCAGTTGGTTAAGCGACTGCCTTCGGCTCAGGTCATGATTCTGGAGTCCCAGGATCGAGTCCCGCATCAGGCTCCCTGCTTGTCAGGGAGTCTGCTTCTCCCTCTGACCCTCCTCCCTCTCATGCTCTCTGTCTCTCATTCTCTCTCTCTCAAATAAATAAATAAAATCTTTAAAAAAAAAAAGAAAGAATCCTAATAATGAGTGAAAAGACAGGTTGTGTGATGGTACATATAGTATGTTGCCATTTTATAATATTCAAAAACAAGTAAAAGGAAATAAAATATTTTTTTTAAAGATTTATTTATTTATTTGAGAGAGCAAGAATGAGAGAGAGTACATGAGAGGGGGGAGGGTCAGAGGGAGAAGCAGGCTCCTGGCTGAGCGGGGAGCCCGACGCGGAACTCGATCCTGGGACTCCAGGATCATGACCTGAGCTGAAGGCAGTTGCTTAACCAACTGAGCCACCCAGGCGCCCGGAAATAAAATATTTTTAAATAAAATATAAATACGTAGCCAAACTTGTTTTAAAAGACAAAGAAAGAATTTACACAGAATTGAAGCTATTCATTATTTCCAGGACAAGTGGAAGGGTGGAATCTGGGTGACTTCTTAGTGTTGCTAGCTATCTTCTGATTCTTAGACTAGTTGATGAAATCAGGAGTGTTGGGGTTTTTTTTGTCTTTTTTTTTTATTTTATTATGTTATGTTAATCCCCATACATTACATCATTAGTTTTAGATGAAGTGTTCCATGATTCATTGTTTGTGCATAACACCCAGTGCTCCATGCAGAACGTGCCCTCTTTAATATCCATCACCAGGCTAACCCATCCTCCCACTCCCCTCCCCTCTAGAACCCTCAGTTTGTTTTTCAGAGTCCATAGTCTCTCATGGTTCGTCTCCCCCTCCGATTTCCTCCCCTTCGAATTCAGGAGTGTTTTTTTATTAACACGTTTTATAAATTACAATGCCACGTATATTGAAGCCATAAACTAATAGTATATATTTCTATGAAACAAAAGAATAAATGAATCAGTGAATAAAAATAAAAGTTACATTTCCCTCCACATGACAATGGTCATAGTAAATATTCCACTTAAGATTCCATTTGTCTAGGAGCTTAGATTTTAGTCAAGGAAAAAAGAGATAGTGTAAAATAACTAGATTCAGTCTAGTGGAAGAACCACATGAGCAGGAAAATATCAGAAGTTATGATGAAATATGAAAAAAAAAAGGGAAGGGAGGGACAGAGGAAGAGAAGATGGATAATATGACTTATCTGCTTATGTTTATCCAGCATAATAATAATTAAACGCATGCTTGTCCTTAAAGGCAGTGTCTTTCTCCACTTACATATTCAGTAACATGAAGCAGAGCCTAAAAGCTTTTAATTAAACATGCAAATAGTAATAAAAGCCCTATCTTAATTACTATCTAATTAAATGTATAAATATATAAGTTAACAACAAATATATTTGCTAACACAATACTGACTCATGCATTTCTTTATCTTGTCAACCTTTATTGGCCATCACTGTGCCAAGCACCTGGTTAGGAATGAGGTCACATAAGGGAGAAATAGCCTCAGCTTTTGCAGGTGTCTTAGTCAAGAGAGAATCCAGATAAATATAAATACTTAAGAACCTGGTGTGACATGTGCTGTAAGAGGAGTATTATCTAGAAAAGGCCATGGGCACAACAAAGATGGAACCGCTCCCCGTGTTGGGGGAAGGAAACAAAAGATCCTGAAGGTAATGTTGAAGTGGCTTGAAAGTAGCACCAGACTTTTTCAAATAGAGAGAAGAGGGAAAAGAATGGTGGGCTGCATGAATTCAAATAAGTGCAGATGGCAATGGTATATTTACAACATTTTAAGAATTGCTGAATGTGCAGAAAATGTGAAACAAATGAGGATGTGCCCTAGGTTGAAGCTGGAAAGGCAAAATTGGGCTAAGCCAGATGGTGATGTTCTTTATGTTGTTCACATTAGTGGGATTTTATCAAGCAAAGTTATAGGAACCACCAGGCCATTCTAAGTAGAGAAGTAGCAGCACCATATATGTTTACCCAGAAGGATGATTCCCCATAGTAGGGAGATAAACCATAGAGGGAAGGAACTAAGGCAAGGAAGGCATTTATTACAACAATAAATGGGGATAAAGATATCAGTAGGAGAAATGAGCAGCAGGAGACAATCTGACAGAGGGAAACAAACACACTAGATTGTGGGACTCAGCCAGGATATGGGAAATGGGAAGCTTCACACCTGACTTCACCGTTTGCAGCTGAATAGTGATGCCATTCACCAGCATCACAGGTCAGCCCCCAGGAAAGCAGACTCCAGGATGGCCTTGCATATGCAAGAAGGTTATTGTGCAAAGCACCTAGGACCAATCCAGCTGGGGAGGGAGTAAAGGAAGTAGGATGGGGTCAAGAGAGAAGTCCACTTCTCAGCAAAGTCCTACAGGGAGTGCTAGCTTAGGATATCCTGCAGAGTTTGTCCTCAGTTAAAGCATTGCCTTCCAAAAGTATGAGAAATAAGTATTTGTAACCTATATTTTTATACCCAGCCAGAATATGGATTAATCATGGAAATTACAATAAAGACTTTTTTACAGGTTCACAGCTTCTCAAGAATCTTAAGTATCATGCTGAAAGGAGATATAGTCCACCAAAATGAGAAAATGAACTCAAAGTGACATGAAATGTAGAGAACATAGATATAGCCCAGAAAAGACAATGGAAACCCTAGAAAGGCAGCAAAGGGAAACCTCACACACAGCCACATAGCAGGCCTATAGGAGAACAGGCTGTAAGGCTGACATGAGATTTAAGGAATGGCATTTATGAAATGAGATTCACTTGATACATCTGAACATAATAAGAGGAGATTTACATTTCTGGCACTGAATTGTAGATAAATTAAATAATGGCTGACAAAAAGAAAAAACTAAGCAAAAAGTTAAGTGAATAAATAATTATTGACTTCCAGGAAAGCAAAACAAACACATTGTACAAGAAAGGAAACGAGGTTTTCATACACCACACAGCTAGTTAAAATAGTATAAACATTATCGATTCAACAAAACATTTTGATATATTAGGTTAAGGATTGGGGAAGCCGGGAGGACATAAAAACCGCCCATGTCTACAGTAGAAAGTCAACAAGTAAGAGTTGAAATTTATCCTACTGAGAAACAAGTGTGGACAAATCTTGGCCAGCATCTTTTTTTCACACTACAAACCTGTATGCATATGTGTGCATGCATAGGAAAAGAATTGTGACAAGCCCAAAGGAGTTCTGCTAAAGTTATAAACTTGAGAATTTTCAAGATGTAAGGACTAACCAGGCTGTGGCTCTTGGTGAAATAAGCAGAGTGGTCACAAGAGCAAGAGGAAAGTGTGATTAAGGACAGAACTGGGTGTGATGGGTTAAATGGTGCCCCTGTCCCAAGTTATGTCCCCATCCCCACAACCTGTGGAAGTGATTTGTATTGCTAACGATGTGATTAAGTTTAGAATTTTGACAGTTTATCCCTAAATGCAATCACAGTTCTCCTTATAAGAGAGAGGCAGATGGAATCTTGAGACAGATGCACAGAGAAGGCTACATGAAGACAGAGCACAGAGATGCACTGTAAGCCAAGGAATGCTTCCCCCACCCCACCCAGCATGCCTGCCAGAAGTTGGAAGAGGCCAGGAACATGTTCTTCTGCAGAGCTTCTGGAGGGAATGTGGTCCTGCCAACACCTTGATTTTGGGTTTCTGACCTCCAAAACTCTGAGAGAATACATTTTTCTTATTTTAAATTGCCAGGCTTGTGGAAATTTGTTACAGCAGCTACAGGAAACAAATCCACCGGGGAACACTCGTATTGCAAAGGTCAGCCCAAGTGATGGCAAAATAGGCATGGAAAAGGTGTTTTGAATGGAGGCTGTAAGGGAGTCATTGAAGATCTTTGGAGAATAGGTGCATTGGAATGTTGAGGGCACTGGACAGCCAAAATGAGTTGACCTTGGATAAAAGGTAAAAATAGGGGGCACCTGGGTGGCTCAGTTGGTAGAGCATGTGATTCTTGATCTCAGGGTTGTAAGTTTGAGCCCCATGTTGAGTGTAGAGATTACTTTAAAAAAATAAAATCTTAAGAAAAACGAAAATAGGAAGCAATGATTTCAAATTTCTGTCAATATTAAGTGTACTTATATTTAGGCTGTAATGAGGACAGAAATGAGACAGAAAATGGAGGGTACTTGCAATCCCATATGCTAAAGTCAGAATCAAATAAGCCCTATTTATGATCTCACATTAGGGACAATGTGGGGGACAAAGGGGGACATTCAGAGTACTGAGGACTGAAGAACATGGATTGGAGCCCACCTGGCTTCTCCACTTCCAGCTCATGAGCCATCCTTGCCAGCTTATCTCAGCTCTGTGACCTTTAGGTTCTCATCTGCATACTGAAAGTAATAATAGCTATCCATGTCATTAAGTGTATTAAATAAAACAACGTGTATAACATGCTTGGCATATTGCCCACTACAGGGTGAATCCTTGAACACATAAGAGTTATTATTCTCATGTTGTTGTGAGTGTTGTCATTGTTAGTAGTTTTATATCTGAATAGGAATGCAGAGATGCTCTTTAAAAATTCACATTAACTGCCAAAGACTCAGACCAAAAGTACTATGTATTATAGATGACCCATTTTCCTAAGTTGGTAAAGCTTTCGAAAACCCATTGCAGGTAACTGAGAGACAAATGGAGAATTTATTATAACACAACACTAGTGATCTACTAACCATCTCAGGTAGAAATCTCAAAATAAATGTAACCTTTGCTTTCTCCTTGAGGAAGCAGGGAATAAAATGCCTTCCATGGGCCGTGCCTGGATGTCTCTACTTCATAAGGAGCACATGTGCCAAAAAGCTGAACCTTTGCTGCAGCCCAGCTTTCTAACTAGAGAACGTCTCTAAGTTCTATACATTTTTGTCTCAGGCAGGAGAACATTTGCCAAGGGGTGGGATTGAAATATCTGAATATCCACAAGAGGTGAATAGAAGATTGGTTTCTCCTAGTAGATAACTCCATATGCTGGATACATTCAGAGATAGATTTCAGCATTACACATGTATTACTGTTCCTTTGTGAACTCCTGACAGTTTTTAGCCTGGAAAAGAGCAAACTTAGAGAAACACAACAAGATGTTCACACACCTAATGGGCTGTCACGTAGGAGATGGGTTATACACGCATTGCATAGCTATAGGTGGAAGAACCTCGAAGAAGTGAAGGGATGTTTTCCAAATGAGGAAGAAAAGAATGTCTACACTATTACAGATTTCTGGGTGAAAGCAGGACATAATGGGGCTCCCAGTATTAGAGCACGTTTGCTCTTGTAACAGCCCAGACTCTTTCAGCTGCCAATGATAGACATTCAACACAACCTAACTAAGCAAGAAGGGACATGTGTTTATTCACAGAACCAGAATAAATCCAAGGGTATGCAGGCGTCAAATACAGCTGGATCTAGGGGCTTAAATATCCCCACCCTGGAGAAGGATGGCCATCCCCAGACAATCTGTGTGGACAAAAAAAGCTGTAGACCCCCAAGGGCTGCTGTGAAGACCACAAGAACATTGGATGGCACTCTGAGAATAGAGAGTGGCATTGGGTTTCCAACTCAACTGGGCATAATCATCGTGTAGAATGATGTGGCAGACACACATCCATGGGCCATCACTGGTCTCAGAATCCCACCAGGGAATCTGCATTTTGAACAAATGTCCTTTCTTGTCTTGTAGAACTGTGTGAGTGTTCAATGTCATGGAAACGTCAATCATTTATCTACGCCACAGTGAATTTACCAGAGTGAACTCTAAGTGAATTGCCAAGATCGTGGGAAGAATTAGTGGCAGAGCCAAGAGGCAGATCTCCTGAATTCTGAGCCAGAGTCCTTTCCAGTACTGTATACTGTGTTCTCACACAGCATGTGTGTGTAGACAAGTGTGTATGTGCATATGTACATTTACACATATGTGCGTGTCTGTGTGTACATACATGTATATGTGTGTGTGTGTTCGTGTTTCTTTTACCCAATTTCAGTTCTAAAGCTCATAGTCATACACCAGTTATCCAGGACTGTATAACAATCATACTCCTCCTCCTGACTTGCTGTTTGTGGCAGCTTACAGGGGCCTCCCTGTAATGCCACTTACCCCTGCAGGGACACCTAAAAGGAAACTTCCAAGCACCAGAACATTGACAGTGAATCAGACAGAGTGTTTTTGGTTACAAATAGCATAAAAATCCAATTTGACCTGGCTTAAATAATACATAATCTACCAGCCTTTGTGTCCAAAGACACAGCTGGTTTCAGTCAAAGGTCAAAAAGGTCAAATCAGGTCATTAGAACCTGGTTATCTTTCATATTTTTAGATTTGCTCTGTCCATTCTGGTCTCTCGTCTTGTTGCCCCAAGGTGAAGGTCATGGCTCCTGAGGCCACGGTGCCCCTGGCTTTCGAACTTACGTGAGCCCATCTCTGAACCAATCACCATGGCTGGGGATGCTGCTTACCAGCTTGGAAGACGTGGCCCCTTCCCCACCACCGGATTCATTCCCATCAGCACTGTGAGGACACACGGTTGTGCAGAGGAAGAATGTGAACCAGGGAGTTTGTCCAAGGAAGAGGGGCTTTAGGTTTTTAAAAACAGTAAAAACTCATAACTTAACATTGAAGAGTTGAGTATCTTATTAACTATTTCTTCAAAACATATAGTACAGATCTCTCTGCAAATAAAGAGGGTTTGCACGTAAAGATTGTACACACAACTAACACTAGATCATACATTTCAGTTACATTTAATACGTCCACCCTGACAGGCAGCCCCTTCTCTGCAGTACAATCAAAATAAAGCATACCCCCTGTCTATGTAAAGGTGAGGTTCCAATCCAGATGCTCTGATTCTAAATGCAATGTATTGACTTCCTTGATAAGTTCGTTCTTGACCTCTTAAAATCCTACACAGCTCAAAGGGAGACACTTAATGTTTACTCATGAAAACTGCAAATCTTTCTTCTGTTAGGCAGTCTCCCCTTGGAATGGCTGAGCTAGACAAGGACAACACTGAAGACCAAGTTCTGAACATCCTTCCCTTAGATATGTCCTACTCTCCTAGCCTGGGTTATGCACTTTAGTCACAGGTCCTTGTGGCAAATAACAGAAGGCCACTCTGGATGATTTCAGCAGAGGGTGTGTGAAGGGCCATGGGGAGAGCGAGAGAACCCAGCCCAGACCTAAGCCAACAGTCCCAGTGTCAAAACTCTGATGCAGAAACTAGTCAGCAGAGGAAATCAAAGTCTCCACCACCGAGCTGGAAATGCTACTTCGTGCAGCTCCATGGTTGCGTCTAGTATACAATTTTGCTAAAACTGGCAGAGAGAGAACCCTCCACAGTGCCTGCAACTGGGGACCCAGGCACTTGAGTAAGTGCCCTGTGCCCTGTGTGGCATCTGTGCCCTGGGCGCCTGAAGGCTGGGGTCAGAACTCAGTGCCAGGGTCCCCTACTCCCCACCTTTGTGGGGAGTGCTCTGCCCATCATCACGCACAGGTGGAAATTAACAAACATAGGAAGGGGTTCAGATACAAGTGGCAAATGGAATGATAAATGTCCATCTCAGGCCCTTTTCTTTTCATCTTCAAGATGGATTTTTTTTCCCTGGAGGCTCTCAGTTCTCCTTGGAAATAGACTCTGGTGGCTGCCTAATCAGATGATGGCCTGAGGCTAGGGCTGGACCACAGCCTGAATAATTGCAAAGACAGAGACTTATTTCCACTGTTTCTGAAAGCCATTTGGAAAGGACTTGAAAAGCTGCATATGTAAAGCAAATAAATGCTCGGCTGTTGGTGTGCTTTATTTTGTGCTTTTTACTAGAAGGACATCGATTTGATGTGGTTTGTTAGCGGATCCTATCCAGAAGCTCTGACTTGTACATAGATATGTTTGATCCAAAGAGAGAGAGACTTTGATTTACTACCTAACATGAGAGATTGGTTAATAGGCATACTGCCCGGACACCCGTGGCCAAATGGTAGGCCCGCTGCAAATTATTCACCGAATAAATAAATACATTTGTATATTGGATGATGAGGGAAAACGAAAAGGCTGTGAACGGTGGGAAAGGTGAGGAATGTCTCCTAACCCACGGACAGACCACTGCACCAGGACAGCTTTGCCTGGAGGAGCCCAGCCTGGCGCCCTGGAATGTAGGACCCTGTCCATTTTGCTCCCAGCAATACCTGTGGTTGTATAAGAAACAAGCTAGTATGTCTCTTCCTCTTCTTGCCTAGCACACCGACAGCCCCCTGAGGAGGTTCTAAGCGATGTCCTGATTTTGCTTTCCTACAGAATTTGAGACAAGGAAGTCTCCCCAGTTCTCCTACAAACTGCAAAAGGCCCCTCGGTTGTCCTGAGGCAGGTGGGGTGGCGTGGGGACGACCTGCCCAGGTGGGCCCCGAGTTACTGAGACCGAACATTACCACACTATTTTCACCTCCTTCTGGTGAAGGGCACAAGAAACTGCTCCCCTTTTGCCCTCTGGAGAAAAGCCAAGCGTGGCGTCTTGCGGTGGCAGCGGGAGAAGGGGAGCCTGAGACGGGGCAGGGAGAGAACTTGTCTCTGCTCTCCTTGTCGCTGACGAAGCCAAAATTAATTTTAAATGGTAAGGTTCCAGAGCAGGGCCGCACTAATCTGCCTTTTCGCCACCTCAAAGCATCTTGAGCATCTCGTCAAAAGTGTAATATTTAATTATTTAATATTTAATTTTGTGGTTTCCCCAAACAAAAATTTCATCCTTTTTAAGAAGACACAGACCAAAATGACCATTTCGAGAGCCAAGTGTTTGTTCCTGTACAATTCGGTGACAGCAGTTGACATGACTCTCCGCCACCGAGAGGAGCCTTGAAGACCGAGTCATAGGGACGGACTTCCCTTTGGCAAGCGCTGAGGAGGGGAGGGAAGCCAGGGCAGGGACAGGAGCAGCATTTGCAAGGCTCTTATGGAGGCCAGACTAGCATTGTTCCTCTTGATCTGCAGTGACCCCAAGAGGTGAGTGTCACCTTGGGGGCAAGTGGAGAGAGGTTCTGGCCCAAAATACATGTGAAAACTGCTAAGCCCTGCATTTTAGAGATTTTCATATAAAAGAAACCTTGCGACAACATCTAACAAAATCCCTGTGTTGAGTGGGAGACTCCATGAGAGACTTCGGAACGTGTCCATGGTCATCAGCATGCAGCCTGAGAAGGTGAGAGGGTCCCACCCACTTAGAGAAGAATAAGCAGCTCTCATGGTTTTAGACTTGTTGACAAACAATGAATCACTGAGCACCAAGAATTTGACCGCATGAATCTGCAATGAAGTCATACATTTATGCCAACTTTTCCAGTTACGTGATATTTTAAAACAGGGAGCCTTTGGGAAGTTCATTTGCTTGAAACATTGTCAAGTCTCGGGAAGACACGCGCTATCTTTCTACTTGTGTAGGACCACCTTAGGCTGAATTTATGTAAATAATAGAGATTTTCTATTGTCTTCCTTTAACCGCGTGGGAGAACGAAGAGCAGTTTGAGCAATACAGATCTCCAGTCACCTCTCTGAAATCAGTCTCCTCTCTCCAGTAGGGGGAACAGTAAAACCTGCCATCCAGCATCATCTTGAGGAAGACGCAGTGATGCACAAGATATGCTCAATAAACGTTAACCAATAACACCAGTACCACCTAGCTTCAGGGTTGGCCAGCTCACTTACCAGAGAAGAATTTAATAAATCCATCAACTCCTGAGGTGTGCATCCAGTTTTGTCAAAATAGCTCTCCTGTGAGTCCTGTTTATGCAACTGCTTCATTATGGCTTCGGTAATGACATTAATTTATTTTTGCAACCTTGTGAAGGTATTAAAATATTATCTAGAAAAATATTATCTAGACTGTAGGCATTGTGGTCAGTGGTAAAATATCTGATGCAAATAGATAACTGGAAACATAGCTCCACAATACACACGGATATTTATGCATAATTGTTGTCCTAATAAGTACACCTGATGCCATTCAGCAAAATAAAGGCCCAACGGTCTAGCAAAGGGATGTTTGCAAATGCTGATCTGGGCATCAGCGGAGAGGCCTCTATGAACACACCAAGCCCCATTTCTGTATCGTCTTCTGCACGGAGCTGGGCTACCCGGTCTCCACTCTTACTGGCAGTAGTTTATAACCACGTACTGAGTCTGGTCAATGAATGTTGAGGGGAAATGGCATGCACTCATGCAAGCAGGGCCCCTAGACATTAAGTGAGCATCACCCGGAGATCCTGGACCTTGAGCTGAAGGCAGCAACAGATGGGGATGGTTTGTTCTCATTGAGGATGAGTAAATGAATTCAGCATGTGAGAGAATCTTAATACAGGGTCTCTAGAACACATAGCCCGGGGCAATTTATGTGCTAATAATGGATGAGGGGTGGAGTCTCAGGAAAGTAGGCCTGAGGGAAGGAGTTAGGGGAGTGAGGAAGGAAGAGAAAGAATGCAAATACAAAGTGGTATTTTACTGAGCTGACTGCGACTTTCAAAGAAGACACTGCTTAAGACAGCTGTGGGAGGAAGGACAGGCCTCTCTGTTTCCTCCCTCTGTCTCTGTCTCCCATTGACTCAGGTAGTTTGACTTTCCGTATTTCTTAGTTGTAACATCTGACCTCTCTGACAAGGGACTGGGGATGCCAGAGCACCACGGGCCTCTGGTGGCACTGGGGGCAGGACAGGCTGCCGTGGTTCTCAAGTAAAGGGGATGTCCTCCCAGAGCCAGCTCCCCTCCTGTGGGGAGAACTAAGATAATTGGCTGGAGGAGATGGGGAGCTGGGGGGAGCCCAGGACTTAAGACCACTGGACCAGTGCCATCTTTGCTGGGGAAGCAGGGAATGCCTCTGAGTCCTGGGGCAAGCGTGGTGGGGCACAAACTGGGCGCAATGCAGGGAAGACCAAAGAGAAAGGATGTGGCAGGGACCCGGGTGGCCCTGTGCTTGTGATGCATCTCCTCTTCCTGCTGATCTCCTAGCCTGGCTCAGTTCCCTAAGCTCCCCAACAGTTAGCTGTGGCTGCACAATCCAGTTCTGGCCAGTGGAATGTTGTCACTTTCCTCACTGAAGTGTGGCCTTGAGAGCCTGGAAGAGGCAGAGCCATGGGGGGAAGGAGCTGGGCATCTGATGACCGTGTGGAGCATCATCCTCCTTCCAGGCTGCTTGGTACTGGGACATGAGACATAAATCCCATTTTCTTAAACTCCTGAAATTTTGAGGGTCTTTGTTAAGGCAAAGTGGTCAACTGCTCTGAATAATAAAATAGCTCATGACCACTGTGTGCCTCTAGTCAACAAAGGACACTGTCTGTGAGTGAGCTGATGGCCCCAACCCCAACTGATCGTTTCCATCAGGCAAGCGCATTCAAGTTCCAACTTCATTATTGTCATCTGCTTGTTCACCTTACCATGAATTCCAGATTAAAATCTTTGCAGAGGGGTGCCTGGGTGGCTCAGTCATTAAGCGTCTGCCTTTGGCTCAGGTCATGATCCCACGGTCCTGGGATCGAGCCCCGCATCGGGCTCCCTGCTCTGCGGGAGGCCTGCTTCTCCCTCTCCCACTCCCCCTGCTTGTGTTCCTGCTCTCGCTGTGTCTCTCTCTGTCAAGTAAATAAATAAAATCTTTTAAAAAAAGTTTAAATAAATAAATAAATAAATAAATAAATAAATAAATAAATAAAATCTTTGCAGGATTTTGACAAAGAAGGCGAGTGAGGGGCTTGACTCTCAACCACGATTCTGGGTGAGGACACAGTAAAGGGTGCAGCTAATCTTGCAAGGTGATGCAGGCGAGCCAGCAGCAAGCATTCACCCCACTGTACCCCCCCAACCTTAGGTTCCAGGAGAGTGGCTCCCACTTTCTCTGAAGGGCCTTGTACTCCAACAGTACACTCGACATGCACTTGGACCTCCCAGTGCCTGGTGTTTGCTTTCCTGATGCCTTTCTTCTAAACAACATACCTTCATTGCTTTCTTCCTTATCTGTCCTTCCATTCCACTTTACTTCCAACCATTTGCTGCACATCCAAGTTGTTGAACCAAAGCCACTGGCACAACTAATAATTATAGCCTCAAGTATTGCTCAGAAAGCATAGTGCCTGACCAGCATGAGAGTTGGGGGGAAAAAAAAAGAAAAACATGGCAGGTCAAATGCCATCCATGGACATTCTGGTTCCCTGGGACAGAGCGCTGGAGTTTCCAGCCAGTCAATGCTGTGCTCCATCCAGCAGTGGGGGGCTGGGGAGCAGAGGCAGATGCTCAGTGGTGACCAAGCATCGCTTGTGCATCCAGAGAGGAGTCTCCGGGGAGTCTCTGGGTTCGCTCATGGCCGCTGTTCATGCTCTTTCGAAAGTCAGGCAGCTTCCGTCAGAGGCATCTTCTCGGGATGGAATGCTTGGAAATTGGGATTAGTGTCAAGCCCTGCAGATGTGTCACAGACCGACATCTCAAAGAGACAATGCCTTAAAAGACTTAGCTCTTCAACATAGAAATCAACTTTAATTAGCAGGAGTCTTGGAACAATTAGAAGTGAAAAGGTCTTGACAAGGTGTGTATTTTAAAATGCACATTGAATCCAAAATTCTGTTGTTAGAATTTCATTTGCCTTTCCTATCTTTCCTGCTAAATCTTCCTGTCTATCAAAGAAAAACTAGGTTTTTATTTCTATCCACAGAGTCATATGGCCACAAGATGGGCCTGGAAATGGATGTGAGGACCTAGTAGTCACAGTGGACACAACAGGGCTTCTCAAACTGGGGTGTGGGGGCACCTCGCCTGGAGGATCCTGCAGTGCATCCAACGGGACACAATGACTATTTTAATCGATCATCATTGAAAATATATCTTATAGTGAACCAAATGCAAGAATATTGTGGAAGGAAACATAAACTTCTGGTGAAATAAGATAAAATGAGTCCTTCCTCAGAAGTTTTGAAGCTATTAATCACTACTGCATTCTCTGATTCTCGACAGCATCCATCACCCCGGCCAGGCTTAAAAACCTACTTTTCTCCTGTAGCAGTTCTTCTGTGGAAACAGTTAAGAAGTCCAGTGTCAGTGATACGATGTCAGTGAATGAGTGTGGAGAAGCATTTATCTGAAGCTAATTGTGCCAGAGCCCTTCTCTGCATCTCACTAGGGTGACAAAGTATAAATCAAGCCCACGCTAGAAATTATCTGAGAGAGCTTATTACTTAATATCAAAAGAACCTCATTGTGAGGATATCGAGTTGTCGGTATTTCTACAGAGTGAATTGAGAGGGGGGAATGTTCTATGGACTATATTTGGTACAAAGATGTCCTATTGAGGGAGTCTTTCTTCTCAGACATCCTCCTTCCTTATTCCTTTGCTAACAAAATCCCACCCACACTTCCTGGGCCAGTTCAAACCCATCTCCTTGGTGAAACGTTTTCTCTCCAATTTCACGTGCACCTGTCCTGGTCTGCAGGGATTCCTCTTCTGCCTGTGACAGTCATGTCATGTCCCACAGTGAAGACAGAGCCTCATTGGCCTCACAAAGTTTGATGTCCAGTCTATGTTCATTCTTGAGAGCCTTTGATGCATCATTTAATTTTTCAGGTCTTAGTGGCTTCGTAGTAAAAAGTATTGGATGGCAGAAGTGAACATTTATCTGTGATTGATGCACTATGGAAAGATAAAGGAACGATAGTCTCCTAAATCCCTGCACCACGACACATAGGAGCTGTCCCATCAAAGAGCCTAGTTTGGCTTCCAGATTTAGCCACTTCTAGCTGCACAAATTTGGAGAAATAATTTAATCTTTATTCGATTTTTATGGGCTTCCATTTCTCATTTGAAAAACAGGATTTTTGTGAACTTAAAATAAGGTAATGTAAATAAAGCACTTTGTGGAGGACCTGGTACACAGTGGGGGGGATGGTAAAAATACTGGCTGTTCAATACTAATTCAATGATAATAATACTTCCTAATTCAATACTGTAAATATATATGCCACAATGTGTTTTATCATATATTTCTCGGTACTCATTAACGGTATATATCTGAAGCAAGAACCCTAACCTTCCACTCCAGGATGAATTCAGGTGGTCTCACCACTAACTTCCAGTGTCTGGGCCTTAGTGTCCCCAACTCTGGAATGAATGAATTGGGTAAGAGATTCTCTAGATGGCTGTGGGCAGCACCTAACCCCTGGGAGAAAGGAAATCCCTTCCACTTTCATGGGTGCTATGTCCTCATGGCCCATGGCATCCTAGTGCAGCGCCATGTAACCCCCCATGCAATTTTCTACACGGCACCATTTGGACCATCTGCTTCATGACAGCTAAACGGTGTTGTGTGGATGAGCTGCTCTTCTTGCTTACAAAGTGGATTCTAGGGGTCCCTCTCCCCTTCCATATGGTTAATCCTATTTAGAAGAGTCTACATCGCACAGTAGTTCCCACCCTGGAGTCTCAGCACCTCTTGTAACAATATTGCAAGGTCAACATATCACCACTGATATTTTAGAAGTGAGTGAGTGAGAGAGAGAGAAAGAGAGAGAGAGGTGGAGAGAGAGAGAAGGACTAAGTAACCAACATCACAAAGCTAGGGACTGAGATCCAAACCCCAGCCTGTAAACCAAAGACAAGCCACCCCTCGCCCCTCGCCTTGCTGCTGTACAACCTTGTGCTGATAACAAGGGGGAGCTCACATTGATCAGAAGCCTTGATTGGCAGTTACATAGCTTTTGATGAATAAAGCATGAGATAATAAAAGTATTGTTTTTAAATGCCGTTGAATAGACAAAGTATTTCAAATATGGAGCATTTGAGGAAAATGCAAGGTGGTCTTGCTGGTGGCGGGTTCAGAGCCCTCTCGTTCAGTTGGCATTGGCCATAAGAGTGTCCACCAAACTATCAAAGGAGGAAAGCAAGGAATCCATATCAGAAAAATTGGGGTTTAAAAGTAGTGGCTGAAACTCAGAACACTGAGCATTGTCATAACAGGAACGCCAACCATCCTTAGACCCTTTTCATGCAGCCTGCTCATTTCTGCACTGGCATAATCTCCACGGCGAGTTCATCTGACTCTCTGTCACAAACCATTGATGGATCCAGGATATGTGTATGTTGTTGTTTTTTTTTTTTTTCTCTCCATTCTAGGTATGTACTTCGTTCCAGTTCTTCAACCATTTACAGAAGAACTCAACAAAAAATTTTAATCTATCAGAAACTATATCAAAAAATTTTCATTCTTAGGTAATATCACAGCTACAGTCCACTGGTCTCTTCTGAGAATATTTAAGTCAAAATAAATCAACTTTTTTATTACTATTGTCTTGTATTCTAATAGATTTTAATAGTCTCTGCTATCCCTAGGATTCCACCAATTGTCCTACTTGTCAGTGTGAATTATTTCTGGCTTAAATCTGGACAGAGCAGGTCTTTCACAATTTTTGAAGGAAGGATTACAAATTGCACTATTTCCAGGCAAAGATATGTATTTGGATTATAGCTTATGGCAAAAATCCTTGTAGTGAAACATTGCTGTGATTTGTCATGACTGATCTCATACACACCAAGCTAATGGGGGAGAGTGTCCCACAATTCTGGAAAAGAGACTGAGTCCAAAAAAAAAAAAAACAAAACAAAGAGAAAAAGCATCTTTCCAATGAGTTGTGTTACATTATTTTACTTTTCATTTTTAAAACTTCAAGATTTGGAGATATTTCTTTGTCACTAATTCTGTGCCATAAATGATGTCAAAATACTGGCGGTCTGCCACCCCAGGGCCACCTGGTGATCGCATCAGCTCTCAAGGACAAGGCAAGGAGAACATGTTTCCTGCCCACTCAGCCCCAGGACAGAAAGGGACATCTGATGGTGGTCATGCTGGGACCAGAAGCTGCAGGGCCATGTGCAAGTAGGCTACTCGCTGCATGCCCCTTGCAGTAAACAGCCGACAGCAGAAACCCCACCTGTGGCTAATTATAACTTCAGCAGTGGCATGCAGGCATGAGGTATTTATTTACTAATCTGTGCTTCACAAAATGCTAACCAAATGCAGTATTTTTATATCCTGGTGTCTCTCTGACATAAAAAAAAAAAGGCAACAAGAAGGAAGGAAAAAAGTGTAAAAAGTGTGAGGTGGGGGAGCGACTCAGAACCTGTTCCTTTGTTTATTTGTGCATTTGTGAGTGTGTGTTTCAGGAAAGAGACATTCCTTTGGTGATTTTCTGTGTCTTCAAATACTGTCTCCTATAAAGTCAACTCAAGACAATCTCTTTATACCTGCCATGCCCTATTTGCCTCTCTGCCTACCTACTTTTCATGTGTAATGTCACATTGCTGTAAGAGAGGGAATTAGGGATCAAGACGAGAGCTTGCATGTATAATAGCAGCTCCTCCCTTACCAACAAGATAACCTTGGTTAAATTACTTACTTGCCCTGACCCTCAGGTTTCTTATCTCTATAATGGGCCTGGAGTGTGGGGTGCCCTCAGGAGGCCATTGTCTGGTGATGCAGGAAACCCCACCAGTACATAGAGCTCAGCTCCATCCCCGCAGCCCTGTTCCTTGAGGTCTGTCTTGCATTCCCAATTGGGGTCCCAAGGCCAGAAGTCTGTGCAACAGTCCAGTACCTGCATGAACAATCCACATTTCCCCTGTCACTGTCACATTTGCAAGCGTACTCGGAGCACAGGCCTCCAGATAGCAGCTAGTAGCGTTGTCATGTCAGACTGAAAATGCTTCTGGGGTCCTTTCTCTGAACCCAACTTCTTTTGAGCAGAAATGACAAAGCCTCCATACCTTAAATCATAAAAGAAGCTCCAGGGAGTGGGAACAAAAATAATGCTTTAATACATCGTCCTTTGCAAGAGCTTTCAGCTTGGGTATTCTCAGAACAGCAGGGGAAAGAATACATGAATATAAAGGAATGTGGCTGGGGCCTTCAGAAATGTCACTATAAGAGTTAATGAGCTGGTGTCTGACTGCCAGGGGCCCAGCATGTTAATTACCCTGAGTCCTCACTAAGTCACCGATGCTGTGGTTAGAGACAGGGGCCCAACTCCACAGTCACCTTCCTGTATTGTCAGCCTGTCCAGAAAACAATCTGCCTTACTCCAGAGCAGCACAGCTTGAAAGGTCCCTTTGTTACTGGGGACTGTCTTTCTGGGACAAAGTATTTGGTGATGCCATGAAGAAAAGGTCTTTGGTATTCCCCGTGGCAGCCCGGGCTTACACGCTTCTTCATGCCTGGGGAGGAATGTCAGATGCACCTTGGTGCTGGGGCAGATCACCTCCTGCATATATTTACATCAGGGCTTGTTTGTGCCTGTTAGGTGCGTGCTGCTCAGCAGGGCCTCCACTGCTCCTAGAAGCTGTGGATTAAAAATTCTGCTGAGTGAAAACACAGACTGCAGTTCCAGGTCCCAAGGCACCTTCCAACGATATAATGATTCTGCTCTCCTCATCAAACTGAATTGGTAAATGGAAGCCGAGTGCAGCATAGCAGAGGAGGACAGGAATAGGTCTTCCATGGATCTATTTTCCCCAAGTGTTTAATCAAGCCAGGCTTCCCAATCTGGGTCTGTGCAGACCTACTGTAAAGCTCTAACTGAACACTACATGTTTATTTCAGCTTCCTTTTGAACAAAATGACTCTGGTTCTGCCTCTCCAGGGGGGTGTTAGTCTCCACTTCCAGCCCATTCGGTCATGAATTCATTCATTCCACAAAAAATTATTGAGAGCCCACTATATACCAGACAGTTCCAGGCTCTCGGGATAAGTCACTGAGCCAAACTATCAACATCAATTCCCTGACCTTGAACCAGTTCCCTGACCTTGTGGAAAATATATTCTGGTAGTGGAAGACAGACAAAGAGGAATATACATGATTTTTTTAATGTCACTTATAGGATGTATTAAAAACCTCATGAGTGCTATAGTTTGGGGAGAGAGAGAATGAGAGAGTGTGAGGAGGGTCAGGTAGGTGGAGGTGGGAGCTCACTCTGTACTATAAGGGCTGCAGCAGCTTTGACTCACTTCCAGTGAAGAGGTAAACTTGGTCCTTTCAAGGCCCAGGATGAGCCTTTGAGGGAGAAGGGGATAATACACAGTGTGAGATTAAGCTTCTTCCCATAATGGTAAAATAAAAACAAAAACCAGTCACTGCAAGCCATCAAGCAAACATGTCATCTAGGACAAATACAAGGTTATTTCTTCAGTTCCAAACAGGATACCTTCCACTGGTTTATTTTCTGCACTGCACCGGCTAGTATCCAGTAAAATGTTAAATCAAATTGTTCAAAGTGGCCATCCTAGCCTTGGACTGGATATCAGAGGAGACACATTTAACATTCCACTAATGAGTGATGTTAGGTACAGATTTTTGATAAGTGCCCTTTATTAGGGTGAAAGTGTTCCCTGTATTCCTAGTTGACTGCAAGATTTGATCTTAAATAGGAGTAGAATTATTTTCATATGCATTTTCTATATTCATTGAGATGATCATTTTTTTTACATTTTTTGTTCCGTCGATGTGGTGAATTTCAATTATTGATTTTTTTCTGATGTTGTACCTACCTTGCATTCATGGGATAAGCCCTTGTCTATTTGCTAAGACTAAATTAAGGATTTTGGTATGCATGTCTATCATCCATATTATTCATTTAATGTCTTTTCTTTAAAATAATTCTTTTCTTTAAAGATTTCGATGTTGGATGTAAGCTGGCTCCATAAAATGAAGTGGAGCAAGATTTTCCTCCTTTGGATTTCCTGAAAACATTTGTGGAAGATTGTTATCTTGATCTTAAATGTTTATAAACTCAATCAGTGGAATTTTTGTGCATAAAGTTTTTGTTGTAAGATAGTTCTTTTCCTTTCCTAATATGTAGTTGATAGTTTAATGAGCACAGAACTATTCCAATTCTATTTCCTCTTGTGTCAGTTTTAGTAGGTTGTTTTTCAATATATTCATTCATTTGGCATAGGTTGTTGAGTTTATTGATATAAAGTTATTGATGATACTGATAATTACCTTAGAAACTACTCTAGTCATAATATGTCCTTTTCCACTCCTGATATTGGTAATTGGTGTTTCCTATATTATTTCATTGAGCATTTTTGCTGGATCATATTTCATAGAGTTAACTTTTGAATTTGTTAATTTTCTCCTTTTATTGTTTAACTGTATTCTCTTTTATTGATCTCTGTTCTTATCTTTATTATATTCTTTCTTCTACTTCTTTTGTATTGTAATTGCCTTCATTTTTCTGGCATCTTTAGATGGAAACATAGATCATCAATTCTTAAACTGTTCTGCTTTTCTAGTGTAAACACATAAATTTCTGAACTTCCCTCCAAGCACTTCTTCAGCTGCCTTCCACAAATTTTGATATATTGTATTCATATTATAATTAGATGAAATTATATTCTCATTCTCCTTGTATTTTCTTTTTGACCCACATTATGGATTGTTTCATGTTCCAACACTTGAAGTCTTTCTAGGCCTCTTGCTCTTATTGGATTCTAATTTTATTCCACTGTGGAATGTGGTTTTTCAGATCTATATAATTACTCATATTTTATCTTGTTCTGTAAACTGCAGAGGATGGAGAGTGAGATCTTGGCCCCCCATGTGGACTTCTTTATTTCTGTTTCAGTTGTGTCAGTTCAGCTTCGTGTATCTCAGAGACTTTAAAGCACTGCTATGGAGCACATACACATATTTTACTGTGGTCCCCTGGTTGAACTGACCCATTATTATTATGTAATGTCACTTATCTGTCTCTGGTAATGCCTCTGGTCTTGAAGTCTTCCTTGTCTTCTATTTATATATCCATACTAGATTTCTTGTGCTTAGCATTTGCCAATCCTTTTTCTAAGACATGATCCCTATATCTAGTACAAGACTTGCTGGGGTCTTTTTTTATTATTATTATGTTATGTTAATCACCATACATTACATCATTAGTTTTTGATGTAGTGTTCCATGATTCATTGTTTGTGTATAACACCCAGTGCTCCATTCAATACATGCCCTCTTTAATACCCATCACTGGGCTAACCCATCCATTCAGCCCACTCCCCTCTAGAACCCTCAGTTTGTTTCTCAGAGTCCATAGTCTTTCATGGTTCGTCTCCCCCTCCGATTTCCCCCCATTCATTTTCCCCTTCCTACTATCTTCTTTTTTTTTTAACATATAATGTATTATTTGTTTCAGAGGTACAGGTGTGTGATTCAACAGTCTTACTGGGGTCTTAACTGGACACCGAAGGTGCCCAGTGAGGTCTCTCCACTGGGAGAACACTCCTGATCTCAGTATCTGTGTTCAGGTCTCAGCCTTGGGGAAACTTTCCTGAGCATGCACTGGCCAGCCTTCATCCAGTGGCCCATGATCAGATTCCACATGGATTTCCAGGACCTCTACTCTGTCCAGCAAAATCTTCTCCAGGCCACTGCCTCATAGATACCTGTCTTCCTGTCACCACAGCACCCCAAGACTCTAATTCCTGCCGTCTCAGCCTAGCCACATAGCTGTGTTGTTTAGGATCCACTTCTTTCCACTGCAGAAGAAAAGTGTCCCCAGCAGAAAGCTAGGGTAGGTTTTACTTGGTGCTCATTCCTTTTTCCAAGGACCAAAGTCCTGCACTGCTTGGATGCCTGAAAATATTTATATCATTTCTACTGTCCAAGTGCATCATTGTTTAAACAAAGGGAGGATAAGTTCAATCGCATTGTGATAAGAAGCAGAGGTTGAGGACTTATTTTTGCATCTGACCTGTCCTATGCTCTGAGACTACGATGGTGAGAAAAGTAGACCCAGTTTTCTTTCTCATGAAGCATATCATATAACAAGGCAGAAAGACATTAAACCAGTACTTGAGATAATAAAATGTCAATTGCACACTAAGGAATATGGCACCAATAGAACATAGGAGAAATTGAGATAAATTTGGGGCTGGAAGAGGGAATTAAGAAGGCTTCTTTGAATAAATTATTTTTGAATTGAGATCCAAAGCAGAGTATGACTTAACAATATTAAGGATGGGCAAAATCCCTTCTGGACTGAAAAGTGCTCCTGTGGTAGGAAGGTGGACAAAGGCAAAGCATACCTAGAGAGCACAAAGGGCATGAGACAGAGACATTCTAGGTGAGGCAGGGCATCTAGACTGAACTTACACCAGGCAGGATCTGGGGGCTATATTGGGGATACTGATTTCACAATGAGAAAGCAGTGATCTTTAATAAGCAGGTAGGGATTGGAAGGGAGAGGAACGTGTTCACTTTTTAAATTTTATTTTGCTTCTATTTTTGAGAACATATGGGAGAAGATCAAATTGGATGAGATTATACTAGATAGATTATTATTGCACTAATCCACATAAATAATTGGGAATGACTTTCTGAATATTTTATATATTTATACACCAGAAGCCTGATATATACTCCAGGAGCTGGTTGAACTTTTGTAAAGCTAAAAGTTAAGCATGCTTATTGTTTGAAATTTCTGTTGAAAAAGTAGAGCTAATAGATGACAGAACTAAAAACAGAAACAGATCTCAGATTCCTAGGCAAGGACTCACACATATCATCAAAGAAGTGTCTCAGTCTGCCTAATGGTCTTTGAGGTTTCTGCATCTATCAGTTTAAAAATAAAACAAGTGTGTGTCATTAACGAATCAAAGATTTTCTGCTGTACTTGTATCAGTTAGCTTTTGCTATGTAAGAAACCACCCCAAAACACAGTGACTTAAAATAGTAAATCTTTATTGGTTCTTACAATGCTGTGGGTCCAGAAGCAAATAGATTTTTTTGTCCAGGGGAGACCTCCCTAGAAGAGGCTCCCCTATACTCCCTGAGGTCTTTCTTCTCTAAGCTAATCCCGGCTCCTTTTTTGAGGTGACCTCAGCTCTACAGAACCACAGGACAGAACAAGCCCCAAAGTGCAAACATCCTTTGAGCCCCAGCCTGAGTTGCAACTGCCGATGCCTCAGTGGCCTGGCTCAAGTCCAGAATGGGAAGAAGGTGCACTATTTTGGAATCTTCCATACAGGCTCTCATAGAGAGTATCGACTTCATTTTAGACCCTTGTCATCAGGCATCCCACATGTGAGCCTCATCACAACCCTGAAAAGTAGGTGTTGCTGTCATTCACTTACATGGACAATAGTGAGGCTCGTGGAAATTGTGTTGTGCTAAAAGACCAAGCCAGAATTCAACCCCAGGCACTCTGCACTTCAAAACCCAACATGTTCAGAGAAGACAAACTTTCTCCAAACCTAGAAATGAGGTTGGAATGCTCAGAAAAGGACAACAGAAAGAAGTCACAGTACATGCAGGCATTTGACTCTAGCAAGGTTGCGTCGTTCTGAAAGATAATAAAATAGGAAATTGTATATAGACAGAAGCAAAGGAGTGGCACATATTTTAAGGCCTTTAGGAAATCAGAGAAGGGAAAGTTTATTCAAGGTCAAGAAAGGTTTCATTGAATGACTAGGCCATTAGCTGGGCTTGAAAGGTGAAAGTAATCTGAATAGGCTGGAATGAATGAGAACATTCCTAGTCAATAACAAGATCCAAGATACATGGGAGGGAAAGTACAAGTCACATACAGAAAAGAACTGGTCATAAGCACCCCATGTGGGCTGGAGTGCATCCTCCAGGGAAAAGGTATATAAATGTGGGTCTTACCCAGAACAATGCACAGGGTCCTATTCCCTCCAGGTTCTGCCTTTTTGGGGTTGCACTTAAGAGCCCTCAAATAATTTGAAATTTTTGTCCAGAGTTTCTAATTGTTACGAGCGAGATCTTAGCCCAATACAATGCCCCACCCTTACCCCAAAACTTACCTTTTAAAGAAAAAGGGCCCTGATCAGTTGTGGTCTAGAATGAATTTTCTGACAGTGTCACAAGGCTGGCTTGCACTCATTCTGTCAACAAAAATTTGTCTGGGGAGGCTTCAAAATAACTTGCTTCACCTGGAAATGCAGAATGTGGAGCACAATACCAGATAATCAAACTCAGGCCTTTCCCAAGACTGATGAATAAGTAATGAAAAGTTACTAAGGCATCTAAAGTCTTTACATGATTTAGCATGTATAAATGTGATATGCTTATTCAATTTTCAAGTCAACTTGTACATAGGGTTTTTTTAGATTATTTTTCCTTGAAGTCTATATAGACCAAGAAAAAAAAAATTCCTTTAACATAAATGTCTCTTAATCCTTTCTAGATAATCTTTGGATAGGAAATATAACTTTTCACTTTAACTCCCAGGGAACTTGAACATATAGTGTTTAAAATAATAGAATTTTCAAGCTGGAAAGAACCTCTAAAAATAAGCCTATCTATCCCCATTTAATTTTTCAGAAAGAGGGAGGGAGAGATTTATTGAATGATTCAAGGCATTGCAGAAAGTGAACATTGAGTCAGGACTATATGTCCTTTTACTTATTTCAAAGTTCTTTCCTTAAATTAAAACAACCATTTTAAAAGGCTACCCAATAATGCAATGGTAAATTTCTGCCTACATACATACTTGCTTCTTTAATGCATATGCTTTAAAATTATACCAGCAGAAATGATTGACTTCACATGATTTTCCTGTGAGGATTTCTATGTCAAACACATGAACAGAAATCAAAAAGTCAACATCAAAAATGGAATGCAATATGATTCTATAAATAAGTGGATGATCATCATAACTACACTTCAGGCAAATGCTCTCCAATTTTCCACCTGTCATGTATTCATGGCAATGTTTCCAAATGAAATGTGATCCCCTTATGGAATACTACCCCCCACCTTTGTGTCCCTCCTCATCACTGAAGAGCTTCTTGCCTGCTCTAGACTCATCAGTGGTCCAAAGGTCCAGAGGTGTTGGCCAAGTACATTAAGGTGGACAAGGGCTGAATCCTGGGAGTCACGGTACATTAGATGAGTTATGTGGGGAATTTACATAGTTGTTGGAGCCAGAAGAAGTCATAAAACTGCATTCAAGACTTAATGTTCAGGCAGAATTGGGAGAAGCAAAATCTGTTATCAGGCCTAAGCAACGAGCACACATGTGGGAGTGTAAGGTGAGATAAGAAAATGCAAAAAATAGAAAGAGAATAAGAATTTTTAGGAGCAAAAGTGGAGAAACCAAGGATTTTTCAGCAGAGTGAGAAGACCAAATCCCGTTTTTCTTGGATACCAACTGTATGTGTGCAAACAGGTAAATACGGTTTAAAGGGAAGTGTGCCTACCCCTGAGATTAATCTTCCTCATCATTGGTACCCCATGCCTTCTTTCATCTCAAGCTCCTGGTCTCATGCCCAGCAAATCAGAGATTCTGTTTTTGAGATTTTGAATTAATTAGTAAGTATTTAATGGATAATCCATTTATTCTAAAATATGAAGTTTGTATTCATTAAAAATACAATGTCATTCTTTGTTATCACTCCCTAAAAATTCAACATAGACTTAGCATGTGGAATTATAAAATTATCCTCCTATTAAGGAAGGACCTTTACAGGTTACTATCTATATTCAAATTCTTTGTGGTCTAAATGAGGAGACAGGGACCCACATAGATCCAATAGTTTCCCTAAATCTCACCTCAGTCAAGCATTGTTGTGAATCTCTGGTGATTATTGAGTGTTTCCTACTTTGTGATTTACCTAGCAGGTATTCTCCCAATGATTCAACTTAGTTTGATATTTATTACAAGTATACTTGAGTAATATAACTCCTTTGATATGAAAGGAACTCAAATATGCCTCATAAACCCAAAGTGTCAATGCTTCTATGAATTTTGAGGTTATTCCTGTTTATATATCACCTAGAATTCTTGGAATATTGTAGATGCTTAGTAAATTCTTTTTTTTAATCCAGTCTTTTATAATGAAAGATACCATTATGTTATGAGATATCAGTGATCGAAAAGGATTTGTCCATATTCATAGCATCTACTTTGGAAAATTGCATTTCTGTTTGTTTCTTTCCTAAATTATTCTATATATGCAAAATATTCTTATAATGAAACTAAGTAGCAGTAATAAAAATGGGTCTCTCTTCTATAATTATACTGGATTTTATCCAGCTAATTCAATTGTTACTTCATTCCAAGAAAATTAATTTGACACAATCTTATTAAAGTCTACTTATGCCAATCTTTTCTGAACTACCAAACAGATTTGTTGGTAAAAAGAATAGCACTAAAAAACAATAGTGCCTTCTCAACAAATGATGCTGGAACAACTGGACATCCATATGCAAAAAGTATCAATTCAGACACAGACCTTCCATTTTTCACAAAATTTAAGTCAAAATTAGTCATATATCTAAATGTAAAAGAAAAAAAACTATAAAACTCCCAGAAGATAACATAGGAGAAAATCTAGATGAACTTGGGTATGACAATGACTTTTTAGATAGGACACCAAGGCACAATCCCCAAGAGGAAGAATTGATAAGCTACACCTCATTAAAATTTAAAAATTACTGCTCTGCACAAGCCACTGTCAAGAGAATGAAATAGCAAGCCACAGACTGGAAAAAAATATTTGCAAAACACATATCTGATAAAAGACTCTTATCCAAAATATACAAGGAATTTTTAAAACTCAGCAGTCAGAAAACAAACAACCCAGTTTAAAAATGGGCCAAAGTCTTTAACACACACCTCACTGAAGAAAATACAGAAATGGGAAATGAATATATGAAAAGTTATTCAAAATCAAATATCATTAAGGAAGTTTTTAAAAGTTTTTTAGATCTAAATCTTAAAAAGTTTTTAAAGATTCATTTATTTATATTGGAGAGAGAGCACAAGTGGTGGGAGGAGCAGAGGGAGAGGGAGAGAGAATCCTCAAGCAGACTCCCCACTGAGAGTGGAACCTGATGCTGGGCTCCATCCCAGGACCCTGAGATCATGTCCTGAGCCAAAATCAAGAGTCGGAAGCTTAACCGACGGAGCCATCCAGGTGTCCGAAGAGATAGCAAATTTAAAAAACCAATAAGATATGACTACACACCTGTTACAGTTGTCCAAATCTGGAACACTGACAATACCAGACACTGACAAGGGTGTGGAGTAACAGGAACTCTCAGACATCACTGGTGGGAATTTTAAAGAGAGTTTGGCGGTTTCTTACAAAACTAAATGTACTCTTACCACATGATCCAGCAACCCTACTTCTCAGAATTTACCCAAATGAGTTGAAAAATCTATGTCCACACAAAAATATGCACATGAATGTTTACAATAACTTTATTTGTAATTGCCAAAACTTGGAAGCAGCCAGGATGTCCTTCAACAAGTGAATGGATAAGCCAACTGTGGTCCATCCAGACAATGGAGCCATGAAAAGACTTGGAGGAGCCTTAAATGCATGTAACTAAGTGAGAGAAGCCAACCTAAAAAGGCTACATCCTGTATGATTCCAACTATATGACATTCTGGAAAAGACAAACTTATGGAGACAGTAAAAAGATCAGTGGTTGCCAGGAGTTGGGATGGGGATGGGGGCAAGAGATGAATAGATAAGGTAGAGAGGATTGTCAGCACAGTGAAAATTCTCCCTATGATACCACAATGGCGGATACATGTCATTATATGCTTCTCCAAACCCATAGAATGGACAACACCAGGAGTGCACACCAGTGTAAACTGTGGAGTTTGGGTGATTATGACATGTGGATGTAGGTTCATCAATTGTAGCAAATATACCCTCTAGTGAGGAATCTGGAGAGTGGAAGATTTTGTACATGTGTGGGGGCTGGGGGTGTATGGGACACGTCTGTATCTTCTGTTTAATATTGCTGTGAATCTAAAACTGTTCTAAAAAATAAACTTTATTATTTTTTTAAAAGGTCAATGGTGAGTCAGAGACTTAAATGCACTGTGATGGCATTTTTCTTTCTTTTTAGTAAACCTGGTTTTCTTTTTTTTTTTTCCATTTTTTACTATGTTCAATTAGCCAACATATAGTACATCCTTAGTTTCTGATGTAGTGTTCAATTAAAAAAAAAATAGAATAACCATACCAAAAAACAAATGAAGATAACATGAGTCCACAGAAATGACCTTCCCTTTATTTCAATTGAATCTTAACACATTTTAGCAGCTCTGAAATCCAGAGGCATCTTACAGTTAATGCCAACTTACAGTTAAACTCAGCAGGCATTTTTCTTTGTCTTTCTCACCTGCTTCATAAACTCATTGTGTTCATAGAGAAATGACAGGATCTTCTTTATAGCAAAGCAGAACCTGTATCCTCGATGTCTCGTACAGAACCCATCTATTGTAGTGGGTCAGTAAATGTCCGTGGAAGACATTTTCTATCCAGATACATGTGTAAATCCACAATGAGACGTTAGAGTTTTATACACTTTTACCCAAAGAAATTCTGGTTCAGAAGGAAGGAGAGGAAGAGAACTCAGCTAATGACAGAAAAACTAGTTTTCAAAGGAAGGAGTTTTCTACAAGAGAAAGCAAGTTTACCGTCAAAAGTGCCAGGTTGCTGAGCTCAGAGAGAGCAGCTCCTTTCACAGGTGAAAACACCTCTGGCTCCTCAGTGGTTTCAGGGGCTTGCTGGCTGATGACTCGCCACAAAGGTAACATCTATCAAGTTACCTAAGTTAAGCTCATCATTAAATTTTCCATGTTCTTTCTCCCAGAGTCTCCTGGGTTTTGTTTAATGTTACAGACAGATGGTGCTGAGGAATTTCAGGTGTTAGCTGATGACATTTTGGTTTTCTTCATATGGCTTTGAGATTTTTTTCAAGTAGATTAAATCCAATAGTAAATCACGCGTGTCTCAGCATCATAGTCTTGTTGGCTCCCTACTGCCTGCACCAAATATTTGATCCTTCGGCCATAATCATACTTCCTGCTCTGCCTCCAAGTTCTGCCCTTAGAACACCAGGCACCATCTGTTCCATCAATGTGAGGAGGAAATGAGAAACAGTTTTATGAATGTTGCAACTGATTAGTTATCAAGTGGTATCTAATTAGTTCATCTCTGATTATCATATAATTAAAGATATCTATCATATCCCTAGCCGCACACTAGCACCAGATATTTCTCTTTGTCAGAAGTCAAGAAGGACAACACTTCACCATGCACGGCCTGAGAAGGCCCACCATGTCCCCAGCTCAGCCATTTTGCCCTGGTTCCTCCACATCCATGACTGAGTGTTTGAGGCAACCCCTCCTTTAAAGCATTGCTGAAAATCATGTCTCACATCTGCTGTGAAGTGGAGTGGAAGCAAGTCAGGACTCTGTGTTCTTTGTTGCTTTTCTATCATCCTGACCTCAGCTTTTGGCGTCTCTCTGAGTAAAGAGGTCGTGTGAGCGGTGTTACCCACTCCTTAGTCTAGGGATCAGGCCTCAAACTCCGTGTGCACGAGCAAGATGTCCAGAGGACACTCCAGACAATGGTGGGAAAGGGGAGTCTCCCTCTATCCCTGGGTTCTGGTTGAAACTACCAGTAGTCAGGTGCTGGGAAGGGGAGCATGCACGCCAGCTCACAGTGTTCACAATGAGAATTGCAGTTGTCATTCTGCTCAGTCATTTTTTCTTGGAAACTAGACATTTCAGATAATATATTATTGTAGCACCTCTGGGTTGTTATTTTGTCCTGAGATTTTTTTTGGCGGGGGGGCAATATGTCTCTCTTAATGGTATGCAGTGCTGGTGTCTCTGTTATTTCTCAGTTCTTCTCGTTGGTCATGATACCTGGTGGCCATCCCTGTGTCTGAATTGCTTGGTGATGGAGCAACACCTGGGAAGATGCTGTGCACACATCTGAAGCCCAACATATGTCTACCTGCCAGTGGAGGTACCTACCTGTCTGTTTTCAAGGGAAGATCGTTAAAATTTCAGGCAGTCTTCCCAGGCTTGTCTGACTTTTTCCTTTCTGCCAGGGCTTCTTGTATCTCCCCTGTACATTTCTCTCCTTTTGGGGTCAACCAACAAGGTGTAGAGAGTTTATCTGGCCGTTCAATGGCACGCATATATTCAGAACCTTCCCATGATATCCCGAGTCCTACAGAGCTGCAGGCTTTTCCCACCAACTGTACTCCTTTTACTGACAATATTCCCTGGCATTGGTTTTCATCCTCTGCTCTGAATCAAGTCTGACATCTCTGGCAATGAATTTAATAATGGTTTTCTGGACTAGGCTCCTTCTTCCTCCCTGCTGCATCCCCCGCCCCAAAAGTCAGAAAAAAAAAAAAAATCTCCAAATACACCAACCTAGCTAGTGGTGGCAAGGACAGGAATAACCCATCAAAAAAGCCTAGACTCCAACGATCTTACCCAAAGTTGTAACAATTCTTCAGGAAAAAAACATTTATCATTTTGTTGTTTTTCTTTAGAAAATTTCTAGAGCCCTGAAAAACTAAATTTCTTTAGTTTTAATTGTCTTGAAGGGAGATTTGCCAGTGTTTTTGCTCACAAGGACCAGAAGTCCTGCCTCAATTAAATTGTGCAATTTTATATGGCCTCAATTTTCCACTTCGGTCTTACTTGTCTTTGTTCTAATTTCTCAGTAGATGGTGGGCCCTTTAGACATGTATCCGTTCTCGTTTTTATTTAACAACTACTATTGTCAATAACCTCAACAGACTGGCTTTCAAAATCACAATATTTTCATTAGAAATAGAAGGAATGACCAGATTAACTCAAAATAACAATTCTTTTTTTTCCTTTTTTTTTTAAATTTTATTATGTTATGTTAGTCACCATACAATACATCATTAGTTTTTGATGTGGTGATCCACGATCCATTGTTTTCGTATAATACAGTGCTCCATGCAGTATGTGCCATCCTTAATACCCATCACCGGGCTAACCAATCCCCCCTCCCCCCTCCCCTCTGAAACCCTGTTTGTTTCTCAGAGTCCATAGTCTCTCATGGTTCATCTCTCCCTCCAATTCCCCTCCCCATTTTTCCCTTCCTTCTCCTAATGTCCTCCATGCTATTCCTTATGTTCCACAAATAAGTGAAGCCATATGATAATGGACTTTCTCTGCTTGATTATTTCACTTAGCATAATCTCCTCCAGTCCCCTCCATGTTGATGTAAAAGTTGGGTATTCATCCTTTCTGATAGCTGAGTAATATTCCATTGTATATATGGACCACATCTTCTTTATCCATTCATCTGTTGAAGGGCATCTTGGCTCTTTCCACAGTTTGGCTATTGCAGACATTGCTGCTATGAACATTGGGGTGCATATGGCCCTTCTTTTCACTACATCTGTGTCTTTGGAGTAAATACCCAGGAGTGCAATTCCTGGGTCATAGGGTAGCTCTATTTTTAAATTTTTGAGGAACCTCCACACTGTTTTCCAAAGTGGCTGTACCAACTTGCATTCCCACCAACAGTGTAAGAGGGTTCCCCTTCTCCACAACCTCTCCAACATTTGTTGTTTCTTTCCTTGTCCATTTTTGCCATTCTAACTGGTGTAAGGTGGTATCTCAATGTGGTTTTGATTTGAATTTCCCTGATGGCTAATGATGATGAACATTTTTCATGTGTCTGTTAGCCATTTGTATGTCTTCTTCAGAGAAGTGTCTTTTCCTATCTTCTGCCCACTTTTTGATTTGATTATTTGTTTTTTGGGTGTTGAGTTTGAGAAGTTCTTTATAGATCTTGGATACCAGCTCTTTATCTGTAGTGTCATTTGCAAATATCTATGAGGCCAACATTACCTTAATCCCCAAACCAGGCAAAGATCCCATCAAAAAGGAGAATTTCAGACCGATATCCCTGATGAATATGGATTCCAAAATCCTCAACAAAATCCTAGCTAATAGGATCCAACAATACATTAAAAGGATCATCCACCACGACCACGTGGGATTTATCCCCACGATGCAAGGGTGGTTCAACATTCACAAATCAGACAATGTGATAGAACACATTAATAAGAGGAGGGAGAACAATCATATGGTCCTCTCAATTGATGCAGAAAAAGCATTTGACAAAATACAACATCCTTTCCTGATTAAAACTCTTCAGAGTATAGGGATAGAGGGAACATTCCTCAAGTTCATAAAATCCATCTATGAAAAACCCACAGCGAATATCATCCTCAATGGGGAAAAGGTGAGAGCCTTTCCCTTAAGATCAGGAACACGTCAAGGATGCCCACTCTCGCCACTATTGTTCAACATAGTACTAGAAGTCCTAACAACAGCAATCAGACAACAAAAAGGAATAAAAGGTATTCAAATTGGCAAAGAAGAAGCCAAACTCTCTCTTTTAACAGAAGACATGATACTTTATGTGGAAAACCAAAAAAACTCCACCCCCAAATTACTAGAACTCATACAGCAATTCAGTAATGTGGCAGGATACAAAATCAATGCACAGAAATCAGTTGCTTTCTTATACACTAACAACACAACTGTAGAAAGAGAAATTAGAGAAACGATTCCATTTACAATAGCACCCAAAACCATAAGATACCTTAGAATAAACCTAACCAAAGAGGTAAAAATCTATACTCTAGGAACTACAGAACACTCATGAAAGAAATTGAAGAAGACACACAAAGATGGAAAAACATTCCATGCTCATGGATTGGAAGAATAAACATTGTTAAAATGTCTGTGTTACCCAGAGCAATCTACACCTTCAATGCCATCCCGATCAAAATTCCAATGACATTTTTCAAAATTTGTATGGAATCCTAAAATTTGTATGGAATCAGAAAAGACCCCGAATCGCCAAGGAAATGTTGAAAAAGAAAAACAAAGCTGGGGGCATCACGTTGCCCAATCTCAAGCTATATTACAAAACTGTGATCACCAAGACAGCATGGTACTGGCACAAAAACAGACATATAGACCAATGGAACAGAATAGAGAGCCCAGATATGGACCCTCAACTCTATGGTCAAATAATCTTTGACAAAGCAGGAAAAAACATGCAATGGAAAAAAGACAGTCTCTTCAATAAATGGTGCTGGGAAAATTGGACAGCCACATGCAGAAGAATGAAACTCGACCATTCTCTAACACCATTCACAAAGATAAACTCAAAGTGGATGAAAGACCTCAATGTGAGATAAGAATCCATCAAAATCCTAGAGGAGAACATAGGCAGTAACCTCTTTGACATCGCCCACAGCAACTTCTTTCAAGATACATCTCCAAAAGCTAGTGAAACAAAAGCAAAAATGAACTTTTGGGACTTCATCAAAATAAAAAGCTTCTGCACAGCAAAGGAAACAGTCAACAAAACAAAGAGGCAACCCACAGAATGGGTCAAAATAACAGTTCTTAAAAGATCTCACTGCAATTCTTTCTTTTATTGATCAAAAAAGGTAACGCCACAATTTTAACATGCATCAATGAGAGAGTTACGCCTTCTTAAAGGTTTATCAAAATACGTGCTTTCCTCAAAGGAAAACAACATGCCTAAAACTGCCCCATGAAGATAAGCATAGCCATTTCAGAACTTACCGAAGTTCACAGGGTCTTACCAGTTTCAGTTGGGAACACCAAAACAACAGGGCTCAGACTTGAGAGAACCACATTCAAAGCTAAGATACTACTTTGTACAGCATATGTTCTAGAACCAGGATAATAGTTCATCAAGTACAGAGCATAGTAGGCCTATTGCCAAGTCACAGTGGGACTCAGGAACTTTTTCTCAGGAGGACTGTGTAATTGTTTACTTTTACATATGAGTCTGGGTTCTCTGCAGATGTTTATAAGACACGCCCCTGCTTCTCTCTACAAAAGCTATTTATAAAAACTTCCCTCTATGTTTCCTATCTAATCTCCAGCAAGATATATTCTGAATTCTTTAGTTCTTTTTATCTTTTCATAAATAATCATTCATCACACTCTACTTTGGTTTTCAGCACAGAAATAATTCAATAGAACTTATATACAAATCATTCAGAATAAAGTATTTGGAGAAGGATATTGCCTTTCATTTTATTGGTAAAAATGAAATGGAATAAAATAAAGTGAAATCAAACCAAATAAATAAATAAACAAGTAAATGCCTTGAAACTGTCTGTCAGGTGGCAGACTAACTGGTTTCATAGGTAGTGACCATCCTTTAGGACCATGGAAGTGAATTAGTCTGCCCTCAGTCTGGCCAAAATTCCCATAGTAAAAGAATTTACAGACCTTATCAGTAAAATAGTGTTGGGGAAGATATGACTGAACCTATATAAATTCATATATTTTATTATATTTGTAGAAACAACAAAGTTATAATACTGAATCAACATAATACAATGAAGTTGTACTACTTCCAGCATAATAATGAGTAGTATGCTATTAATTTCCATTTACAGTCCCTTGCTTATTAAAACTTACTTAGAATCTCTTTCTCTCCAGTTGAATGTAACCCTTGTAAATTTGTCTTAATTGACTTAAATAATACTCCCACTCAGACAGTTTTTGACTGGTTTTCTGACTGGTTCTCCAGCTAATACTTTTAAAAAATATGTCTCTGATTTTGTGATCATACAAATTGGTTATCACCATAATCCCACATTAAGGACAGTGAGAGATGAGAAAGGTTTTACAAAACTGTTACCTAATCTGTTGGCATAGCTTGAAGAGTATTTCTCAAACCTCCATGCCATGCTTGGGATATATGGCTTCATTCAGCCTGTGATAACTTCACGCCAAACCACAGCACTTCCATGGACACACATCTCAAAATCCAGAGAACAGATCTCAGATGGTTTTCTTTTTCACGGCTTTATTTTTCTCAAACCTATTTGGGTCTTGCTGCTTCTCCTTTACACAGACTGTTCCCACAACTAGAATGTCCTTTCTTTACTTTCATGTAGCATCTCATGCTTACTCTTACTACAAATATAAGCACATGTCACCTCTTTGAAAGCTTTTCTCTACCCTCTGGCTCATTTGAATGGTTATGGGCTTACACAATACCCAAGTGGATATAGTTATTATAAACTTCTCTCACTGCTTTGCATTCCTTAATTTATTTGTCTGGCTTTCCACTAAATAACATGAAGAAAAAAAAAAAAACACACAATTTTATATCTCCCCCCAAAAACGTCTATCTCCCCCCCAAAACGTATATCCCCCTCCTTTTCAAAAATTTGCAGGAGAGAAGGAATTATTGCTTAAAACCAACAAAAAAAGGCACTTAAAAATGAACAGTGCAATTCTACCCTGATAATTCCACCCTTCCTAGAAAGCTGAGCAAATATAAGTATTCATTGTTTGGAGGAACATGCTCTTCCTTATCCTGTCTCCAGCGGCTCATTTTTCTGAAGGAGAGCGATGGACCACATGGGGCCATTCAAAGCGAGCCAAGGTCGCATGGAAGGAATATATTGGCTTCATCTCAGAGGATATCCAGTTGAGTTGAATAAATGTTGCAACTTTATACATTTGGCTTGTGCAAAGCCTTTTAAAAATAAGACCCTTCAATCTGAATTCCAAGACTCATGAGTATAGGCCTGTCCCATGCCCCAAGGACTTTTATTTCTAGCTGAGCTCCAACATCACCAGTGCTGACAGGTTGAATAAAATAAATGATTTTTCTAACTCACACTCTGAATTTCACAGAATCAGACATTTTTCCTTTCTCCTAGGAAGATGCAAATCTGTTCTATCCAGTTCTCAGAAACACGTCCAGTTAAGCATGTTGTTTTTTGTTACTCGTCATTCCAATTCCTACTGGTATTTCTCTAAGTTTCCAATGAGCCAGATCTTCATAATAACTTTATTAATATCTTACCAGCTTGGATTTTGTTCATATTACTGAGCCATAATAAAACTGCAGTGTAATTGGCTGAAACTCAGAGTGAAATCAGGCAAGCATGATAGTGAGGCATTGATGTTCTGTCTGTAATTTCTTGCTTGCTTATCCTTTAGGGAAACATTCTAGTCACAGAAAATTCAGTTTAAATAATATGAAAGTGGAAAACTTTAGCCAGAAAGGATGCAAAAAGCATCTTATGTAATGACTTTGCTTCATAAATTAAAAAAACAAAACAGAGAGAGAAGGTCATTTGTCCATGTTCATAAAACCAAGCCATGGCAGAGCTCAAGACAGGATCCTGACCCTCAATCTCACTAAATATCACTAATTCAAGAGGTTCAGGAAGATACTAGCATCCTCGGTAAAAAAAAAACAAGCAAACAAATAAATGAAAACCCACTTCAGAAAATCCATGGCTCCAGAGAAATGAAGTTATGAAGTTATATAGTTATATTCAGAGATCTTTTAAACTAGAGTCATCTTTAACACCACAAAATGTTGTTTGGGACTATGTTGTCTCCATTAAAAGCTCAAAAGAATGAAAAGAAAACTTTTGCTTGGTTTTTATTTTCTCAACAAAATCGTATTCAAATTGAATTTTCTGCTTCCTTAGGATTTCTAGATAAACTTTATACACCAAAATATTTCAAGAGACATTAATTTCAAGGGACATTTTGACATCGATTCATAATTTTTTTTATTTCCACTTCCTTTAAGAAAATACAGAGTCATACTCAAATATTTGAGATCATCAAATTTCACCAGATTACAAAATGTTTTCTAGTAATAATTCTACGCATCGCACAGAAGGGTAAGACATCCACCATGCACCAATATGGCTAGACTCAGCATCGTAGACAGAGTGGGAGGGCCTTAAGTTCCATGCAGTGATGGCCTTCCTCTCTATAGGGGGCAACACAGGACCCCCGGAGCAGTGACATGGGGAAGAGGTCACTGTAGCTAGTGGCCAAGTACCCTTTCAACATTCAGAAAACATCTTTTAAGCACCAGGTGAGGTCCAGCTATTAAGCATGGCACTAAGAGTACAGAGCTGAACAACACTGTTTCCCCTCCTTGGGTTCATGGAAGGAAGAGGGAAATAAACAGGCATCCCCAAGAAGGTATGTTGACATATCAAGTATGACATTTGCCACTGTTAATCACCCCAATGAATAAGACTTTTATTAAAATCCAGCTAACTCAGATTTGGTTGATATTCTGAGACCATTCTAATGATGATGAGGATGGCTGAGAGTATATTATTGGCAACAAGAAACAATATTTTTAGGCACTGAAGTCACTGAACTGATCTCACTGTTTTTATTTTTATGGTTCAAAAGTGCTTTCATCCAGAGGAAATAATGACTTGGTATTGTAGAAAAATGGAAAGATGACATTTGGTTTGCTTTATTAAGGATTTGGTGTATTAATTATAAATGAGCTTTTGTACATGGTCACTGAGAGGGAAAGTAAACTGTGACTTTTATATTCAAAAAAGCATAAAAACATCAGCATGACTGCCAGTCCTCTGAGATTACCTCCAGAGCCTCTTGCATGCCAAGTACTCTGCCAGAGCCTGGGAAATTAAAGATGAATGAAACTTGGTGTATGTCTACAAAGTACACAGTCTCCAGGACCCAGAGAGGATCCCAATCAGAGGATGGGGATGGTCCTACCTGAGAGTGTTTTAGGAAATTCTATGTATGAATTTGTGTTTGCAAGGGTGTAGGAGAAAGAATCCCCACTGCTCAGTTGGTCTTCGTATGTGTCTGATATATCTGGGTGACACTGAAGAAAATTACAAAATCATAATTTCTGAAATATGCATATGCAATTTTGTGTTAGCTCAGATAACATTCCACATTCATACCAGAGTGAACAAGCATCTTGCAGAGCTCTGGTCTGAGATGGAATGTTGTATCCACCAGCAATTCTCCCAGTGCCCCAACTGTGAAAAGATTTCCACTCTCTAATGTTTCAGAAGATGGATCATAAACAAATCCTGGGATAGCAGGGTTCAGTGGGAGTGTGCTGAAGGGAGTCATGCAGGCTGGTGTGGCTGTAATCAGAAGCCAGGCCATACACAGCCAGATGGTGAAATCTCATCAAAACGGGAACTGGATTTAGAAAGCCATAGCCCTCCACTAAGGGGCCTCCACCTGGAAAAGGAGCAATCAATCCAATCCTACAAACTTCAGAGGTCAGCACACAGTGATCTTGTTTTCAGCTGGTGCTCTACCTATCAGTCAACCACCCTGCGTACTCTGCATTCTGTCATGTGCTGAGAACAAATGAATCCTGCCCAGCATGAAAGAAAAGACCTGTCTCAAGATTCTGCAATCCAGTTTAGATACCAGTCTAGTCTCTCCCATACGTCACTCTCCCATACATCCTTCTTCCTTGAAATTTCTCTGATTCCTCTTATGTTTCTTTTTCTTCCTTTCCTCTTATTCTAGTGATTTTTCCTTATTTCTACTCCCAGAAATAATTATTAAAATAGCTATAATAATAAAATCTAACACTTACTGAGTGCTTACTTTGTGTCAAACTCCGTCTTAAAAGCTTCAAGAGTATTGGCTCATTTAATTCTCTCGAACAATTTAGGAACTATTTTAGGATTATTTCAGCCTATTATATATTTTGCTTCTAATATGAGTCATGGAGAAGCATAATGACTTGCCCAAAAATCACACAACGAGTAAGCTACAGAGGTGAGCTTCAGATCCAATAATCTGACTTCAGAGCTGGATCTCATAAAAACAGCTGTCCCCCTGCCCATTGCCTTATGACCCCAAACCAAGCATGCCACACATGTGTTAGAGCAGAATACAAGGAATCCAACTCCTCTTTGGCCCACAGAGCCTTTAAAATATAGTTTGAGGGGCACTTGGGTGGCTCAGTCAATTAAGTCTCTGACTCTTGATTTCTGTTCAGGTCATGTCCTCAAGATCATGAGATTGAGCCCCACCTTGGCTCTGCACTGGGCATGGAGCCCACTTGGGATTCTCTCCCTCTCCCTCTGCCCCTCCTCACTTCAAAAAATTTTTTTTAATTTAAAAAATAAAATAAAATACACCTTGAGCTCTTGCCTTTCACTTGACCTCAGCCATTTTGGTTGGTTTTAAGAATAGCAAGAATGACATTTCCCTCTTGTTTCTTTCAAAGTTGACTTTCCATGACCCAAGAACAACTCACCAATAATGCCTTTATGAACTATCCATAAAAAGTAGGAGGATTTTTAGACAGATTTGGCTTCTGGCAGTTTTTAAGAATGGCAAGATGCAAAACAGAATAAACTGTTGTTCACATTACAATTTAAATTTTGAGGAGATGTGGCAGGAACTTCACATTCTAATCTGAACTAATTTTGTCCAATGAGAAGATATAACTTCTTGGAATATGAAAGGGCTAATTTCATGCTCTACAGGAATTTTTGTTTGTTTGTTTCTCTTTATCAATGGGCATATAGTCCTGACCATGATATTGAAAGCTGTAGATCCATGTTGAGTTTCAAACCTAAGGCCAGTTGAAATGAGAGAAAACCTTCTCCAGATCCACCTACCCAAGAAATGGGCACATGGGTGTAAAACCCATTTCAAAGAACCATTACAACTCAACATAGAGAGCAAGATTTAAGCACTTTGCACTTTTGCACCAGATCCCTGGAAAGAATCGAGAATATTTAATGCTGGAGAGGTCATGCAGTCCAACCTAGCCAAAATCCCCTCACTCGCTATAGGAATTCATCTTGGGTCTCAGAATCTTGTCATTCAGCCTCAGCTTGGATAGCAACTTTTACTAACTCATATGCTCACCTACTCCATTTCTGACAACTTTAGTTGTGGAAATATTAGTCTATCAATAAGCACTTATTACTAGGTGATATGTGGCTGAAATCAGGCTCTGTGAGGATTCTATCAGCTGATCTTAATGTACACATCTGAAGAAAGAACCACATCACCCTATATTTTCCCAAGGACAAATATCCACTGTGTCAAGTTGTCTGTAAGGGTCTCACCAGGGCTGGACACTCTAATATTTAATTTCATCACACTTTTGTCGTATATCCCCAACTAGTTTGTAAGGCCTCTGGACACAAATACAGGCCCTGAAGTGACCAACAGATTGTTTGGTTTGATAGATTTGTCTTAAAACCAGCAGAGCAGAGTAGGAAGGAGATTGTCACTAGGCCCAGGCACTAATCCTAGCTCTAGCCCTGGACAGACAAGTGTGGGTCTGTCTCCTGCTCGTCTAGTCTTAGTATATCAAATTTTAGATGATAGAGAAGGAGACACAGAGAGAATGAGGAGAGTATGTTGGATACTCTATATGTGGATTAACTTCATGGACACTGTAGTTGGTAGACCTAGAAGTCTGGGTTTGAGGCACTGTCAACAACTTACTGACCTCTAAAAATGGCTTAGTTCTCTCTGAACCCCATTTTTCTCAGTTTTAAAATTGAAATATTTATAACATTTATGTCACAAGATTGTTTTGAAGATTACATGAGATAACATATATAAAATGGGCTCAGCACAATGCCTGGCACATAGTAAAATGTTCAATAAATGTTAGTTATTTTAAGAAGAACTTTAAGATGGAAGCGCCAGGATGCCTTCTCCTGAGCAATTTTTGCCAGATGGCTTTCTAACTCTGGGTTTGGCTCCTTCTTGGGAATGTGTTCAGTGAAAAAACATTCCAACAAATCAATTAATAAACATCAACCAACACTTTCTACATGCAGCACAATGCTTCAGGCTCTGTGAATGATCCAACAAGAATAAGACATGGCCCTCCCCCTCAAGGAGATCATTTAATTAAGAAGATAAGACAGCACTGAAAACAGAACTAAAAATTCAGAGTCGTAATGGATTCTCAATGAGTAATATATGCCCTATTTCCTAAAGGAGCACGGAAGGAGATTACTTCCCGGCTCAGATTGTTAGGGAAAGCCCCTGGGGAAGGAGAGGTTTAAACTGATGTCATTTCCACCATAGTTCACAGTAGTAAGGTCTTCTTCCCACTTCCACAAAAGTCAAATAAGAATGAAAACAAGGCCAATTCCTTCTTCTGGATGTCCTTTCAGAAAAGAGCATCATCACCTACCTGGAATTCCATGGAAGAACCCTTCATAAAATCCTCTTTCTTACATCTGCAGCATCCATTTGTCCTGAATATCTTCAACATGCAGACCTGAAACTACTCAAATCTGGCTCTTTCTCCTGAAATCCTCGGTATCAGCTGAGGCCCCTGGTCTCTGAATAGTTCCCACTCTTTAACTTCACACCACCTTACTTAATTTGCTTACCTGGTGACCCTTGTTATTTTTCCCCAAAGAGTAAATCTGGACACCTTTAGGCCACACAACAGTGATTGTCTCTTCAATGATCATTGTACCCTGTCTCCCAGCATCCAGAGCACAGACACCTTTATTCCAGTCTTGGGCAGCTGTTTAATTTTCCCTGACTGTCTTGCTTTCCCCAATCTCCATAGTTTCCAGCACTGAGAATGCCTGGCTCCCCTCTATTTCTCCACCAAGAATGCTGACCCTCCTGCCCCTTCAAGGATAAATGGAGCTACCTCATTCTTTGGGATTCCCTTCAGTGTCACTTCTTCCAGGAACCCTTGGCTGATACCTTCCCAGTCTGAGTTAAATACCCCTTCTCTGAGCTACACTAGCTCTGTGACAAATTCAATTATTCTTCTTAGTTGTGTTCAAATTATCTATATTCATCTGACTTGGCCCTAGAGAGTAAGCTCATTTTTTGTTTGTTTTTGTTTCTTTGTTGTTGTTTTTAACGGCAAACCATGGGTCATTTTTTCTATATTTTCTGTGTGGACCACAACATAGGGTCTCAATAAATGTTTGTAGAAAGTGAATGAATATATCTATGTGATATATTTGGCCAGGTTGCCAAATTTAAGGAAGAGTCTCTGCAAGGAAAAGACATAGACAGTGTGCATGGTAAAGCAATCACCCTTTAAAGACAGATCGATGTCTTTGGTGATATTAAGCAATGACCCATCCTAAAATAGAGAGTCTTATCATCTGAATGGTTTATTTCCAAAATTGTAGATGTCTAAGAAACACTGAACCTAGTCCTTGCTATGTTGCCTGTGAATAAAGTTGCTTATCTTCTTCATTATTAACCCATGTTGAATGCTTTCCTCTTCCACCTCAGCATCTCCCAGCTCATCTGAAAGCCTTAGTCTTAGCGTGGAGTCCCACACATACACTGCAACCCTTTGCACTGCTAATAATTTACTGGAATCATGGGGGGCCAGGGAATGTGCACAGCTGAATGTAGCAATGGTTTGAACACTCCTCTATCCCTTTCAATCCCATAAAGAATATTCTCTATAAACAAATAGTAGAAAACCATGGAGCAAAACAGGAGCATTTTCAACATTGCCTAAATTAAGCAAGAATATGCTTTGAAAGAAATCTCTTCTTCAGGGTGAAAGTAAATCAACAGCCACAGCTTAAATATATATATATATATGTAGTATTTTTTAATATCAGTTTGATGAGATCTAGGTTATAAACAGGTCTGGTGCCATGTAATTTGCAACATAATTTCACTGTCTGTTTATCTACCCATCCGTCCACCCATTCATATGTATATAACATAGGCAGGAAATCTGGTGTCTGTTGCTAGTTCATCAATCAGTGTCTGCTCTCAACAACATCTGAATACAAATGTGATTAAATTTGATACCATGCCCATTTTTCATTTATCAGATTTCAGAATGTGATGCCTTGGCAGCTGTCCTATGGTAATGTGTTTTGCATTTAACCCCCTGAGTCCCAATTCTTCTCAACATATGAAGCCCCTTGTGGAGATATTGGAAATTCACTCATCAGGACAACTACTCTATATATCACAGAGAAATTTTTCCTCAGCATATCAGGGAGAGAAGAATGGGGAAAAGCTGAAAACAGAATTGGAATATGGAAGGAAAATTCAGGATCGCTGTTTTTGAGATGGAAGAGACCTTAGAGATCATATAGCCCCATGCTTCTCAGAATGCCATCCCTATGAATCACCTGGGGTCTTGTTAAAGTGCAGATTCTGGCTCAGGAGACCTGGGTGTGGCCTGAGGTTCTGCATTTCTTATAATCTCCCAGGAAAAGCCAGCACCACACATTGTACAGCAGTCTAGTTGGGCTACTATTTCCTAAATTTGTTAATCATATGACTGACTCGTGTACTTAAGTATCCTCCTCAGAATCACAAAACGGATTTTCCTAGGAGAGGGTCTTACAGCTGTATTTTGAACAGTCAACTCACATGACTGCATAGATCCGGGAAATATTGAAAACTGAAGCCCAAAAGGAAAAGTAAATTGCTGAACTCGAGACTTGGAACACAGATTGCCAAGCAAGTGTTTCTGCCACTAAACTTATCACAATAGGAATAAAATAAGCAGAATTAAGTTTAAAGAATAATCGAGAGTGTTCAAAATAAATTACAGAAAATTCATTCTAGTGGAAATGGATTATTCAGAGTTGGTGCTGAAGAACCTTCCAGGAAAACCAAAACAGGTCCCAGAAAAGAGAGAAAGTATCCAGCTGATCTGTGAGAAAAACAAACCAAAACAAAACAAAGACTAGCAATAAGATACCTTTGCTAACAAATCAACTAATGTTGAGAAAGCCCATTTTCCCTTTCTTTTCCTTCATATTTGCCTTTTGAGAACATATTTGTAAAAACATCAGGTACTCAATTTTGAAGTCATGCTCTATGTAGAGGGAGATGCCTCATGGCTCTCCAACCTTCCCAGCTTCCCCAGACCCACATGGCTTTCCACAATCTACCATCAAAGACCCATCATGGCTTCCCAAGACCCATTATGGCTTCCCAAGACAAATCATGGCTTCCCAAGTTCCACATGGCATCCCAAGAATCTTCACAAGCACACAGAAGCATATCTTCACTCCACCACCGGTGTCTTGATAGCCACAGGTCTGTCAAAATATCAGTGTTCCTACTTGGAGCATTCAACAATGAAGACGGATATAAAAACCTGTTATTCTTCTTGTCATAGGTGGACCATTAGTTGGATTCCTTTTCCTCAGAAAATAAAATAATGATCAAACGATGGAATGCAGATCACTGAGGCTTGTGGGCAAACTGTAACCTCCTAACCATTCATGCTTTCCTTTAGGGTGAGATAGTGAGTAAATCAAATAAGCATTCTGTATGCCTCTATTTCCTTTTGGGGGTGATAAAAAACACATCTACCTCTCACCTTACAGTGCATAAAAATCTTTTTTTTTTTAAAGATTTTATTTATTTATTTGAGAGAGAGAGAATGAGAGAGAACACATGAGAGGGGATAGGGTCAGAGGGCAAAGCAGACTCCCCGCCGAGCAGGGAGCCCGATGCGGGACTCGATCCAGGGACTCCAGGATCATGACCCGAGCCAAAGGCAGTCGCCCAACCAACTGAGCCACCCAGGCGCCCCCAGTGCATAAAAATCTTAAAGTTACAATACTTAAAACATATAAAACTATGGAAACAACATACTCAGCTTGCAAAGCACTTGCTAGGAAATAATAATCAGTTAAATATCAATGTTTTTAAGGTTAGCTAAGTGTGTTTCATGCACCCTTGGTGGGTTAGAGAAGACATAATGCATCCAAGAAGCTTGGACATTCAAGGAAAACCTGAGCCAAAGGCTTTTGTTCAGTGCTGGTAAGGTTGCTCCTGGCCTGTGGTTTCATCTAAAGCCAGCAGAGGTGAGCTGCTCTACTCTTTCTTCATAAAATTTGGCACATGTATCAAGAGCTTCAAGGGGCACCAAGGTAACTCAGTCGGTTGAGTGTCTGACTTGGTTTTGGCTCAGGTCATGGTCTTAGGGCTGTGAGATCCAGCCCTGCATGGGGCTACACAGGCAGCATGGAGTCTGCTTGGATTCTCTCCTTCTGCCCCACCCCCACTCATGCTCTTTTTTTTTTTTTTTTTTTTAAGATTTTCTTTATTTGACAGAGAGAGACACAGCGAGAGAGGGAACACAAGCAGGGGGAGTGGGAGAGGGAGAAGCAGGCTCCCCGCAGAGCAGGGAGCCCGAAGCGGGGCTCGATCCCAGGACCCTGGATCATGACTTGAGCTGAAGGCAGACACTTAACGACTGAGCCACCCAGGCGCCCCCCCACTCATGCTCTTAAGCGTGCTCTCTCTCTCTCTCTCTCTCAAATAAATAAATAAAATCTTTTTTTTTTAAAGAGCTTCAAAAGTACTCAGTGATCAGGAAACTTCTGGCAATTTAGCTTGAGGGAATAATTAACTTTCTGCACAGAAGATACTCAGAATGCTATCCTATTTATAAGAGAAAACATTTGCAAACACATAAATATCTACAAATAGAGAAATAGATAAGTATATCATGATGCATGTATGGGTATGTAGTCATTTTAAAATGTGGTTTGTATAAATAAGGAGCTTTTCCCATCATTGAGTAGGAAAAGGGGAATATAAGGCTGCATAAACATCACCTCAGTATACCTAAATACCTATACACGCATAGGAAAAGAAGACTTGAATATACAAAATGTCTCCTCATCAACCCAACTAAGAAAATAATACCCATGTTTTAGGGCAGTTGTAGGAAGTATAGGTTGGCTCTATCGAGTACCTAACACAGTGCTCACTAAATTATCCATATTATTTAATATAATCAATAATACTTACATTAACCACCATAATTAACAATTGACAATGGATGCTGGCTTTTTGGGGTTTTTTCTCCTATGTTTTTCTGGGTTTTTTTCCTTGAGTCTTACATAGTGATCAAATATTGGTTTTAGAAACAGAAATGTAATTAATTTCACTTTTAAAAATCATTCTGGATGGAATGTGTCTGTTCCCCCATAGTCCCCTCCCACCTTTAGCTGGATTCTAAGGGTATTGTGTCTCCAGGTTTATGTAACTGCTGCTCTCTGGCATTTACAGGGTTAACAGCCAGCGCCCCGCTCTCCCACCAGACCAGTTGTGATTATCTCACTGGCAAGTATATCCCTATCAACCCCTAGACACAAAGCCCAGAATTAAAGGAGGGGGGGAGTGGCATGTGCTTGTGGCTTTTCCCTGCTTTTCAACATCAAAATGAGACAAGAAAGCAAAATCTCCCTTTGCAAAAATAAATGCTAAGTACTAGGCTTTTTTCCCCCTGAAGTAGCTGGCCTTATTAGGTAGGGATTCATTAATGTTTTTTGTTGTCTCAAGTAGGATACAATTTATTGGGTGCACAAAAGCAGATAAAGCCACAGATGAGTTTCCTGGTCACTCCTGCAGATGGGAAGATGCAGGATAACATGCAGGAGGCATCCTTCTGTAGTGCTCACTGGACCCGTTCAAAGAGTCTTCAATCCCTGTGTAACAATTATCGGTTTGCCGTTAAGCTGGGCGTACAGCACAAAATTGCTGGTGGAGGACTGTATGGCAAGCTGATTTCTCTCCCTCCCCCCTCTCTATATTCCCTCTCTCTCCCCTTCCCCTCTCCTCCTCTCTCCCACAAATCACTGACCTGGTTAGGGTTTCCAGGAGCCCTGATCCACCATGCACCAGGCTGTGCATACAAGTCTCATCGGATCTGTTTATGTTTTCAGTCTTGTGGAAGACATGTAGGATCTGGGAGAGCTACCTCACCTTCAAGCTTCTATAGAATGAAGGATTTAAATTCCTATTCAAAACAGAGGCTGTTATAATTGGGAAAAGATTCTCCTCCTTGAGGCACTTTGAGTCAATTAATTGGGTTTTTTGAAGTGTTAATAGGGAAAAAAAATTTTTTTTTTACCTTTATGGGGCTTTTTCATGGAGCTATTCAAGAAAAATTGCTGGGCTATTAACCAAACCAATTCTGGGGACACAGAGCCCCCAAGAGCTGAGTGGGTTTGGGACTGGCTGAAATACAAAACATGGATTATTCATTAATCGTATCAGGAAAAAGCACCCATTTGATTAAGAGACTACTTCTGCACTGGGCCACAAGCCTGTATGTGAGTGAGTATGTATGAGAGAGAATGAGGGGGAGGGGAGAGAAGAGTGAGATAGAGATAGACTGAGAGACAGAGACAGAGAGAAAGGGACACAGAGAGAGACAGAGAAAGGGAGGGAGGAGATGAACATGGTATTATGATACTGTCATTTGAAAATGAGAGGCATATTAAAAATGATTTTGTAAATCTGGACAACATCAAAACAACATCCTTGAAAACGCCAACATTTATGCAATGGAAACAAAACATAGTAAGAACATATTCAGAGAAACTGACTCATCCACTTTATGGATTTTTTTTTTTTAATAAAATTATTGAGAGGGACGCCTGGGTGGCACATTCCGTTAAGCATCTGCCTTCTACCTGAGCACATGCTCAGGTCATGATCCCAGGGTCTGGGATCGAGTCCCACATCCAGCTCCTTGCTCATCGGGGAGCCTGCTTCTCCCTTTGTCTGCAGCTCCCCCTGTTTGTGCTCTCTCTCTCCTTCTCTTCTGACAAATAAATTAATAAAATCTTTAAAATAAATAAATAAATAAAATTATTGAGAAATCAAAGGCCAGAGAAGATAGCTCAGGAACTAAAGTCTAGGTGATATAACTCTGGCTTCAGGCTTTTCCAGATCCCCAACATGTTTAAAGGTAAAGTGGGAAAGGATGGTGAATTAATGTCAGTAGATGCATGCTGATTAATTTTAGCATCAACTATGATACAGCTGATAAAATTTTCAAATTCTCTTCATGCTCTAATTCTTTAGGTACCCATGAATACCTAACACCATTTTCCATTTCCGTGATAAACACACACACACACACACACTCCACACCCTAACAATTACAGAGGGAGCCAACTACACATTTCACTACTCATTTTTTCCTCCTATAGCTCAGGCTTCTGTTCCTGGTACTTTGAAAGCAAATAACCAGAGCTGAATGAACCAGTGCCAAAGTTGTGCAGGCTTCACAGGGTACTCTCTTACTGGAACAGATGGCTATATAAATAAAGAACTTGGTTCAACTACAAGGAAATCCTCCATTCATCTCCCAGAGATTGGAAAAGGGTGATTGGATTAATTAAATATTCTGGTAAGCAGTGAGGCTCCATTTATCCATGATGGATTTCCATTTGTAAAAAAAATGTTCATCGTGAGTAAATACACTGTGTGTGGACTCAAAGAAATGCAACCTTGTCCTTCACAGTGTGGCTCAGAGCAGACCTGAAGCTCATCTGCCCAGCGACAGCTTTGTCAGTAGGCCTAACTGATGGACAGCTCCATTTGGTGAATGATGGAGTTTTGTTGTATTGATGTAAGGAAAGCTCCAGAAAGAGTTCAAGCTGAGTGGGTTTTAGAGGAAGTTCTGGAAAGGAAGAAACACTTAGATGCATTTCTGGGAAGAGACAAGATTGATAAGAGGAAGGCATGGAAGAGGTAAAAACTGAATTCTAACATCTACAAAAACCTTACAGCTAGCATCATACTTAATGATGAAAAACTTGAAGATCGGGAACCAGGGAAGTGTACCCACTAACCATTCCTTTTCAACATCATACTGGAAGTTCTGTAATACATTAAGACAAGAAAAGAAAACAAAAGGCATACAGATTGGGAAGGAAGAAGTTAAAATGTCTTTATTCATAGATAATGTGATCATCTATGCAGAGAATAAACAAAAAAAAATCCTGTAACTAATGTGATAAGAAGATTATAGGATACAAGTTTAATATACAAAATTTAATCATTTTCCTAAATACCAGCAGTGAACAAGTGGAATTTGAAATTTTAAAGGCAATACCATTTATAATAGCAACCCTAAATTTAAATATTTAGATATGCATCTAAGTAAATAAATACAAGATCTATATAAGGAAAACTATAAATCTGGTGAAAGAAATCAGAAAACTAAAAAAGTGGAGAGATATTCCATATTCATGGATAGGAAGATTCAATATTCATAAGATGTCAGTTCTTCCGAAATTGATCTATAGATTCAAAGCAATCCCATTAACAATCCCAGAAAGTTGGTTTATGGATCTCAACAAACTGATTCCAAAGTTTATATGAAGAGGCAAAAGATCCAGAATAGCCAATAGAGGATTGTAGGAGAACAAAGTCAGAGGACAGACGCTACCCAACTTCAAGACTTACTATAAAGTTATGGTAATCAAAACAGTATGTTTAGATGAAGGAATAGAAATGTAGATCAATGGAACAGAATAAAGAACCTGGAAATAGAGCCATATAAATATGAACAACTGATCTTTGACAAAGGAGTAAAAGCAATACAATAGAACAGTTAGTCTACTCAACAAATGATGCTGTGATGACTGAATATCCACAGTGGAAATCTCACTCATTGATGGTGGGAATGCAAAATGGTACAACCACTTTGAAAGACAGTTTGGTGATCTCCTTTTTTTTTTTTTTTTAAGATTTTACTTATTTATTTGACAGAGAGAGACACAGCGATAGAGGGAACACAAGCAAGGGGAATGGGAGAGGGAGAAGCAGGCTTCCCGCTGAGCAAGGAGCCTGGCGCAGGGCTTGATCCCAGGACCCTGGGATCATGACCTGAGCTGAAGGCAGATGTTTAATGACTGAGCCACCCAGGTGCCCTGAGTTTGGTGATTTCTTACAAAACTAGACATACTCTTACTGTATCATCCAATTATCATTCTCCTTGGTATTTACCCAAATTAGTTGAAAACTTAAATTCACAAAAAAACTTGTATATGGATGTTTATAGCAGCTAGACTCATAATTGCAAAAACTTGGAAGGAGCCAAAATGTCCTTCAGTAGATGGAAGAATAAATAAACAAGTACATTCAGACAATGGAATATTATTCTGTCCTAAAAAGAAAAGAGCTATCAAGCTGTGAAAAGGCTGCATGTTGTATGATTCCAACTACACAACATACTGAAAAAGGCGAAAATATGGAAACAATAAAATGTTCAGTAGTTGTTAGGGCTTAGGAGTGAAGGAGCAGAAGGATGAACAGGTGGAGCCCAGAGGATCTTTAGGGCAGTGAAGATGTTCTGTATGATACTACAAAGGTGTATATATACCATTATCCATTTGTCCAAACTTGAAGAATATACAACACCAAGAGTGAACTCTAATGTAAACTGTGGGCTTTGGGTGATTGTGACTTGTCAGGGGAGGTTCGTCAGTCATAACCAATATACCCTTTGGCCTGGGATATTGATAATGGGGAGCTGTACATGTTTGGGAGAAGGGGGTATATAGGAAATCTCTGTACTTTCTGCTCAATTTCATTGTGAAGCTAACTTTCTCTAAAATATACAGTCTATTTTTAAAAAGCTGATTTCTCATCTGATCCAATAGTCTGCTGGGAATAGAGAGAGAAGAATTGTCAAGGTTATGGGAGGTGCAAGTGGATGTGTCTGACCAGCCCTGGAGGTGTTTCCACGACAGAGTGAGGGACATGAAGACATAGGTTCCAGGTTCCAAGGGAGGGTGAGGACATCCCAGCCCATTTCCTCAGGAACCCAGCCTGAGGGTACTTCCCAAGGACACTGTGAGGATGCTGGGGGGAGGGGGTCAGTGCCATAGAAGGTCACCAGCATGACTGAGGGTCTGACCACCTGGGTCTCAATTCTTGCAGGACCTGAGTAAGTGATCTGTCTCTCCAAACCTTAGTTTTCTCATGTATAAAATGGGGCAACACTACAAGTTTTCCCTGGACTGTTCAATCAGGAAAACAGTCAGGCAGAGTGCTTGGCACAGGGTCTGAAAAGACTGAGCACTTGAAAATGGCAACCTTTGTTACTACTGTCAGTTTGCAAGGTCAGCAGAAGGGGTTGGGTAGCCCCCTTCTATCCCTTCTATCCCCAGGTAGGCCGTTTGCTTAGGCATCGAGGGTCTTCCACGCAGATGTGTGCGCAGCGCCCGCCTGTGCCATGACCAAGCCCCCCGCAACCCATCACAACCGAGGCCTGACCTCTCCTGCCAGTTTGTCCCGTCCCAGGCCTGCTCTCCTCTCCTGGGACCCCACCTCCCATCGTCCGGCTTCGCGCACGCAACTCCTGACAAGTTCCCCCTCCTCTTTCCTGGCCGCTGGGGAGGGGCAGGGGCGGGAACTGATGTGCAGATGCGCCCCCCCCCCCGCACCCCCTCCCGCACCCCTGCACTGCACCGGGATCAGCACACTTTGGTCTTCGATTTTGGCCTCTACCTTGTGCCGGCTACCACACCCTTCAACACACACCCGCTGGTTTAATCTTCTGCACAACTTCGGAGATTTATAGCGTTGTGATGGCGGAGAGGTAAGAACTGGACATTTGGGAGAGTAGAAGCCTCATCAGGACCACAGACTCTATAACGAGCCAAGACAGAGGCTGAACAAATAAATGTATCTGCCCCCAAACCCATGTTCCGCCTGCGGTGTTCCCTCCGGTGCCGCCTCCCCTGGCGGCCGCTGCAGGCCCCTGGCTCCCGCGGGCAGCTCGGTGACACTCTCCTGCAGGGGACACACAGCAGATGCCCCCTCTGCACGCTGGCCTGAGCCAGCTCTCTCAGGTGGCCTGGGTCGAGTTCAAATAAAGGAAAAAAGGCAAAGATGAGAAACGGCTACCATGAGATATGTCCCTTTGGTTTCTAATGACATGCCTATTAGCAATTCATCCTGGTAGTAATTGATCATAAAACCTAATTGTTGGCTGGCCCCATGTCCCTCATACTGGCAACGCCGGGAAAGTGACCAACCTCGCGCGGCTGCCAGCCCCATAAACCCGCTCTGTGTGCCAGAGTCAAAGCATCCCACAGAAGGTGGGGACGCACACGCTCACGAGGAGGGCGTCGACCTGCGCCCTGGTGACCCAGGCCAGCATCTGCGCTGCGAAGCAGCCGCTCAAGGCCTGCAGAGTGCTGGGCTCATGCGCGGCATCGTGACCTCCCAGAACGGCCCAATCCATCGCTTACCTCTCTGCGGGATTTGAAATGCAGCAGTGCGGCCGTGGGACGTATTGCAGAAACTCTGTGGCCTCTGGAGACAAGTCCCAAGTCTGCACATTTGCCCCTGGTCAAGTCACTGAAACGTCGTGGTCTCAGTTTACTGGTCTGTAAACTAGTCAGGATTCTTAATTAGGTGATGACTCATCAGACTCGCTGTCCATTGCATTCACGCCTTGTCCCTGAATGGTCACCCCCATTCTGTCCTCAGCATCTCACGGACACTGCATTGCAACCGAGGCAAAGGAAGAAAGACATTGGGGAGAAGAAGAGCCATGACCACCACGCACACAGAACGGGCTCAGGGGAGTTGGGAGAGACTGAGAATATGTGGCTCTGCTCCCCTTCGCTTTCATCTAGCCTCAGGAAAGTGTGTGTGTGTGTGTGGACACACGTGCGCACACGCACTACACATGCGTGTGTACAGGAGAAGAGAAGGAAGGGCACGTAGCCCATCACGCGCAGTGAAAACACCCATCACAGGCAGCACTTGAGGATGGAGGTCCCAAGAGGAGAGACCATGCACGAACCAACACTGATTAATCATCCTTTCCACACGGGCCACCCCTAGGAGAACAGAATCGTGCAGCCCTGGAAGATCATCTAGTCTGCCTTGTTTTTTGACAAAAGAGAAACCCAAGACCCAGAGAGGAAGAGTGGTTTGTGCCTGGAATCTGTGCAGCTGTTCTGTACGTACCCCCGCTCCCCTCCAAGCGCCCCATCTCATGCGTGTCCTTCCCGCACACGTGTAGCACGCGCCCCGGCGTGGCGAGGACCACAGACGGAGTGGCCCCTGGTGCCACAATGTCGCGCACCACCCTTCCACCCTCCACGAAAAAGCTGCTGCGCACACACGCCAACTCCCAGCTCTGCTCGGAGGGACAGAAGCCAAGCTTGACAAGCGACAGTGTTTACTCACAATAATAGAGTAGGCACCGAAAGGGGACTGGGGAGCAGCCCAGGTGAGCAGAGGTGGCCATGGGAAGTCTCTGGGGGAAGGAAGGGCTTGAGTGTACTTAGGGACCATCGTCCAGGCCAGGCTACCAGATTAAGAAGGAAGATCGCCGGCCAACCCAACTACTTGCCCCTCAGAGGCAGCCCTATCTCCACCCCTGCAACCAGTCTGTCACTTTAATAGAAATGTATCCGCGTATTTCTATAAAATTACCAGCAAAAGAAATTGTATTAAAATGGGGGGGGGAGGCTTGTTCATGGAGGAAGGTGCTAGATAAGACATTTCTGGACGCAGGGACGGGGTACAGAATCAGTCCAGTTTCGGGAACAAAGGCGTCTTTGCCACGACCAGGTCTCGTGCAGTGCTCTGGCAGAGTTACTCAAAGCCCAGTTAGAACATAAAGAACAGTCTGTTTGGTGTGAAGTGATAGGGCCTCAACCAGCGGGGTGCGCAAAAAGTCACATTTCCATCCCTGGGAGACCATTAGGAGAAATTCAATTAAAACCCATGACTTTTATCAAATCTCTATGGCCAGTTTGAAAAGGACTAATTCTCAGGAAGCGCTGACTCCAGCATTATGTGGCTTTCGCTGAGCTGTTATGAAAAGAATATAACACTAAAGAGAAAAACTTTCACGAGCTTTTATTAAAACAAAAAATAACAACATCAAGCTGCTTCGGAAGCTTGGAGGTGCTGCAGGTGTGGGTGATTCCTCCCCTGGTCTCGCACCTCCCACTCCTGTTCCTTTTCTTCCTCCTCATTATTCTCTCTTCTTTATCCTGAGCCAAGAAGTTCACAAAATTCCAGCTTTATCTATAGGTGTGTACGGAGTGGGCTTTCATGCCCTTCCTCAGTATGACGTTAGCAAAGACGCTGAGCCTTGGTATTTATTGATCCCGGAATTTGCATAAAGCATAAAGACATGATATCGCAGTAGGAAAAGCAGATTGGGAGTTGGGATGGTTCTAACTTAAAGGATAAAGGAGTTAGAGAGAACTCTTGGCACAATCGATCTCTTCTGGCACCTACACGATGCCAAAAGATATTCCCGAACAGGAAACGTTAGAATTGGAAAGAAACTTAGAAATCATCTACTCAAGGGATGATGGATTCCATGTCAATACCAACTCTAGGTTATGGGCATTGATAGCCCCTTCTCTCTGAGCTTTGTGTTGAGTAGGACTCCAAGGGCCAAGCTGAGCTCATCAGGACAGCCTGTTATTTATGATCAGAGAGCAATGACTAGCACAGGAGAAGAGGTGGTACCTGTATGTGCTATTAGCAGTCTTCATCTGGTCCAACATTCTCATTATACAGAAGAGAAACTCGGGACCCAGAAAGGTAAACCATCTGTCCACAGTGACGTGGAGACACAGCTTTATATCCCATTTCAAATATTGGCCCATATAAAAATACGCACTTGGATTCAGAAATGCAGCTGCATTGTGGAGTGAATAGGTTCACTGGGAGTGTCTTTAAAAACAACCAGGAGGGAGGGTTACAGCTAGCTGTATGGTCCATATGAGCTTGTGGAAGGAATTGTGGGTCAGAAGGTAAGCTCGTGGCTCATGAGCCACACTAAGGGATTTGGGGTGTTCTGAAGGAGGGAAGGAGCCCATGTCCTCCCCATTGCTCTCCGTTGACTGTTGGGCACAGTAGAGCTTTTGACTGGCTGACAAGCAGAGAAGAAAGTCCTGAGTACCGAGCTGTGTTTGAAGAGTGAACAGAGGAGCTGTTGATATTCAGAGCAGAGAAGAAGAGCCTAATGCACAGGACTGACTAGATGTTTTCAGATATGGGAAGGGTATTTGACAGCTTTCAAACGCAGGTGGCTGGCAGATGAAATCTCCTCAGGACCAAGTTACAGATGCAAGGTGAGGGGGACCCTGAGGTAGGCATATGAGCCAAGTGACTCAGGGGTCCTGAGTGCACCGAGAAGGGGAGACAATAACCTATGAATCTCTTTCAACTCCTACCATCAAAATCAGAATGTGTGGCTCTCTGAAGACTGCTTGTTTAAACAGATCTCATGGAAGCAATTAAAGAAGGTAATTAGGTTTCTAAAGTTTTTAAAAGCTAAGGACAACCACCAAACAGCACTAATTGAAATGAGGGGAGCACATGCACGTTTTTCAACCCAGAAAAGCAATTCTACTTTAAATACCTCACTACCTCTGATCTGGTAAAATGACACTCCTGATACCCCATGACTCCACAGGTTACTATGCTCTGCCTTCCCTGCACAAGAGAGATTTTCATACTGACTAGACAGGAGTTATGAGCTGTGTGTCAACTCCTTACCTTTGGAGTGGTCTCTGCATTTTCGTGGAGCACACTCTAAAATTCATGAGACTGGAAATGCTCTCTGCATGGCCTCATGTAGGCAATGACAGATGCCCTTATTTGTAAGCATTAGCAGAGTGAAATGCAGTTGCAGAAAGTGTAATTGGATCATCTTTGTATTTTATGTCGGTGTGTCTAAGTGCTGTTAAAGGGTGCACCGCGTACTTGGCACCCCCTGACAGTAACATGGGTGCTGTGGTAGGCATGACAAATAACAACAGAGTCAACTTTTTACTGTTGCATTCGGACTGTGTGTGTGTGTGTGTGTGTGTTTGAGAGAGCGAGAGAGAGCATGCACACCCACTTTACTAAGGCACTAGTCATTAAGCAGGAGAGCTTTAAGATCTGCCGAGAAGCATAATGGCTCTCAAAGCTTTCTGACATTAAAATGTTCTATAATCACCTTCCATTAGTAAAACCAGAAAAAGCCTAGCTTTGTTGTAAAGCACAAAATTCACTTACCTTCCTCTCTCCCCAACACCCTGGCTCCCCACAGTGTCCTTGTGCCTAAAATATTGCAGATCGTTGATCGCCCAAAGAAAGACATCAGCATGTGTATGTGTGTGTGTGTGAATATATATATATATATATATGAAAAAAGGTCCAGATTTCCCAGCTGACAATGACTGGAAAACAGCTAAGTTTTCCATAAATAAGTTATATAATTAAGACTCAAGAAAAAGAAAATCAGTCCCATCTACCCACCTCATTTTATATATATATATAAGGGGAAAACAACTGGCCCATTTTTCCTCATCCATGCCAAAATGCATCAAGAATTCTAATTCACTGCTGACCACCAGATGGGAAAAGGAATGTAAACAGGCGAACACATGACAGACAGCGTGTAGGTCTGGAGACATTTAGCATGGACAGAAAAGGCTGAGGCAGGAAGCAAGAAATGTCTTCATGGATCTAAAGGATTGTCCCATCTGGTAGAGAGCAAACTGGTTTTCTGAGCTGGAAGAACAGAGAGACAGCTGATAGGTAAATTTTCCAGGAAAGCATATCTCTGCTTAATGCATTATGCTCTAGCTCAAAGTTCTTGAAAGTCTTTCCATTAAACAACATTGGTCTTACCTTGCTAGTTGTAGAATACACTTTCTGAAAGAAAAAAAAATCAGTGAACAAATATGTTTGGGAAGATTGCAAAACATGTCCCTATGTTTTAGAAATCACAACACCCGTTACGAACTTTAGGAAGATAAGAAACCATGCAGGATAGCAAACATTGGGCTTTAACCCAGTATTTTCCAAATGACCCTGAAATCCTCCTTACACTGTCCTAGCAATATTTCTTTGACCTGGTGTTACAAAAAAACACACTTTTGGAAACTTGGAATAATAGAAAAGGTCCAAGTGCTTTATCCTGGTATTCAAAATTCAGAAAGATCTGGACCCTGCCATCTAAACTTTATTTCTTACAATGCTCTATTATTCCCAATGTCAATAGCTTTGTTGTTAATGAAACTTCTGCCTGGAATCCTAGAACATCACTGTATCCTAATACCTCCACGTGCATAAATTTTATTCCATTCTTTTTCAACAAACACTTATTGCACATTTACTTCTTGGCTCATAGAGGTAAGATAATTTCCCCAAGTTCACACAATGAGCAAGACATAGATAGAACAAGTTTCAAAGCAGATTTGTCTAACTCCAACAGCCAAGAGCTTTTTTTAGTACATCTCTCCCCCCCCACAAGGAGAGGGGACCAATAATCCAAATCACCACCAATTGCTTTTTATGGTAGGGCCACGTAGAGAATACTCAGTATGGGCTTTGCTAAAGATCATAGCTTCTGGAAGCTTCCAGACTGCAGTGCAGAGTGGAGGGCAGGCCTGGTAACATGGAATGGAAGCTGAGATCCCCTTGCAGAGATCCTAAAAGTAGTGTATTTGTAGAAGACCAGAGTCAGTCCTACTGACCTTGAAGAAGCCAGCCTCTATACTGCTAACAGCCTATGAAGTGGGTCACATGGCAGGGAGCTGTAAGCAGTCTCTAGAACCCCAGCCCCTGCATTCTAGAATTGCAGCCTCTGAATAGAATAGCAGGACTCTGAACCAGAGAACCCAGGTAGCCATGCCCAGCCTCCTGACCAACAGAACCCATAAGATATAAATGTGTCTTGTTTTAACAGCTGTTTGTAATAATTTGTTATGCAGCCATTGAAGACAAATCCATTAGGCCTGAAGACCACCAAAAAATTCAGGGGGAGACTTCCTGGAGACTGGGTCTTAACAGAAATCTATTCTTTATATCTGTCTCCTAGGTCCCTGCGTGTCTCTGAAACTAATGACTCCTGAGATTTCATTCTGTAAATATTTATTGATCACACACCATGGTTCTGGTACCGTCTTAGGGTTTATTTTTTTTCTTTTATTGAAGTACAATTAGCATACAATATCCTATTAGCTCCAGGTGTACATCATAGCCATTCAATATTTTTATACATTATGAAGTGATCCCCACAGTAAGTCTAGTTACCATCTGCCACCATACAAAGCTAATACAATATTATTGACTATATTTCCTATTCTATACATTACATCCTCATTTCTCATTTATTTTATAACTGGAAGTTTGTACCTCTTAATCCCTTCACCCATTTTAACCACCCCAACCCCTCCCCTCTCTGGTAACCAACAGTTTGTTTTCTGTATCTATGAGTCTGTTACTGTTTAATTTTTTTGTTCATTTGTTTTGTTTTCTAGATTCCACATATGAATGAAATCATTTATCTTTCTCTGTCTGACTTATTTCACTTAGCATCCTCTAGGTCCATCCATGTTGTTGCAAATGGCAAGATCTCATTCTTTTTTACTGCTGAGTAATGTCCACTGAGTATATATACCATATCTTCTTTGGGCTGTAATGAACTAAAGAAACCATCATCTGTGTCTTTGTGCAGCTTACATTTAGTAAAATGTGTAGGGACCTCGGGGGTCACCTAGGAGGTCTGTCTACCACCCCGAATTGGCTTCATTTAGCTCTAAAGGAACACTTGAGCCAAGACTCTTCTAAAATGTATGCCTCGGGGCAAGCAACATAGGTTCTCCATGCTTTCTCATTTCTAAAGTGGTGATTATTTTATCTACCTTTCAGGATCTTTGATAAGATTAAACCAGACACATCTCCAAAGACAAGGGAAACAAAAGTGAAAATGAACTTTTGGGATAAAAAGTGTCTGCACAGCAAAGGAAACAGTCAACAAAACAAAGAGGCAACCCACGAAATGGGAGATTTTTGCAAATGACACTACAGACAAAGGGCTGATATCCAAGATCTATAAAGAACTTCTCAAACTCAACACCTAAAAAACAATCAATCAAAAAATGGGCAGAAGACATGAACAGACACTTCTCCAAAGAAGACATACAAATGGCTAACAGACACATGAAAAAATGTTCATCATCATTAGCCATCAGGGAAATTCAAATCAAAACCACATTGAGAGACCACCTTACACCAGTTAGAATGGTAAAAATTAACAAGACAGGAAACAAGTGTTGGCGAGGATGTGGAGAAAGAGGAAGGCTCTTGCACTATTGGTGGGAATGCAAATTGGTACAGCCACTTTGGAAAACAGTGTGGAGGTAACTCAAAAAATTAAAAATAGAGCTACCCTATGACCCAGCAATTGCACTCCTGGGTATTTACCCCAAAGACACAGATGTAGTGAAAAGAAGGGCCATATGCACCCCAATGTTCATAGCAGCAATGTCCGCAAAACCATACTGTGGAAAGAGCCAAGATGCCCTTCAACAGATGAATGGATAAAAAAAATATGGTCCATATGTACAATGGAATATTACTCAGCCATCAAAAAGGATGAATACCCAACTTTTGCATCAACATGGAGGGGACTGGAGGAGATTATGCTAAGTAAAATTAGTCAAGCAGAGAAAGTCAATTATCATATGGTTTCACTTATTTGTGGAACATAAGGAATAGCATGGAGGACATTAGGAGAAGGAAGGGAAAAAATGAAGGGGGGTGGGAATCGGAGTGGGAGATGAACCATGAGAGACTATGGACTCTGAGAAACAAACTGAGCGTTTTACAGGGGAGAGGGAGGGGGATGGGTTAGCCCGGTGATGGGTATTAAGGAGGGCACATATTGCATGGAGCACTGGGTGTTATACACAAACAATGAATCATGGAAAACTACATCAAAAACTAATGATGTACTGTATGGTGACTAACATAACATAATAAAAAAAGGGGGGGGGCGATTAAACCAGAAACATAAACAAGGTGCTTCCAGCAGGGTTATCCTCAGTGCAGTTTCTGTTCTTCTTACCTGAAGAATTTACAACCATTCTGTGTGTATATTAAACAGTAGATTTAACCATCCCTTTTGTGTTAGTTAAAAGATTCATAGCTGTCTTAGGAAGTTTTCTCTAGAAGCAGAGCCTGATGGCAGAATTTGTGTGGAAGCAATATGTTAGGAAGTGTTACTCGGGAAACCCTTTAGGGCTTGGAGAAAGGGAAAAGGGAAATGAGGGGAAGCCAAGAGGAAAATATCAAGGAAAACACTGCAGGGGGAACCTTCATCAATTCCACAAAGAAATGTTGGAAATAATGCAGGATCCATCTCAAAATTGTCCTGAGTGAAGAACAAGTGAGCTGAGGAATTTGTCTGCTTTCCCTGTTTTGGTCATTGGTCATGGGTTGCCACCACAGGAGGTAAATTTTCAGACACTTCACAGTGGGAGTCCATGAGCACAGGCAAACTTGCTTCAACAACCCAGAGACAGGAACCAGGAGAAGGAGGTGCTGACCATCAAGAGTGAGGCACAGAGCAAGCCAGCGGGCATGAAGGTACAAAGGGGTTAAAGGAATCAGGAGCCTGATGTGCCCTATGCAGTAGCTGAGGGAGTCCTGCCACTGAGCATGCAGAGCTGAAAAAGCACACAGAGGGGGATGTGATTTCCTTCTAAGTAAATCTGTAGTGACCACATGACAAGTTCTACAGTCCAGGTGAAGCAGAGAGAAGACATCAGCAGAGGGATAAGGAAAACACTACCCCTTCTGATAGCAACTTGATGTCATGGAAGATCTTTCTCAAATATTATCTGAGTCTCCACAATGACCTTTTGTGGTAGGTATTACCTGCACCCTTACTTTACAGGCCAGGAAAACAGGCCAAGCTAAACTATGAAGCTTGCTGGACATCATAGCACATAAAAGAAGACAAGCCAGGACTTAAGGCTTTCTCTCTTGGGTCCATTGATTTTTTTAATAAGTACTCTAACAAATATTGAGCAAAAGTCAGATGAATTTTGATTATTAGGGGCCATTGCAGCATGAGGAGAATCCTTGTCACAAAGTATATCAGGGAACTAAAAGAAGGCCTGGGGATTCATTCTGGGCTCTTCAAGCAAAGTGGGCTCTCTCACTGCTACATTATCCTAACCATGAAATTTTCATGAACTCATTGGCATGCATCTCACTGAGGTTTGCTTACAGGTTGGAAGAAGGTTGTAATCCTAGGAGCCATGGGACACAATCTGTTGTAAATCACTACCCAGAATATTAAGAGATATGTACTGTGCAGAGTAATGTGCTTAGAAAGGATGGTAAGCCCACTGTTTGGGGGGTTTTTTTGTTTTTTTCTCAGCCAAAGTAGCATCTCAACAAACTATTTTGATACTATTACAATCAACCTCCAACATTTCTGCTAAATGATTACTGTAAGCTCTGTGCTATGCCAATACAATCTCAGTCATTTATGAATCCTTTATTTAGAAGGCTAACATGCTGTTATTAAGTTTCTGCAAGAGTCCTCCGGAGTTGACTGCAGTCATAAGAAGAACTCTGTAAGACGCCGACCGATGTTTCTACTGAGTAAGAACAGTGTAAATCACTTAGAATATAATCCTTTATATTAGTTCAAACCCAGACAATATGACTCCAGAGCTTATGCCCTTAACCATTAAGCTAATGACTGGACAAAACATAAAGATTAAATAAAATAAAGTCTGTAAAGTGCTTAGCAGAATGCCTGGTACATTCATTTGCTTTACAAATAAAAGCTGTCATAGCTTTAAACATTCAAGATTCTAGAAGTGTAAAGAAGAAACCTTGACATATCATGAGTATTTAATTATCACTGTCCTCATGAGGCATATACTGTTTTCCAGAAGATCTTCTCCCCTTCAAATTCTGACGTGTTATGGAAGATGAAATAGTGAGAAAAGTTAAGAAAGCTTACATTAAAGAGCATTAGGGAATATGTTCAATTCAAAAGGGTTGGATTAATCTGGAAGCTCTGTAATCACGTGAGGAAGGACCAGGAAATTCAGAGAAGTTTACTTCATGAGTTCCTAAATCAAAGATAAATACTAGATAAGGTGATGATGATTTTAATCCATTTTTTTTAAACTACATAACCCAAGATCTTTCTATCAGGGCAGGATGACAAAGATTAAGGGAAAACAAACATCAAAAGGAGTGTCAAGTGGAAGGCTGAGCACTTCCATTTGTTGTATCAGGAAAGGTAAAAAGGAGAAGAACAAGAACAAGAACAAGAGCAAGAAGAAGAAGAAGAAGAAGAAACAATTTTTTAAAGATTTTATTTCTTTAGTTAGTTATTTTAGAGAGAGAGAGCATGCAAGTGGGGGGAGGGGCGGGGGGAGAAGGAAGGAATCTCAAACAGACTCTGCGCTGAGCACGGAGCCTGATGCAGGGCTTGATCTCATGACCCTGAGATCCTGACCTAGGCAAAATCAGGAGTCCAATGCTTAACCGACTGAGCCACCCCAGTGCACCCCCACCCAAAGAAAACAATTGTAAGGCAATGATTTGAATAGTAAGATGGTTAGCTCTGGAACTGATTTACACATAACAAATAGTAAACATGTTAGAGTGGACTGCATTTAGGCAAGGCAAAAATGACCATTTGTCAATAATGTGTTGGATAATTATAAATATAATACCTACACTGCACTCTCAGAGTTACACCGGATGGCTCTCAGGGGGAAGACAAGGATGACCCAAATCTCTACTTGTCTGTAGGCTATGTTGCCCCAACTCGGCTAGCCTAAAGTCATCACAAGAAAGAATGAGCAGTTCTTGTTGCTGGTAAGTAAGTGATGAGCTAGAAGACCCTCTGTTTGACTTTCTCCATCAGGACCGTAAAAGACTTACATACCTTGTGGTTGCTGTCTAAGACAGTTGACTAGGTCCATGCGAGCTCACTGAAGCTCTCTGAACTTGGCACCTCACTCACTCCCCTCTCTTTCTGCTTGTGACACCCTCTGGCCATCCTTCTGCTTAACTCTTACTTTTCTTCCAAACTCCATTCAGGGGTTGCCTCTGCCAGGTGCTCCTGCCTGACCTCCCATTATGATGCCAGACTTCTTAGTCCTCCTCTGGGCTCGCTCAGCACCTAGCTGCTGGTATTAGAGAGAGGCCATCACCCTGGATTGTTCTTACTGTCTGTCTGCCCCACCAGACTGACATGTCCCTTGATCTCTGTGACTGGCTTCTGGCTCACAGTGGATAGCAATACGTGCTCATCAGCTCAGTGAGTGTTAGCTACTTTACTTCCCCCAGCCTAGTCCCGACATGGGCTCACAGAAAATATCCTTCAGGGAATGTGGGAATCCTTTAGTGCCACCTAGCAATGTCTGCGGCAGCATCCAAGTGACGAGATCCAGAGGAAAGACAATGTTCATGGGGTTTACTCTGAGAATCTACAGAAACAAGCAGACACTTGAGGACAGAAAACCTTATATCTGCTGCCAAGCAAATCGGGAAGCTTGAAGCCCAGCTACAGAACTGCTTCAGCTTGTGCAAAAGCATTTCGGTGATTCTATTTATAATTCACTAAGCACCTGGTCCATGTCAAGCATTGCGCTGAAATCGGTTCCAGCTGATATTTTCATCCTAGACGAGGCAGCACCTTTGGCCCAGACCTCCTACGTCGGACAGTGCTGTCTCCCTTGGGCTGGCATGCATCACTGTTCACAGGCTCAGTCCCTGTTTCTAGGAGACACCAGAGCACAGCAATATCCTACTGAATTGTTCAACTTGAAAATTTTCAGAAAACAGTCTTAATGGCACATTGAGTCCCTTTCATTGTCTTGGTTCACTAGTTATAAGTGGATTTCAATATGCATTCAATCAAAATACCCAGCTGCATTCATTTAAAAATGCAGCCCACAAAAAGCATCTAAGGGGGCCCCTTACCTCCCTGCTAAGAAAATGTAGGAGAGATTTCACTAGAATTCAATTTTGCAGAACACCAAAAGCCCCTGGAATCAGCCATTTGTGATACAGAGTTTAACTCTTTTTGGTCACAAAAGCAGGAATCAACAAGTGTATACAAACAGATGAGAGATGAGGCAGAGGGGGGAAGGCCAGGTGAGGGGCCATGAGAACTCACCCATCTCAGGTTCCTGTGGGTCTGTGTTCACAACAAACTCTCAAAGTTGGCTCAGAAAATCAACACTGTAGAGTGTACTCACCCTTTCTCCAGAACAGGCAAGACTCACTAGACAGAGTTTACATCTGGAGATAGATTTACCAGTTAGATGTCCTTGGAAAATTACTAATTTTCTCAAGGCCTCTTCATTTTTATAGTATAGATAGCAAAAGTCTACCATGTAGGGTTTTTTATGGGTTAGATTATGTCCCCAAACATTCATATGTTGAAATCCTATTCATATGTTGAAGTTCCCCAGAACCTCAGACCATGACCTGATTTGGAAACAGACTTATGGTAGATGTGATTAGTTAAGATGTGGTCATACTAGAGCAGGGTGGACCCCTAAATCAATATGACCAGTGTCCTTAAAACATAGTAATTTGGACTCAGGCACACACAGGGAGAATACCATGTGTGTGTGAAGGCAGAGGTCAGGGTGACATGTCTACAAGCCAAGGACCCAAGGAAGGCCAAAGACTGCCAGCAAACCACTTGAAGCTGGGAGAGAGGCTACAACAGTTTCTCCCTCACACCCTCAGAAGGACCAACCTTCATCTCCTTCTTTGGCTTCCAGAACTATGAGACAGCACAATTCTGCTGTTTAAGCTCTGTGGTCTGTGCTATTTTGTTCACAGCAGCCCCCGTGAAGTAATGCAGGGCTGTTCTAAAGATGGCGTGGGGTGATGTCTGCAGAAGCATCCAGCACTGGACCTAGAACACAGTAGGTGTTGGGGTAGGTCAGATCCTGTCTTTATTCTGGCCAACACACGACCCATGTGTGGGTAGCAGGGAGGAGAAGCAGGGTGCAGCCACAATATGTGGGGTATTAATACATGCATTCAATGGACAAGTCACTCTGCAAATGTGAATCGAACACTTACTGACTTACGTAGTTGGTTGCCTGAAAAAGTCCTTTTATTTCTTTTTTTTCTTCCTAAGATCTTCATAATTACAGAAAGAGTCTCTTGAAAGTTGTTTTTTGCTGGGCACATGTGGAGCGCATAGGCCTTGCCCTGCAGCGGAGTGTTATGAGGCCATGTGGCACTTGGGAAGGGCTTCTCCTAACAGAACCCCCTTTGTCTGCACAGCTGGTCTGCCAAGGAGAGGCTGCAAATCCATATGAGTGAAGGAGCCTTCTGGGAGGTGGGAGATGGAGACTCTGAGCCTTGCCATGTTGTAGTTCAATCTCATTAGGACCATTCTGATGGAGCAAGAGGTCTCCTGCAGGAAAGGGCATCAGGGACCACACTGTAATTCGCACGGTGAGCAGGGCTTGTCACACCTAGGAGAGGGGTTCCAATCACAAGCACATTGGGGAGGGGACACTGGATGATTCAAGAATGTGGATCACTGAGGAAGCTGATGAGTCATGACCCCATCAGTTATTTGGGTATTTCGGATGTAACCCCGTGGGGCAGCCAAATGGGCCGAAAACCAGGATCTGGCCAAGGACTGATGCCCTCTTCGGAAATTTTGCTTTCTTTGCCAAAGGAAGGGAATGATGACATAAAGCTTTACTTCCTCCCTGGTGTTGGCAGCTTGCTTCTCTGCCCTTTACCAGCCTCTTTGTGGCCACCATCAGGCACCTAGCAACTACCATATCCTCCACCTTCCATACCTTCCCCTTCCATGCATGGCACTTTCATCCCCAGGGAGGTGGAGGCTGGTGGGAGTTGCCTATTTTGCAAACTGGAAATACACCACAAAGTCACTGCAAATGGGAATACCCTTTCATCCTGCAATTGTACCACAGAGATTTTAATTACTGCTATAATGAAAAAGAGTAAAAAATAAAATGGAGAGAAGCCGCACGTCTAACATTAAGAAATTGCATGAATAAATAATGGGCCGTGCACTATGTGTGTGGTTCAAGGTAACATGGCAGCAAACCACAGCCTAAGAGCCAAATTGGCCCACTCCCACTGCCCGTATCCTTTGGCTTTGCAAGCTCCGAATGGGGCCAGACTTTTTAAATGTTTGGAAACAAAGAAGCATGGTATTTGCTGTCATGGCGTGGTGTTCATGCACGCAGTCCTTGGAAACACAGCAGTGCCTCATCTTCCACGTCACACCTAAGGCTGCATTCCCGCCACAACAGGATGAACTGCTGCAACCTGGGTCTCCAGGCTGCACCGTGAGGCCGGTTACAAAGAGTGCCCACCGACTGCTGCTGTAGACAAATCACTGCATTCAGGAAATTACATTTTCGGGGTATATAGGGAAGGAAGCAGTATGTGTGGTGAGCGCCCTGTGTGGAAGTGGGTGGGGAAGGTGTTGGAAGGGAGCGGGACTGTTTAATCCCTCGCCTGCGGAATTACCAGTCATTTTACTCAACCATCGTCATGGCCATTCCTATGACTCCTCTCATGCTCACCTGTGCTGTCCGGACTTTCTGTAATGAACATATATTCTTTTCAATAAAATTAGAAGTTATTATTTTAAAATATTTTTTAAAATATTAATATTTAAATAAATTTAAATAAATAATTAAATAAATGTTAATTATTTATTATAATTAATATAATTAAATAATATAAATATTATTTAATAATTAAATAAATAATATTTAAATAAAATTATTTTTTAAGAAAACCTCCGCACACAGAGGTTAGAGAGCTCTGTCCTTTTTATGTGTTTGGAGGCCTTTCTCAGACAGCTGAGGAAGATTTTGACATTAAAAACAGAGGCAGGTGTGCAATCACCTCTGTAGTCCTTTAAATTGTCGGTCACGTGGTACCATGCAGGCAGGACCAATTTTCTTGGCAACATATGAAAGTGTCCCAAGTGTCCATAACAGGTGAGGCAGTGAGATATATGAGGGGCCAGTTTTAAAAAATTCAGTAATAAAGTTTTGTGAAAGTTTCATGACAAAAACAACAACAACAAAATGGGTCAGTCAACTGGGCAAGAGGTCCTAGGCTCCAAGTGGACCTGACACGCAGCCAAGCAAGAACACCTCCCAGAGGACTCTGGTTTCCTTTCAGCCAAAGAGACCGGGATGGCTGTCCAAACCCCTATATTAATCTGGGACCATGTTGTTCCACCAAATTAAAAATGTTAAAGTATCAGGAATTAATTTCTGTGCTAATTTGGGAAAATATGATTAAGAGCACATTTGAAAAAAATTAAATGTAACAAGAGACCCTTTTGGTAGCAGTACAGGCTAAAATCGCTCGAGAGATCAAACCAAACCCTTCAAGTCTGATTTCAAAAAGCTATATAGGGGCACCTGGGTGGCTTAGTGGGTTGAGCGTCAGTCTTGATTTCAGCTCAGGTCATGATCTCAGGGTCCTGAGATGGAGCTCCAGGTCAGGCCGTAACCTGACCCTGCTTAAGATTATCTCTCTCCTCCTCGCTCTCTGCCCCTCCCCCCTCAAAAAAAAAAAAAAAGCTATGTAAAAGGCTATTTAATCTTATGTGCCACACTTCCCATCATTATAGAGAAGGAAAAGGACCACCACATCTCAAAGTGCTGTATAGATGCTTGCGTAAGGAAGGAGCCATAACTCACCCAACATGTTCAGCTTTGCTCTTCCCTAGATTACTCAGGAAGAGGAGCTCAAGGACAACCCTTGCAGTAGAAAGCCCAACTTAGGCTTGATGAGCCCAATGCAAGGGCATTATGGGAGCTCATTACAGGCTAGATCTGAAGCTAAACCTTCACATGCCTGTGAATCAGATGTCTCACTGAGATCTCCTACCCAATTGCCTCAGTGAAGGAAATCTTTGTTGGAAACTCTAAATGCATGAATATCATACATATTTTTTCTTCTTTCTAGGCGGCCTCCTTTTCTGCCTCTGAAGTTTAAAATTGAATTAAATCTCAAGTGCAGAACCATTTTGAGGGAGCACAGACAAACACACATGAATTAAAATAAGATGCTCTGCATCCATGGGAAACTCCCCAGGCCAGACACTCAACATCCCAAAGCAGCCATCGCTCAGCTCTCAATAAGAGATCTAAGAGCAGAGCCAGCTCACAATTTCATGTCTAGATCCATCTCCCAATCCTCAGGCCCTTCATCCTGTGCCTCTTGCATCCTTCAAAAGAACACTCAACAGAGCATGGAGTGTTCTTCCTCACCACCTGCTCTTGGACATCAAGTAGAACTCACAGAGACAGGAACACTTGGGTGAAACACTTGGGGGGATTAAAGCGTTGTGGGCCCACACATCACTTCATTGTGTTCTTTCACCAAAGTCTGGTGGTGCCTGGTTCTGATCGTGAGGCCTCGAGTGCCTGGTCTGTTGACAGCCTCCTCCACCGGCTCGCTGTTCATCCATGGCTCCAAGCAGACTTGAGGATTTCTCACACTCTTAGCACACTCAGCACATCCTTAATGGAAAATATGTCTGGATCACCTTTGTCCCTGAAAAAAAGAGAGTATGTGATGATCCTGGCAAGGATTTATGACCTATTTAATTATAATAGTTCCTGAAGTGACCTAGCCCTATTAACACACCCACAAAGTTCCTTTTAATGAAGTTGCAAATAAAACCAACATGGTATCTTCTGGGTGGGGTCCCTCTTGGATGTTGGCATGAAGATGGTCATGATGCTTCCTTACCTACATGCTTCTTAAAAGGGGCCCTGTGGACCAGATAGGGTGAGATGCACCACAGCCAGGGAAGAGGCTGTACTCAGGGCTCTGTCTGATATTCACCTGTATGAGGAAAAGGAGAGCCCCAGGCCATAGGTGTGGAGGGGTCAGATCTCAGAGGAGCCAGGGGAGCTGCCTCCAGCTGCCCTGGGGAGGAGGAAGAATTACTAGGGGAGAACCATACACTCGAAGGCCACCTTTCAGTGTTCAACTCATTTTTATCTCTAGCAGCCATACTGCTCACAGCCCAGCAGGCTTTGGGGAGACATGCTTTGCTCATTAGAAAGAATATCGCTTTATAGGGATTGAAGTCATGACTTTCAGTACATTGCACACCAGTTGAATGAACTAAGGAATGTGAAATAAGGTGAATGGTGCTGGCAAGACACAGGGGAATTAAAGAAATGAAGAGTGAATATCCAAGTGGCTTTCCATTCTGGCTGAAATAATTATAATCCCCTCCCTTCTTTGGGGAAGCAAAGCTCTGAGAAGTGCTGATTTTACCACCTACTGACTTGTGACCCTGAGCATGGTCCTTCCCACTCTTAAATTGAGTTTCTCCATTTGCATCCAGAGGTATACCTAGATCCTACTTAATAGTTTTGTTGTGAAGATGAAGAGAGAAAGAATACAGATGCCAAACATTTCATATTGTACCAGGTATAGAGGAAGAAGGGTAGTTCCCTTTACTATCATCAACTCCAACAACAATCTTGCAGGATTTTATTAAGTTTATTTTATAGATTAGAAAACAAGTTCAGAATGCTCATGCAATGTTTCCAAGGCAATACAGATGATAAATGAGGACACTGGATTCAAATCCAGTTCCTTCGGGAGCCAAAGCCCATGCTCCTTCTAGCTGAGCACTTCTGTGACTTTAACATGCTCGGGGTCACCTGGAGTCTTGTGAAGATGCAGATTCTGACTCAGTAACACTGACGTGGAGCCCAAGATTCCATATTTTTAATAAGCAACTAGGAGATGTTCATACAGCCAGCCCGTGGAGGATACTTTGAGAAGCAAGGTTCTAGAACACTCTGCTTCCTTATCAAACCCTGAGGGCTGAATGGTCAGAGCAAACCTGAGAGAGGGGAGGAGAAACATTGACACTGACTTAAAAGAAGAGGAGAAAGAGGGACACCTGGGCGGCTCAGTTGGTTAAGTGTCTGCCTTCAGCTCAGGTCATGATCTCAGGGTCCTGGGATCATGCCCCACGTTAAGCTCCCTGCTCAGCGGGGAGTCTGCTTCTCCCTCTCCCTCTGCTCCTCCCCCTTGCTTGTGTGCTCACACTCTCTCTCTTTCTCTCTCTCTAACAAATACATAAAATCTTAAAAAAAAAAAAGAAGAAGAGGAGGAAAAAGAATAAGGAGAAAGAGGACGAGAATGGCTGAAAGAAATGAGGCTCTGGAAAAGGGGAAATAACTCATCTATCATGCCTACACATCTGGGACCACGTGTGTTAATTTAGCAGCATACGTGCATCCAGCATTTTATATATGTGCTAGAAAACCATATAGAATTATGAAAGTCTGCCTTAGTCTATGTTGTAAAAAGGTTTTAAAAAGTAGTTTTTTTTTTCTTTTCTCCTCATCTCTGATATCCCAACTTCCAGAACAACCAGGTTTCTGAGTTATAAGGTCACTGGTCTAGAGCATGACGGAAGTTTAGGAGCTAGGTTATTCTCAGAGCTGCTATCTCAAGCACACACTTTGTAGTTGGATGAACATGCGTCCACTTCCAGGTTCTGCTGGTACTTTTAGATTCATCTTCTTTGAAATAGAAAATGTGTTTATGCCTCAAATTTTCCTGAAGATGAAAATGAGTGAATATGTATGAAGCACTTAGAGCAATCCTGGAATCAAATGAGCTCTCAACATTTGTGGGCTTTAACGTTACCACTGATGTGGACAGGGCAATGATGTAGGGTAGGGTAATGACAACCATTCCTCACGTTTATTCAAGGCTCACAGTGTGCCAAGGGCTGGACCAGGTGCTTCATGGTATTCTCCCCCACCTCTGGGATGTTTTCTATTATTCTTTCCCTGATGATATTTTACAGATGAAGAAACTGAGGCACAGAGCGGTACGTCATTTGCCCAAGTCCCAGGGCTAGTAGGTAGTGGGACTAGTATTTGAATCAGATGATCTGACTTCAAGAGCCTTACTCTTGTCCTACCCTCCAATTGCAATATTTGGTGCAGGTGGTGGTTGCCCCTGTTGTTAAGGATTAGAGGAAGTTCCCTGGGCTGGTAGAATCTCAACAAAGCAATTATTTTTAACTTGCTGATAGAGGTGATCAGGGCAGTTCATAGAGAGGTGTCATTTATCAGTACAGTCACCCTGATAATGCACAGAGGGACAGATCCATGCCCTGAGACCAGCCCTTAATGACATCCCTTTGTGTGGTATACTGATTCTCGGCCCCATCCCCACTGCTGTCAAAACTGATTAAGCTAAACACGTTTTCAGTAATGCCGTTCAAAGACTTCTGTAATTGACTGTACGACGAGTTATACATAAGCAACTGAATTAGCAAATCTACCAAACCTCTCCAACAAAGAGCCCAAGAAGAAAATGAGCTAATTATGCATGTGCTGTCCAGACAAGGAAGAGGGTGTGAAGCAAGATGCCTCTTCATGACAGAGAAAAGCAGCACGTCCCTCGGAGGGCACAGAACTGAGAACATGGAAGGGATCAAGGGATCCTGCAGCCAACCCCTTCTGTTCTGTTGAGGGAGGAGATGAGTTGCCAACAGCCTTGCTTCCTGAAAATCTAAGAACTCATCCGTCTCTTGTCACCCTGAACCAGGCACGGTCTATGCATGCTGTGCGCTCACCCAACGTGGAAATGAACAGATGCCAATGGAAATGGCAGCTGTCATTTAAGGAGCAGTTACTAGGTGCTAGTCATAGGTTGGGATTTTTCGCATTCTTTCTCATTTCTAATGCTCAGGAATACCCTGCAAGTGCATTGTTCAGTTTTTCAGATGGGGACCAAGGTTCATTCACGAAATGACCAACATCACAAGCCAGTGAGAGCCCAAGTGAGCCCGGGCTGTAGCCACCTCCATGCTTATCTCCTATGAGGACCTCTGATGTGTCCTGCTACATGAGGAGACGGTGCTCCTAGACGACCTCCGAGGTCAGGGCAGGGGCAAGGCAGTGGGATGTATGCCCAAAGGGATGCACAGAAACTACACCACACAGAAGAACGCATGTCCCTTCTGAAGACAGAAGTTTGGACTTCAGTCAGATCAAACAAGTCCAATGCGGACCCTCATGGATTTTGCTGGAGAGCCATCGGAGACTCCTGTGTTATTAAACCCTGACAACTCGCCATGCCGGCATGTTGATATGTTGGCATCTGCAAAAATGTACTAAACACACTTCCCGCAGTTAGCTGAATTTTCCCTAGTTGTTCTCACGAGCATTTCAGTTCTACCCATGACAAAATGATTTCCATTTCACTTACGTGTTGAAAGAGTCTGTGATCCTCATCCTTCCAATTCTTTTACCAAGTCCCCAAAGACCCGCCTTTAAGAAAAGCACAAAATGTTTTTTCCATTTCTCTGTCTTACAGGGGTGAGATTTGCCCTCAATATAAAAGATTAACCACATGCTGGGGCGCCTGAGTGGCTCAGTCGGTTAAGCATCTGCCTTCGGCTCAGGTCATGATCTCAGGGTCCTGGGATCGAGCCCCGCAACAGGCTCCCTGCTCAGCGGGGAGCCTGCTTCTCCCTCCCCCTCTCCCTCTGCCGCTCTCCCTGCTTGTGCTCTCCCTCTCTCTCAGTCAAATAAATAAATAAAATCTTTTAAAAAGAGATTAATCACATGGGAATCATTATGCTACCATTTTTTAGTCTGCTAATGATATAGCGTATCATAGGAAGAGAACAGGGCTGGTGTACAACCCAAGAGCTTCTCAGAATCTGGGCATTAAAAGGATAATCAGGGGCACCTGGCTGGCTCAGTCAGTAGAGTATGCGACTCTTGATCTCAGGGTTGTGGGTTTGAGCCCCACATTGGGTGAAGAGATTACTTAAAAGAAAGAAAATCTTTCAAAAAAAGAAAAGGATAATCACTGGCTTAGCTATCATGTAAAGCTGTTGCATAGAATTAAAAAAAAAATGTGTAGTAGAATTTTAGAGAGGGCGCCTGGGTGGCTCAGTTGGTTGAGCGACTGCCTTCGGCTCAGGTCATGATCCTGGAGTCCCGGGATCAAGTCCCGCATCGGGCTCCCTGCTCGGCAGGGGGTCTGCTTCTCCCTCTGACCCTCCTCCCTCTCATGCTCTCTGTCTCTCATTCTCTCTCTCGCAAATTAAAAAAAAAAAAAAAAAGAATTTTAGAGATACAGAGACCCTTAGAAGCAATCTAGTCTAATCATATTTTTACAAGTGAGGACAAATTGAGGCTTTAAAACAGAAAAATCAGTCTATAAATCCCTGGTCTATCATACTCCTGTGTAACTTTGGGCAAAATACTTACCCTATTTTTTTTTAAAGATTTTATTTATTTATTTGAGAGAGAGAGAATGAGAGAGAGCACATGAGAGGGGGGAGGGTCAGAGGGAGAAGCAGACTCCCTGCCGAGCAGGGAGCCCGATGCGGGACTCGATCCAGGGACTCCAGGATCATGACCTGAGCCGAAGGCAGTCGCGTAACCAACTGAGCCACCCAGGTGCCCAATACTTACCCTATTTGTGCCTCAATCTCCTCAGTTGGCTGAAGGAGATAAATGCCACCACTCCCAGGGCATTAGTGAGTACTCAGGCCTCCATTTCTCTTTTGCTGATCCCTATGTACCCAACACCTAGCTTAGCACCTGATAAATAGCGGTGATTAATACATACCTGTGGGAGCATCATGGATGTGAAAGCCTGGCTAATCCATATAGTGTATGCTCAAAAGTGTTAGTTTCCATTCTTGTAAATGACTCCTCTAAGGTCATAGAATAAGTCATCAAATTGAGACCAGAGTCTGAAGCTGATTCCTGTGTTGGTGCTCCTTGCCTAAGAGTGAAGAATGGGGGGAAATGGGCTTAGGAACAGGTCAAGGGGCCCCACAGCTGGAAGAGATTATTCTTTCCTCTGCCTGGGGTAAACTTGAACTGTGACTTTCTGTTATTCCGAGATGAGAGAAATACCCAAGTCAAACACTTCCCTGTCCCAACTTCCACCCATCACAGGAGGGAATCCTGTGGGCAGAGCCAACCACCTCTGACTAATTCATCCCAGGTGCCCACCACCAAGGTTAATAGCGTGCCTGTTCATAAGCAAAACCCAACTCATAAGCCAAGGTGAATAAGAAAGCGGGTGCTTATTGAGAAGCCCAAGAAAACATGTCTATTTTTGCACAAGGCCTTTCTCAATCTTGCAGTGGCAAATCATGCTGTACGTTTGATGCACATGCCCAGTCCCTGCAGAGATCTGTCATTGGCTTGACTTCCATGGCCTTGCTTGCTCTGGTTCGAGGCAGCCATACCAAACCATCTCCCATGTGCACCCCACTGTGGAACAAGCTCAGCTACTGCCCATGCTCGGGACCTGTAAGCTGTCAGCCCTCTTATTCCTTCAGTGGCTCCTTCCTCTGTGCTCCCACAGGACTGGCTTTGCTCCTAGACCCCGGCACCTAGCTCCATCTGCATTAAATTAGATTTCTCCGTATGTGCTTTAACATCCCCCCATGCTCTCCCCAAATCATAGCCACATGTGAGGTTCTGTGGCCCGCCCAGTGCCCTGGTCATGGGAGGAGCCGCATCAACATTTATGCTGGATATATGCCTCTACCCCAAATCCCTCACCATGTCCTTTTTTTCTAAAATCCCAAGTGCTAGCCTGGTCATAGAAAAATCTGTCCATGGGGGTGTGTGGCTGGCTCAGTCGGTAGTGCATGTGACTCTCGATCTCAGGTTGTAAGTTTGAGCCCCACGTTGACTGTAGAAATTACTTAAAAAATAAAACCTTTAAAAAAAAGTTTAGGAAAAAGTCTAACTATGAACAACCTTCTTTAAGTTTTCCCTTTCACCTTTCTATCTTCACATACATACTAACCTTCTGTGTATTCTTAAATCTCAATCCTCCTAGCCAGCTAATCTGAAGCTATGAGAAATCCAAAATAGTCGGTAGTGTAAGGTTGAATCCAAACGTTGTTCTCTCTGGATAGATTGACCAAAAAATAAATGTATCATCAAAACACAGACATTTTTGTGAGTGAAAGGGAGCACTGTAATATTAATAAGGTAATAGGCACAAACTGTACATTACCTTCCTAGAAAACCAGAATGCAGAGTCACACGAACTCTAGTATTGGGTTAATCTGGGGTACATTTTCCAGAAATTTATAAGTGGAAGACCCTGAGGCAAACTGTGCGAAATGAGAGTTTCAGTGAATATGCCTGACTCAAAGGCTGTACTCCAAGGTTGAGTGAGAGGTTTAGACAGTGCACAGTGTCCTCCAACTACACACTTGTTCCTGCATTCTGTGCTGGTAGTCTGGGAAGTGGGGCATAAAAGTAGAACAGCTCATGCGAAAGATCAAGGATGCCCACCCAAAGGAGATGGAGGGCACTTGCTGGAGCCAAAAGCAAGACCCTCAAAATGAGCAAGAGCCTAGACTCATCTGCATTCCTAATCGGAAATGATTGGGAGTGAGAGGGAACCCCCCCCCCACTGTGCAAGTGGGGGATGGGCTCCTAAGAAGCCTTCTGGGAACTCCTTCACATTGAAGGGAACTCTGTTTTCTGCACGTGTGCAAATGGTGGCCATGGCAGGGAAATTCCATTCCATCACCCTTATGGAGCCTGATTTGCATTCTCAGTTTGGTGGTCCTGAGAAGACATCTGTTATCCACCCAATCTATGAGTCCATACTGATAGAAATAAACAAATAAATAGTATATAGGTGAGGGGCATTCTGCAGAATGCCACATCACAAATGTAGAAGAAATGACGAAAAGAGAGAAGCACCATGAGGCAATCATCATAGCAATAACTGATTCTGGAAAGAATCATTGGTGGATGCCAGTAGAGAAGATCTGATGAGAAACAATCTCACCACAATATAGTAATATAGTATATACTGGTGATATAAAAATAGTAATAGAGTAATGCCATATATGTTAGTAATGTAGTAATAGTAATAGATTATATATTAGTAATGGAGTAATAGTAATAGAATATATATTAGTAAGATAGTAATATATGATGTTAATATAATAATATAGTATATATTAGTAATATTGTAATAGTAATAGAGTAACATCATATACGTTAGTAATGTAATAATAGTAATAAAGTATGTATTAGTAAGATAGTAATATATGACGTTAATATAGTCTAGAACCTCACACCGTATAGTAATATTTTACAGGAAAAACAAGAGGAACTTTGCAGTGAGAAACCTGACACACATCATCCTAGCCAAGAGATCAAAATCCAAGCCACCAGGACTGAGACCATAATCATGTCATGTTCCTGATTGACATCTCTACCCGCATGGACTTACCAACTGTCCCATTATTCAGCGTACGTAAACTGGCACTATCATTGCTGGGTTTAGTACTCGAATTGTGTCGAATGTGGCAGCGTCTTCCCCTTCCCTATTCTCTGAGCCCTGCCTCACTTTCCAACACAAGACAGTTTTGAAAGATGGTGGGCACATCCTCTCTCTTGTCACACAGTATTGAAGTAGGGTTGAATTCAGGCTAACCGGGTTTGTTTCAACTTCATCCACGAGAAGGGATTTCAAATCCTAGAAAGCAGTGTGCCCAGGGTCTTAGAGTTTATCGAATTCAACCTTCTCTCATTTTCAGATTAGGAAGCTGGGGCTCAACGCAGAAACGACTTGTCCAACAAACCCATTTTATAGAAACCCCTCAGGATGAACCAGAAGAACAGGGCTTCACAGAGACTCCAGTGTAAATGAAAACAGCATGGAGTCCAAGCATGTTCTCTGGGGGAGTCTGCCGCGGTTTGGCTCCTGTGTCTGACCAGGATAGCCCAATAAACCATTTTTATTACAACATGCATAACAGATTTGCCAGCCATCCCCACATTTACAGATGGCCATTAATTTTTTTTCCTAACATAATGCATTCCACTCGCAAAAAAAAAAAAAAAAATCCTTACTCGTCATAAATTGTGAGTGCAGAGAGGCAACATTACAAGCATTACAGTTAAACACTGAGAAATAAATGCTCCTCATTATTCCCTCATTTATTATTTCTTGCAGGATTTGAATATATCTTAAAGGATATCTTTGAAAAAGCCATTAGTTTCATTACAAGGCTTCAAAACCTCTCCGGGTCCTTTAACCTATGCGTAGCTGAAGAGGTGCTAAAAAGTAGTCCATACAATGGAAGCTGAGGGATTGCAATATCCAATTAACTGATTTCACTGAAGTTTTTTCATTACAGGAGAACTCTCCAGTCATCCAGGGAGAAAGATACTGAGGATCTTCCCCACAGCCAGAATTTTCATACTAAAAATGACTCTATTGTAGGGAATTCTTCTAAAAAAGCTATTCAATTGAGCAGAGTTTCTATGTAGTAGAAAATGATCAATATGTAGAAGAATGCTTTCCAAACTGACTTTTATCTTTTATATCAATAGACATTACTTAGGGAAAAAAAATCTCTAAGCAAATAAGTTATCTTTGTTAATCTTTTTTTTTTTTTTTCTTTGCTAGTTCCTATGATTAAGCTAGTGTTCTTATGTTCTTCCATGGAGACATTTTTGGGAAATACTGACTTAGGGATCTGATGTTTAAGGAGAAGAGGTGATCTGTGCACTCCATTTTGCAGGGAGAGGAAAATAAGATAGGAAAAGAGCTTCCAGTATTTTGTAGCAGGCTTTGGTGAGCAGCAAACATCACTGGCAAAAATGAACAAGATATTAGAGTTTCTGTTCATCCATTAGACCAATTCAATATATACACTGAATGCCTACTAGGTACCAGAGATGCAAGAAAAGCAGAAAAGACACTGTCTCTGATTAGGAGAAAGATACAATTTAACAAGTAATAAAAGCCAATGATGCCATTACTGTGATCTAGGAAGGAAAGCGGAGAGTGGACCCAGTCCTGTGAAGAAAGGAGAGCAGAGGGGGTTTCCCTGAGCCTGAGTCATGGAAAAACCTCACTGTGTCCTGCATGTTTTACTGTCATTCAACCAAAAAGAAGAAAAGAATTTTTGAAGTGTGTGTGCCCAAGATTCTTTATAAATAGTAGGTCTGGAATTCAATTCCTGGGGGTCTGGGCCCAGGGCATATTCTTTCTACTGTACCCTCAGAGGGAGTCAAGACACTTTCTACTCTTAATTCTCACAAAACCATTTATTAAGCATCTTTAATGCACAAGAGCAGAGGAACAGAAGGAAAAGGAGAAGATAGAGGACAAATTGGACATGGTTCCCTCCTTCAGAGATAGTTTATATTCCCATTAGGGAAGCTGGGACACGTAATTTCACTTAGAAGCAGAACGGCAGAGGTAGAAACTGATGTGGGACAGTCAAAGGATAGAGAGGTAACTTGTAGCTGAGAAATCAGAGAAGGTTCCATAAAGGTGGCAGCTTGCGAAAGAGACTCTTAAGACCTTGAGGAGAATCGAAGTAAGATGCTCGTGGTCCAGGTGGCTACAACAGAGGGTGCACGTAGGGAGCAGTGAGACAGACAGCTGGGAGGGTCAATGGCACCGGACCCTGGGGGTCCTCAGACCGCAGTGGGGCCATCAGGGCTAGGAATAACAGCACAGGCTGAAGGCCCAGCCTGCACGGTCTTCCTAGGATGCCAAAACACAGGCTTGGTGAAGAGCACCCCACTGGGCAAAGAACTGGAATAACATTACAGCAGGCAACTGGAATTCCTAATTGTAACCCAAGTATATTTTAAGGCACTTTTCACAGTGAACGCTTTGTCAGGAGTTGCTCAAAAGGGATTATATGAAGTAGATGAAGCAGAAAATCACCCAAACTCTGAATCAGTAGGAGAACAGAACAGATTTTAATAGATTTGGCTAAAAGAGCAATACTAAGTGATAACAGATATATTCTAAATAGATATTAAATACTAAATTATTCCTATTAGAAATACAGATTTCATGATATTTGGTTCATGTTGGTTTTTTTTTAAGATTTTATTTATTTATTTGACAGACACAGCGAGAGAGGGAACACAAGCAGGGTGAGGGACAGAGGGAGAAGCAGGCTTCCCGCCCAGCAGGGAGCCCGATGCGGGGCTCGATCCCAGGACTCTGGGATCATGACCTGAGCTGAAGGCAGTCGCTTAACCGACTGAGCCACCCAGGCGCCCCTTGGTTCATGTTTTTTAATGTCAGCAAACATCTTTTAATATCTATAATATGCCAGGAGGTATCATATAGGATATTGTGGACACAGAAATGCATAACACAAAATCCTTCATTTAACCGGCTTACAGTTGAGTGGGGGACATTTATAACTTTACAAAGACCAATTTAAAATGGCAAAGCAGACAGGATAGGAAGGGGACATAAGACGAGTACACGCTCACTGGAATTTTTCCCTCTGCCTTCACACTCCTCTGGGCCCTGGGACAGCCTTTCCAATGCCTTGCTAACATATAATATATGTAACCCAGTAATCGGATCTTCTTTCTCCTCACTAAAAAGAAACACAAGAGCTTCAATGGCATCTGCAAACAGCTTTACAGAAGGAACATTTGGAAATGAAATTTAATCCTGTTAAACAAGGATAATGAGATAACAGTGATAAAACTCTGAATATAAAGAGCATTCATACATTTCTGGGAAGAAGAAACTAAGCCACAAAATGAGAGATAAAATTTTAATCCCTTCAATAACTTGGAGAGAGTGAGAGCTCACATATATGAAGGCTCCTATGAGTTAGGTGTGTATAAGACTGATCAGGGGAGTAGTGTCCCAAGGTCACAAACGTGGAAAGTTGCCAAGCCTGGGTTTCCACCCACGCTAGTCTAACCCAGAGTTCATGCTCTTCCTGCTATGTAGACTATTTATCATATGACAGCATGATATTCTCCTTATTGGTCTTCACATTACATCGTGTTTCATATCACTTTTACCCAAGTCTCTGGCACATAGTAGATGTTCAATACAGTTTTGTTAAATGGTTGAAAGACTGACAGCAGGATTAGGTACTGGACTATTCCACCTGCATTTGCTATAATCTGTTTGCAAGCTTCATCCCTCACATTCTCAGCAGGAAGACATATCTTTGAACTTTCCAGCACTCTGCTTAGCATTTTCTAACAGGAGAATCTCCCTAAATGATAATTATTGTTTATTTTTACTTTTTTTTTTCACTCCATTCCAAGCAGATAGCCAGCCTTTATATCCCTTTGCCTCAAATTGTCCTGGGGAAAAGGGAAAAAAGGGGAGATCTCTTGAGACAGAGATCTCTCAAGAGACAGAGGCAATTATTCCTAAATCCCAGAAGGGGTACAGCCATGGGATCCTATGTGTCAGAGGCCACCATATCTGGCTTCGCTTTCAGAACCCAAAGAAGTGATGAGGCTTCTATCCAGTGGTGGGATGGATAGTGCTACTAGGAAGATAGGCACAGCCAGTTTCTCAGGCCCCCAGCACATCACAGAGCCACAGGGTCATGGAGCCAAGCTACCCCATTGCAATAAAGATGTCAAGGGTGACCACAATGGACCACAGATTAAAGGTCCTTCCAACACTTGATGGATACCATGTTCTTGTGCAATCCAAAGAAAGTGGAAGAGCCCCAATCGTCCTTAAAATTCAACCTAGCAAGATTAGGGCTGAGTTTGAATGAATTTATTCAAAATAAATATTTTTAATTGATCACTCTAAATTTGAAAGATTTGGTCTCACCATACTTAAACTTACTGAAGAGAGTATACACAGTTTCTCAGAAACGGAGATGAGAGAGGACATCCATTGGGGACTAAAAGCATAGGGGAATAGGCAAGAGGTACAGTGTTGTCACAGAAGCATTGCCCATCCGTGAGTTCCACAGTGGTAGGGAGGGCTCTCGGGCAGCTCCCTCACCCCAACCAAGAAGATGACTAGACCTCCAAGGAAAATGGTGCTCAGTGCTGCCAGACAGGTCAGATCAGTACAGAGGCTCCAGGTCACGGCAAAGATTCAGGTACCATAGACCTTTCAGAGCTTCCAGGCTCAGGGGTTAGGGCCTCTTGGACAGGAGCATCTTAGTGATACCTGGTGGGTGTGGTCCAGAGGGGCCTTCCAGAATGACTTGCTTTGTGTAGACCCAAGACCTTTATAGTATTGGAAGATCGGTTATATTATCAGGCCCAGTGATGTCTCAGTTTCCTGTGCCCATCATCTTATCATCATGACGATCAGAGTCAGATTAAACCAGATTTAAAGAAAATGCCATCACACAGCATTTCTTGGACAGCCTATCTGATGAATCGAGACTTACTCGCACTGCCATTAATAAGAATTCAGACTTGTGATGTAGGTTCATGACTGCAATAACTGATTTCCTATGCCTGTGGCAAATAGTTATGAGGCGCTTTACAGTTTACAAAGGAATTCAAAGCCATTAGAGGAAGAGGTGGTGTTCTGAGTTCTCACAGGATAGAGTTCAAGTCTATGATTGATGCTCTGGCGAAGAGAGACTTGGACCACACTGTAAAATAAAAAATAATAATTATTATAGTAACAAGCCATTTTTTGTTATTTCTAAATTCTGAAGTAAATTGTCCCAGATGTGTCACAGTGTTTCTGAAATTTGAATAACGGAAATATTCCTTTTAAAAGGAAGGATTTACCTCAGACCTCTCAGAAAATATATTCCTGGACCCTAGGAGTCCTCAGGCTGCCTTTAAACTCATGGTCATATGAAACCAGCCCTGTTATAAGCAGTCGTCTCCCCATGAGAAATTACTACTGTAAGAAGGAACTTCTATCTTTTTTACTGGCAAAACTTTCATTAGGGTTATCACTAAAACGAAAAGGTATGCGTTTTAACTCCCAAGAAAGGCGCTGTCTTTTGAGTGTGCATCTATCGGTTCCAGGAGGTCAAAACTCCTTAATTTGAGGATCCCTATTCTCAAGTGTGGGTGCCCACTCACAGTGCCCACAGCAGCTACAAAGGGAAAGACTCTGAGAGCCAAAGCCGCTGGAGTTAGACAGATAACCCGCTCGGGCCCCAGGAAAGGCCACAGAAACATGATGACCCAGGTAACTCACCCTTGGTAGTTGTGACTTCCCTTCCCTAGTCCTCTACTACCCACACCTGCCAAGATGTCTGCTAACAACTAAGAAGAGAGAAAGGGAAGACAGGGCGGAAGGAAGTGTTTGGCATTACTAGGAAATTGGTGATACGTAAAAGCGTATGGGAGCAGGCAAATAACTTAGTTACAAAAATTGGGTTACAAAGAGGACCCAGAATCATAAGGGACAGGTCAAAAGACGTGTGGGGAGCAACCCTTCATGGAAGAATGGTGTTGGGCAAAACATTTTATTTCTAGAGTTCCCATCTCCTTATCTGTAAGATAAGCAGGTGGATGCGGTATTTGTGAAGATGCATTTGACTTACAATAACTAATATCTGTTTATTGTTCCACGGTTTAAAAAGAAGCACTTCTACATTTATTCTTATTTCATAATCATGACAACTGGTGATTATAATCTCCGTTTTATTAATAAAGAAAGCAGGCCTCGGAGAAGTTAAATCCCAAAGCTAAGAAGGGATGGACTGATGCTGTATCTGACGTCTCCAGTACCAAGGCCCACCCCTTTCTCCTGCAGAGCAGGGCCTAGGGCTCTAGGGCTGCATGGGAGCTGGGCCTTGTGAAGTGGGAACAGAGGGGAACAAAGCCCTGGATCTCTTGACCCTGTCCTGTAAATCCGCCTGGTTTCCTGATTCCTGTTGCCATTCTGGTCTCGACCATCCTGCCTGTTGCCCCAAGTGTCCTTAAGCCAATGGGTTTATTCCAAATATTGTGGAAAGCTCAGATGCCTTTTCATACCTCTATCTATTCATTCAGTACCCCCAGCACATCCTCCCCACTCTAATCTCTGTCTACTGTTACCCAGTTCCCCAGGTTGCTAGCCTTGACCGAGCCGGCTGCAGAAATGTGAGCACAGTGCCGCAGAATGGGGATCCTATTTCAGAGATAGCCAGCTCGTTTCTCCACCGCGAGATTTCATTAGGATAGGGAGGAGGCTGACTGCAAGTGATGCCACTCTCATGGAACCATCTCTCAATACCCCACAGCTGGTGATTATATAAACCTATTGAGGGGTAAGCTTCTGATCACATGAATATAGATTAGAGGAACAGGTACAGCAGAATCTGAGTCCTATCTAAACTGGCATGTAAAACTCCATTGAAGTTATCATTCCTGAGGATTTTTATTTTCAACATTTTTTACAGTGCATTAAACCAAGTCAGACTTGCAAAGCTGTAACAAACATTGTCTTCTAAGAATTTAGTTCCTGTGGCTTTGGACAAAAGAAAAAAAAAAATTGATGAGCCCAGAGTGGATGCATATTTACTCCAACTAAAGCCACAGTGAGGTGACAGAATCTGGTTTTCACTTAAACTAAAGTCCTACAGAATAACAATAATAATGTATCCAAGCACTGTGTGCAGTGTTTAGTAATTCTCTGAGAATCTTCCCCCAGTATGCTGGCAAGAAATGTATATTCCTTTGAAGGAGCTGGAAATTCATTCAACTCTCTGTGCTATTAAATTCTTGTCTAGTGAGGAGTACAACTATTAGACACCTTGTATCTCTATCATTTCAGCACCCTGTAAACCACAGTCAAGAAAAATCTCACAGTACGATTCTAGAGCGACAGCAACAACCACAGGAATAGCAATGTCTCTAACTCTACTGCCAAAATCCCATGGCCTGGGAGAGTGAAGTTGGCCTTACAATATACACAATCACTGTCTCTTGACAGAAGTGGTCCAGTTCCTTTTCAACTCTGCATGTGAGGGTAGGGAAGACAGTTAGGAAAGGCATGAACAGTGAAGCCTCTGTTCCACAGCATATTGCTCCTGACATTACTTTTTCAGAGAAAAACCATTATTTTATGTATTCCACACATCACAAGTTTCATCATCCTATGATTATAAAACACGGCAGTAACCCTTTCTTCATCCTGAAGTTATCATGACCTGGAGTCCCCACTGTCCTGACCAATTGTTGGAAACTTTCCAGGGAAATGCAAATTTAAAATATCCCCATATCCACTAGAATGACTAAAATGAATTTTAAAAAAGAAAGAAGAAGCTGAAAATGCCACATATTGGCAAGGATGTAGAGCAACAGGGATTCTCCTACATTGCTGATAGGATTGCAAAATGGTAGAACCACTCTGGAAAATAGTTTGACGGTTTCATTCAAAACTTCATATATACTTACTATGTGATTTAACGACCCCAAGAAAAATAAAAAAAGTATCCACACGGGACTTGTATATGAATAATCATACCAGCTCTATTCACATCACAAAAATTAGGAATAACCCAAGCATTCACCAATGGTTGAACAGATAGATGAATTGCTGTATATTCATACAATAAAATACTACTTATCAATAAAAAGGAGTAAATTACTAATGTCCACAGCAACATGGTTAAATATTAAAAACATCACACTAAGCAAAAGAAAAAAGATACATAGCAGTTCATCTTGTATGACTTCAAATATGTGAAATTCTGAGAAAACCAAAACCTAATATATAATAACAAAAGCAGACCAATGATGGCCAGAGTAAAGGTAGAAAGGGTTTTGACCACAGAAGGAATAACATAACTTTTCGGGGTGATGGGCTATCTTAACTATGGTGGTAGTTGTGCCTTCTCCTAGAGCCTATGATGTCCCTTTTTTATTGGCTTCTAGGTTCTATCCAAACTGGACAAAGAATGACGCCCTGTTCTCGGGAATGACCCTCACACATCTCTGTGGCTTATAGTCCTATCTAACCATCCAACAGCCCAAAGGAGAGGAAATTCCTTCCCTCATCCCACATCCCCTCTCCCACCCTCATCCTCTCCTCTGTGCAAGAGTAGCTTCAAGATTAACATCCACCCTTGATAAGCCAGAATAGGAAATATCATCCATTATATTCAAGAGAAAATGAACCAACGTGCTGTTTGCTGTACAAACTGAATTAGAAATCTCAATAGTTTATATCCCAAGGACTAGGTTGTTCAGGATTTACATAGATTCCATAGTGTGGTCCCCAAGTCATGTTTCTTCAGCATATTGTAAAATGAAAGTAAGAAAACCACACCCCTCCAGGAAACAAATATTTTTAATAACAACCACACATTAAATGTGTGCTCAAGAGTACATGAACACACATGTACCCACAATATTCTCAAAGAAAGCAATAAATATTCTCCCACAAAAAAAAAAATTAGATCCAGATTTCAGGAAAATCTATTTCTCTAGCAGTAGTTGAGTCTTCTGCTAATACACTCAAATTTATATAACTAGCAAAACACAGGAAAAGAGGAAAATAGGTTCAAGAGGAGGGAGGTGGAAAAGACACAAAGCAATAGATCCTGGGTGAGAAAATGCATTAAAAGTTACAGCTGTGTAATGGTCCTTTGGCATCAGTATGATCATGGTTACAAATGCAGGTTACCTTGATGATCCAGGATAAAAAGCTATACAGATGGATATAGATATGTACATATATACATATTTATAGACATTTGATAGATGGATACAAATATATACATATATACATATTTATAGACAGTTGATAGACAGATATAATATCAATATAGAAATGCAAGTTGTTGTAAAGAATTCCTGACTCCCCACACACCATGTCTACTGGTCTTCAGGAGTAGATTCCGGTTTGAGGAGCACTGTTATAGGGACTTTTTTTAAACATGAGAAAAGAAGATCTCTGTCTCAGTTCCATTAAAATGGAACAATTGGCATTTCCAACTCTATGAGTAACATAAACTACACAGTGACCTCTTCATAACAAAGCTAACATAATCTGAGTTTAAAAGCTGGACATAATCCAGAATTTTAGAAACAACCAGAGACATGTAGTATCTCAGACAGAACATCAGACTTCTTTTTCTTTTGTAGCAAAGTAAACAAGCCTAGGAATAAAACTGACGTCTGCTGCTCACCTACTAAATGCCAGGCATTTTGTATACACATTACATATATTACCATATGCAATTTAATATATTCTGTAATTTAGCAACGAAGAGATAGCAACCAGCAACCAAAGGTGGTAATTTGAAATCATCCTACACTATTACAGGAGATACAGAGGGAACTTAAAAATCTTCCGTGAAAATTCAATAGAAGATTCTCTATATTCCCAGAAAGATTTATTTCTGATGTGGTATTCTTATTAATCTCCATTTTTCTCACTAGACTCTAAGCTCCATTAGGGCACTGGTGAAATCTGGATTTTGCTCACCACTTGGATCCCCAGTTACTAGCACATGGACTTTTGTGCAGTAAAGACTCAATAAATCATTGCTAGATAAATGAGCAAAGAAATTGTTGTTGATTTTTCCCATATTGATTATAGTCATAGGTGATTTTTTCAGTTTGAATAAAGATTACTTAAATTCTTCCCTGTGGAAACAGAAAGCAGAATATTAACAATAACACCTGAAAACTGAACTATGGAGTTACGAACAGGACCTAAAAATAGTTTCGTCTGATAACAACTTCATCAAACAAATGTTAGACTCTGTAAAGCCTCCCTCTTGAAGACACAGGGCAAAACAACTTGTTCACAGTTGTCAAATAACACTCTTAACCAAAACTAAGTGGAACAAAGCCCGACAGTGAGATATTGTTGAATCGAAGTCCTGGTTACATAATATCTTTCAAGAAAATGAATGTTTTCCAGATTAACCTGAATGCCAAAGATGGAGCTACAAACATAATTATGGTTGATATTTTTGTTCACCTGCTTAACAGATAGTTAGCAATAAGCAATTGTCTCATTCAGAATGATTCAGTTTTTGGAAGAGAAGAAGAGAAATGGCTCACAGTATTGACAGAAAACATGACTACCATTTCTTCTTCCATTTATGCTTTCCTGCCCTCTTTGGTGGTAAAGATCTAATTCAGACTTGAGTTCCAAGGAATATATGACTCATAGTCTTGAGAGAAGATAAAGATAGATCACTACTGAATCATTTGGTAGATCCAACAGTATAACTACTTGGAAAAGAGCTTAATGATAATAAAAATCACACTATAATAATAAATTTTTGAAAGATTTACTTATTTATTTTAGAGAGGGAGGAGGGGCAGAGGAAGAGAATCTTCAAGGAGACTCTCCCCACTGAACGTGGAGCCTGACACGGGATTCTATCTCACGACCCATGAGATTATGACCTGAGCCAAAACCAAGAGTCGGACACTTAACCCACTGAGACACACAGGTGGCCCTCTAATAATAAATTTTGATTAACATTACTGAATGATTTTATGGACCAAGCACTGTTCTAGTTGCTGGAGAAAAATCAGTGAACTCAACAAGGAAAAGCAAAAACAGTGTTCATGGAGCCTGCCTACCAGAAATAGAAAACTTCCTCCTGATCACACATGCTCACCGCAGCTCTACTTTGAGGCTTCAGATGAATACTAAGAAAAGAGGAGAGAAAAGTTGTCCTTGGTAATTTCCAAAATAGAAAGTAGGGAACTGAATTCCCCAGTTGCCTCTAGTTACCCTGCATCTCAAAGCCATTTAATCATCTATGGACACTTTTAAGCACATAGCTATTTCTTACACTTTGAACTAGAAATTGGACAAGAAATAAAAAATAGTCTTTTATTGAAAAAAGATTAGAGTCTACTGCTTATAATTGGGAAACCAAAGGCTAATTTTTAATGGTGTGAGTTCAGTTGTTAAATCAAATGGTTTATTCTTAGTTCTCACGTTCTGTTGACCTAAGAGCAACATTTGAAATAGTGGATCTCATTCTCTCCTTGACAGATTTTCCTCACTTGCCTCTCAGAACATTTCACTGTCTTTGTTTTCTTTGTATCCCCATGATCATTCCTTCTTAGTATCTTTGGATGAGTCCTTCTCTTATCCTGGAACTCTTTAAAATGGCAATGCCCCATGGTTTGGTCCTAAATATTCTTTTACTCTATTCCACCTAACTCTGTTGGGACTCTGCTACAATCCTGTGGCTTTAAATACCAACCATAGAGTCTTGACAAATAGCTGGTATCAGATTTATGCACCCACTATAAACAATAAAAAATATTTAAACAAGATGTATCAAACAACTATTTGTAAGCATTGGACAGCAACTAATAGTGGGCTATAGTTCTTGAGAGAGGGGAATTAAATGAGATGAGCCCCATATTCGCTCTTCTTTCTCCATGGAACATTTTCCAAAACAGCCCTGCAGGAAAATAGAGCTCAAACAAAGAACAGAAGTCTGACAATGGAAACAGAGATTAAAGCTTGGAAGTAATAACGTATCTAAGATTTAGGGGTAGGTTAAAAGAGAGAAAAAAGCCACAGAGCAATATCCCCAAAAAGGTCCACATAAAATACCCTTCTAGTCTTTGGATAACTTCTACACCTCATATATGCAGATGAAGGTTCCAGGAGGCCTAAATGGGAGTAGCTCTTGGGATATTGAGTACTGAAGAGGGATTTCAAGATCACATAGCTTTGGAGAGAAGTGAGGGTGTGACCCAGACAAACCTCAACCTTGGCAAACAACAGAAACATTTAATTGTGACCAGAAAATGCAATGTCCCAGCAACAATCACCATATGCCTGGATTAAGAACACATTCTAGGACAAAGGGACTCATTCAGATACACCTACTCCACGGTAGACCAAAATAAAAATCAGCTCAAAGTAGTTAGGCCAAAGTGGTCTGCCACAGGTAATTGCCTGTCAGAAAAAACTCAGTATTTTTTTTAGAAGAAAATAACATAATTCAGACCCTACAGCACTTCATGCATAATGTCTAATATAAAATTGAAAAATAACAGCCATATGAAGAGAAAGGGAAAAGTGGCTGATAATCAAAAGATTATATCATCAGTGGAACTGTACAAAGATATGTTCCCATTATGGAGTTAGCAATTAAACACTTTAGAAAAAAAAAAATGTTAAACAGAATAGAGGAATGGATGGACAAAAAATATCGAAGGATGTAATATTTTAATCAAGAGTATGAAACTCTGAAAAAGAATTAAATTAACATTCTAGATCTACAAAATGTGATTTCTGAAATTAAGAGCACATTAGATAAATTTAACAACAGATTGCATAGGGATGAATATGACATTAGTAAACTTGAAGACAGGTCAATAGAAAATGTTTACACTAAAGCACACAGGGAAAAATAAATAGGAAAACAAAAAATATCACAATATGTGAGACACACTTGAAACAATTAACATATATATAAATAGAGTTCTAGAATGAAAAGAGAGAGAGAATGGGACAAAAACAATCAGTATTTGTAAAAATTATGACCAAGTATTTTCTAACTCCTTTGAAAGACATCAACATACATCTGGAGATATACTTACATATCAGTAGATTAGGTAGGTTATAGATCGATCAATAGGTAGATAGATAGACATCATCATAGCCAAACTGATGAGACCAAAGATCTGAACAAAAATTAAATCTTTAAAGCATCCACAAAAAGAAGATACAACCAATTAGAGCTAATTTTATAAAAGAAATTATGAAAGTCTGAAGACAATGGAATGAAATCTTTTAAGTGAGGAGAGGTGTGGGGAGGGTGTCAACCTAGAGTTCTACAATAAGCAAAATTAATTTCAAAATTGAAGGCCAAATAGCATGTTCTCAGTGTGGTGTTGTAAATCGTTTGTATCTTGACCATATCAACATCAGCATCCTGGTGTGATATTACACTCTTGTTTTGTTAGACATGCCCTTTAGGGAAACTGAAGAAATGGTCATGGGATCTCTATGTTATGTTTTAAAACTGCATGTGAATCGTGGATCACTACATCAAAAACTAATGATCTATTGTATGGTAACTAACATAACATAATAAAATAAAATTTTTAGAAAATAAATAAATAAAACTGCATGTGAATCTACATTTATCTCAAAGTAAAAACTTTAAAGTTTCAGACAAACAAAAGCTGAAACATTTGATGCCAGCAAACCTGAACAACAAGAAATATTAAAGGAAGTTTTAGGATTAAGAAAAATGATTACATCTAGGAGCATGACAATGTAAAAAAGAATGTACAAGTCGAGAGAGAGTAAACATATGGGTAACTGTAAAAGATTATCAGTTATTTTAAGCAACAATAATAACGATGTTTTGTGGAACTTACAGCATATGTAAAAGAAAAGCTTTTGAGAATAATAGCAATATAACACCAACATAAGGTAAACTGGATGCATTTTATAATTTAGACAACACTCACTGAAAGAATTATACTAACGAGTTATTATGATAAAGCTAATAGAAGACAAAAGTTGATTAATAATAATTTTTAAAACTTGAAAAACCCAAAAGAAATCTTAAGAAGAGGAACATAGAAAGAACAGAAATGAGACAAATAGAAAGTAAATAGCAAGGTGTTAGATTTAAATTCAACCATACCAGCAGTTGTGTTTAATATAAATGAATTAAATACTCCAAATAAAGGAAAATATTTAGAGAATTGGTTAAAAACCAAAACAAAATAATTCTGCTTGGAAAAAGCATGGCCTTCCCCCAGCCCACCAGTTCAACATGATGGAAATTCCACTCTGGGTGGGTATGGACAAGAGGATGGGACTCCCTCTTTCCCATGGCTCCCAATCAAAGGATACAGTATCTCCCTAGGAGGGGCAGGCCATCAGCATTTTTATATCCCTCGCCCCCACCCAGCTACATGTTGTTGTGACTAAATTGCATGTGAATGGAACAAGGAGGTTGGGGACTCTGTTTCTCCAAGCTGTCCCATTGAACAGGGCTTCTACCCTAGGTACAATAGGATGTGACCTCAATTGCCATTGCTTCGGTTCATTGTAAAGGTCCCACATCAGGAGAGGCAGGTCGGTAAGACCAGAGCCTACTGCCTCCACCCAGAGACCTGCTCATAAAGCTGGGTTCTCATTCCAAGGGAATCAGCCACTGTTCCAGTCTCCAACTCTGCAATAGTTGCTTAGAGATTTTGCTCAGGAGTAAGGCAGACCAACATAACAAGATAAGAAGTTCTCCCCAAAGAAATTGCCCTTATTTGGTGTGTGAAGAGATTCAAGCCTAAAGACGCTCTCAAAAACAATGAAGATATTGGTGGTAAGCAATTAAGACATTCATAAGAGCAAAGAGCTAAACCACAGGCCAGATAGTTTACCAGGAAGAACAAGGCAAGGGGACAGCCAGGGAGTGCTCTCCTGACGTCAGAACAAACTCCAAGCACCAGCCTCAAAAATAGCCCTGCAAGAGGGATCCAGGTTTAATCAGATTAGACTGCAGAAACACTTATGCCCAAGGACATTGTTAAAAACAATAACCAGTCAGCAGTTAGTGCACCAAAGAGCTGGGTGTGAGACCAAAAGTGGCAGACAGCTTAACAGAGAGAATCAGAAAGACACAGTTAAAGAGAGCCCTGCAGAAACCACTGTCATCAAATGACCATCCAAGGCAGAGCCCACAGTAAAGGGACATCAGACACTTCACACTATATGGGAAATAGACTTCACTGAAATCATCTACAGAGGTCACTAGACAAATACATAAGCAAACAACATCAAGCCAGGTAGGGTGCAGAGTGGGGGGGAATAGGAATCAGTAAAGAGCATTGTTAAAATATATCATCTAAGATGTCCCCCTTTTAATAATAATTTAAAAAATAAAACATACAAAGAGACAAGAGAATGTGATCCATACTGTTGCCTAAAAGGACATGCTATTGGATGGATCATTCAGTTGACATTGAAATTGTCTCTAATTATAGAAAGCCTGGAGCAGAGGGAAAACCAATAAGCCTCACACATTTATGGGACTCTTGCAAGGTTCCAGACATTTTGGTCTGCATGCTCTGACTTTGTATTTCTTATTTCATCTGATTTCTTTCTTTTTATGAATGCAAAGTGTGTGTGTATGTGTGTGTGCGCGCGCGTGTGTGTATGAAACAATTTATCATATTAGACTTGTCCAATACTCTTTACCCTCTTCCTTATCACTGGATATTTTTAACCATGTGCCCCAAATTCTGCATCCTGATTTTAATGTTATTTGATTTTTTAAAGGCCATTATTCATTGCCTTTATCCTGACTTTGTTCTTCCATCCATTTCATTCACTCTACCTCCAATACTTTATTAACCTATCGTGCATGCCATATTGTTCAAACAGAAAATTGAGATTTATTGCATGACAAGTATGAATTAGGTTAGGAAGATTATACAGTATTAGAAATGAAGATTATCCTATAAACTCTGAAACACAGATTCACCACAGGTATTAAAATAATTATAAATTTATCTTTGCTAGGGATTCTTTAGTCACCATATTCACTTTCATAATTACTTGATAATATGTCATGCCCATTTGCATTCGAGGGCACCAAGCCTCAGCATGTTAACTGACCTCCCCAAGCTATACATCTTGTTGTGATTAAGGTTACTATTCATTTTGTCTGTTTTAAAATCCCTTGTTCTTCCCAAACTGTCAATCTCATAAAACTTTGCTTAGAGTACCATTTCTGGCTTCTTCATGATTACTGATCCCTTTCCTTAAAGACATCAGAATCTGTAGGACAACAGTGCTGCCAGCCTCTGATAAGCCTCTATGCTCAGTTCTCAGTCATGGTCTCAGATGCCACATTCGTGTGATCCAGATCCTCATTTCCATTCCCTGATCTGCCTCTAATCTGCAATTCCAACAGATTGTAAATCCCAACTATTGTCTTGCTACTGGCATATCTAGCCCCTCCATGGAGCTTAATGAATTATGATAATGGCTAACATATGACAGAGCAACTTAAAAAAAAGGATTACATTTAAATATTTACCGTATAATGCCAACATCCTGAGTATATCAAATACCTCTTAGACATAAGAAAATGTGTTTGGCAGTATCAGTGAACACGATATTTTAAAAATCGAACAGCTGGGATGAATATGTTTAACATCAGCGTTACGATGAAGAGGGCTATTATATAACACCAATGAGAGGCTCTGAGAGGCCAAAAAAAGTAGTGGAACTTTTACAGAATTTTTTGTTAATGGAAATGACATTGGGAATTATCTGCTTTAATACTACCTTATTAAAAGGGAAATTATGCTCCAAAAAGGAGCAAGGAGCTGTCAAGTAATTAATGACAAAGTAGAATTGGAAAAAAATTTTTTTCTTTGTGATCCCTCAACCCCTCCCATCCCCCAGTCATTCCATCATCCACACAGTTTATCTGGAATATAAAAAGGACATGGTACTCCTCACTTGCTTAAAAACCTGTGATGGCAACTTGTTTTCCAGGGAATAAATTTAGACTCCTTAGTGTGATTACTGAAGTCCTACACAACCTACCTCAGTCCACCTTGCAATTGCCAGCTCGTCTTCTCCAACCACACTCTACAGGAGCCCCAGGTGAGCTGTGATTTCCTAAACACCGGGGCTCCTTCTTTTCCTCTGTCCAAAACTCTGTTGTGTGCTGTCTGACCTCCCATCTGGTTGCTAATTGTCTGAAGGCAAGAATCAAATTTTAAAGACATCATTAATCCCTCTTAAAATTAGCAGAGCTCCTGGAAAATAGTAGATGTTCAAATAGTTAGAAAGTATAAAAGTAGTTTTCAGATTAAGGAAAGAAACTGGGACAAATACAATTGATGTTCTGTCAACCTCACACATTTTCCAATTTCCCCACCCCAGTTTCCATTCAGAGTAGGTCCCAGTGTCACCAAATGCAAAGGGCTTGCCACTTGCGGTGCATCGGCCAATAGATCAGCCCAAGTCCTTTTGGTTTGAGCAAATAATTTTTATTACTTGCAGCAGCAAGTAAGGGAACTTGCTCTCAAAGCACTGTCTCCCTCTGGGGTCAGTAGAGGAAGCCTTTATTTAGTGTATCACAGAGCAGGGAGCTCACATATACATTAAAGAATATATATATAGTCTATCACTTAGGCATTTTGGTTCAATTGTGCATGCCTATCACATCAACATGCTAGTGCATGCATCGTATTTTAAAAAAATAGTGGAAAACCTCACCCATCAGAGGCGATCTTAGCATTCTAATGAGCTAAAGATAACTTTAGGACAACTCAGGAGTGCTCCTGCACAGCTCCTCAGCCCCAAACCAGCTCAAACTGGCTCACGTAAGGCGCTATCAGGTCAAACATCTAACAAGGAGCTATTAGATGAAACACCTAGCTGGGTGTCTTCTTGGTGGGAACTGCTGAATCTGCAAAACAAAACATGTTCCTTCCCTGTTTTTGTCCCATTCCCTTTGTGCCTTCTGCTAATAGCTTTCAGCCCTCTGATCTGAGTAACTTCGCCACCTTCATAGCTCATTGCATCATAGTGAACACCAGCTAGAAGGGTCTTAGCTTTACCTCTTTTAGCTTGATGACTGAACAGGTTGGAATATAGGGAGAACTGAGTAAAGCCTGACATGCAAACTGAGCCAGGTGGTACCAAGACAGAAAAGCCAGATACTACTCCCAGGATGGTACCACCAACTGTCTCTGACCCTGCTGAGAGGTTCCCAATTCTAGATTTTTCTTCTAGGGTAATAGCAGGTCCAATGCATTAGCTTGGAAAATGAATAATACTTAGTTTGCTATTGCCAATAAGGAGTAAAATTGGACAACTGTGCATTCTATTTTATAGTTTACAATTTCTCATATGTGATCTTATTTAATTTTTATAACAAATGTGGAAATGGGAGTATAGCAAGTTTAACATATTCCAAAAATCGGGTAGCTCCTAAGAAAGGGGAATAAATTGTACACAGGGGAGGGTATGTCCTATGATGAGTGCTGTGAATTGTATAAGACTGACGAATCACAGACCTGTACCCCTGAAACAAATAATACATTATATGTTAATAAAAAATTTAAAAAAAAAGAAAGGGGAATAATTGTAAAACTTTTCAGAGAGTTCTATTTTGAGCACAACAGTGGAGGAGGCCATCAGGCCCACTCTCCAGTGAAACTGGTGAGAATTCCTTATTAACAATAACAACAATGTCTCTGGAAATGGTTCTAAAAGCATACATCAAATGAATAAATATTTATTAAAAAAATGTACTGAAACTCAGAAAGAACAGCAGGAGTCTGTGGTATTCGAACCAAGACCCTGCTCCTTCCTTCCACCTTCATAGCTCAGTGGCATTAAAAACTTCCCTCTGGACTGTTGCAATCAAGAACACAGGCCTTGTCTCACCCCCATCAAAGGGCTGTCTTAAGAGGGGCAGGACACCAGCATTTCTCATTCTCTCTCCACCACCTACTGCTGATACTACCTTCCAAGTAAGTGAAGCTAAGAGGTAGGGACTCTGTTTTTCGGCCCCCAAGGTGGGGCTTATGCTCCTCAGGTGTGGTGCTACTGAGAACCCTGGGGGTCTGATCACCCATACCCAGGCTCACAGGGTGGAGATTACATGCTGGCGGAAGCAAACCAAGAAGACTGACACCAAGTGCTCAGCATCCAAATTGGGTCACTGAGAGAAAACCTTGCCACAGTTCCCACCCACAGCTCCAAAGCCCAAGCTCAGAGACCTCATCTTGTGGGAGGAGGGAAGCAGCCATAAAACAAAGAACTCTGAATCTTTTCCCAAAAGAACTGAGAGGGTGTGGAAAAGTTCAAGCTTAAGGGTGCTCTCAAAAACAATGGGGGTGGTAATGAAAGACAATTAAGGAGAAACCAATAGATTCATCACATAGAAGCTAAACACCATAAGCTGGCTAGTCTCTTGGAAAGAACAGGATAAGAGACAGCTCAGAGGATTACTCCCTGGGTCAAAACAAATGTCAAACACTGACCTTGGGAACTATCCCTTAAAAGCAGTCCACATCTGACTGAATTGTTTTGTGGACCACATGCCTCAGAGCATTGTCGAAAACATTCAGCCAGCGATTAGTGAAGCTTAGTAGCTTCCCTTGGTCAGGAAAAGAGATAGTCAAAGAGAGCCCTGCCCACACCACAGTCCACCCAGCATGACTGTGGGTATTACCCAAACCCATAATCCTGAGGAGCACTATCAGAGGCTTCACACTACAGGAGGGAAATAAATTTCCTTAAAATAACACAGCCAGCCACTAAAAGATTAAGCAAGATAAAAAGGCAAATAACAATAACAAGCTCTGGAAGAGAGGACCAGAGCCCAGAGTTGGTATAAGATAGTATCTCAAATGTCCAGTTTCCAGCACAATTCATAAGATATGCAAAGGAAAAGAAAAATATTACCTGTGCACCAGAAAATTATAAAGTACGTAAAACACACCACCTGTGAGAGTGGCTAGATATCTGATTTAACAAAGACTTTGAAGTAGCCATCAAAAATATGTTCAATAAACTACAATAACACTAAATGAAAGATGTAATGGTAGGTATAAAGACAATGCTTGAATTCTTTTTTTTTTTAAGATTTTATTTATGTATTTGACAGAGAAAGACACAGCGAGAGGGGGAACACAAGCAGGGGGAGTGGGAGAGGGAGAAGCAGGCTTCCCGCAGAGCAGAGAGCCCAATGCCGGGCTCGAACCCAGGACCCTGGGATCATGACCTGAGCCCAAGGCAGACACTTAATGACTGAGCCACCCAGGCGCCCCTAGTTCTCGAATTCTTGAAATAACTCAATTAGGGAGGTTAGTTCCCTACTAGACAGATGAAGACATGGACACTCAAATTCAAGAACTTCCCTGGGGTCCCAATATAAGGGGTGGATCTTTACAAAGAGGGCTTGAAGGGAATCTGTATTATGAACATTTCTGTATAACTATATTTCTGGATAACTAATCTGGAGGAAAGCTTATTCTAAGGATTTGTCTGACTCCAAGAGAAGAAGGCCTAAAATCAAAGAACACATGCAGAAGAACCACATATTTTCACAGACATTCTCTAGAAGTCCAGACAGATGCTTGAACCATTTCTTGTCCTCTGTCTCATAACCAGACTTTCATATCTTGGCAGTTACATATAGTGAGACTCGCAGAGAAACCACCTGATATTTATTTTAGAATCACAGTGTATTGGCTTAACTAAATGTGTTTTAAAAGCCCCCAAATAATGAAATTGTTTGTCAATCCAAACTGTTGGCAGACATATTGTGTCTAATGTCTTCTTGGATCTGATTGCTTTCTGGACCTGGCATTACAAACACAACTGATTTCAGGGCAGAGCTGGTAATCTAAATATGGTGCCATAGCAAAGTGCAACAGGGGTGGGTGGGACCTGCGGCTAACCACACAGCCTTGCCATGTGCCGGTCAAACCCACACTGCAAGTGGTCACTTTGCAATCCTAGTCTAAGAGAATGGCCTACAACCCCCCCTTGCCTATTATGGGACTCCTCTTCTCCTCTCAGCCCTGAGGAGGAGAAAAGAAAAGTGGGTGTTGCCTCACCCTTCTTCCATTTAACAAAGGATTTAGGCCAGCAAGCATTTATTTACCTCTCCGAGACACGAGGCCATCCGGAGAGGATTGCAAAGCTGAATTCAGTAACAACAACAACAACAATGGAAACAGGACAATGAAACTGTCCCTATCCTGGAACAGCTTGGTTCTGCCGTCAGACGGACTCGCAGGGGCCTGGACAGCGCATGACGAGTTCTGTCATGCCGGCAAACAGCAGTGAGCGAATTCACGCAGAACATAAACACACTTTGAACCAAGAGCACTCCGAGTTAGTATCTGCAGTGACTTGACTTCAGGCTCTGAGAGCAGGAGAGGGCTCCTGGAACTCAGAGACATGGGACGCTGCGGAGGTCAGAGTTGAAATTTCTGCTGCATGGAGAGTCACAAACATGCTTCCCAAGTGTCTTCTCAACTCCTGGTTTATTTCAGTGCTAAGTCCTCTTCATCACGGTGGCCAGCTCAGTCATCTCTCATAACATGGAGGTTGCTCACCACAAGCACTGGATTTTAGACGCCGGGAGTGGGGTGCACTGTGATGTTCTGGGCCAAGCCCCCTGGGGTCTGGGCGGCCAGGGTCCATCCACACTTGTAAGTGGTGTGGTGAAGGTCAGAGCTCCATTTCCTATCTCAAAGTTCTTTTCCTTTTCCAGCTTTCCTTATCTGAATTACTCCCTGTGTTAATATATATGCTGCATTTTGCTATGTAAAAGTTTTAATTAAAAAAAATCCTTTCTCATAAGTAAACTGTGAGCTCACTGGGTAGTTACGCTTTGGCTGTGCCTCTTTGCCCAAGCACCTGCGTAGTGGGTGCTCCCGAGTCAGTGTGGGAACTGGAGGCGATTTTGAATCCTCAGTGATCTGACAGCAGTAATTCAAGGAGAAGTGACCTCCAAATCAATATGTGCACATGAAATATTAAGATTATTTCAATGTCCTGGGCGCCTGGGTGGCTCAGTTGGTTAAGCGACTGCCTTCGGCTCAGGTCATGATCCTGGAGTCCCCGGATCGAGTCCCGCATCGGTCTCCCTGCTTGGCAGGGAGTCTGCTTCTCCCTCTGACCCTCCTGACCCTCCCCCTCTCATGTGCTCTCTCTCAGTCTCTCTCTCTCAAATAAATAAATAAAATCTTTAAAAAAAAAAAAGATTATTTCAATGTCCTTATCTGTAAATTAAAATGAAATAATGACCCAGAGGATATTAGGAGGCTTAAGTATGGTGATATATGTAAATATACTCTGTAAATTACAGCTCATTGATGAGCATAAGTAGGTACGATAAGGTTATGATATTTTAAAATGAATGACAGTTTTGAGCATCTCTTGGGTTCTTTATTATCTAATGTGGAGATGGGTACTCTGGGGCCACACAGCCGATAATACTATGAAAATCTTGAAAAACAAAAGGAAGACCTCTTCTCTGAATTACTAGTCTTTTAACAGGAACTTAGTAGGAGAAAACTATAAAGATCAGAGTCTTAGGGTCCTTCTGTGATGTCCATTGCTCTATGCCACCTGGGCTGTGTGCTTTCACAAACTTACCTGCGTTTGAGAAATTTGAGTGGACACATTGAACATTTTGCTTTATTGGGGCCAAACAAACTGTCTGACCTTGGATTTTATAAGACTCAAAACAGTAAAATTCTATTATGGTAAATTTTTTTTTATTATTATTATGTTGTGTTAATCACCATACATTACATCATTAGTTTTTGATGTAGTGTTCCATGATTCATTGTTTGTATTATGGTACATTTTTACCTTTAAAGTATCATATATATTGGCGATCATAAGACTGGACAAATTTGGTTGTAAAAGAAATACTTCTTTCTTTTTTCCCCTCTAAATTAAAAAAAAATCATTAATGGCTTAAGATTAGAGACAGGATAATATGTATTAGCTTTATTCTTCTATCTGTAAAAAAAATTATGAAACAATTTTACATCCCAGGTAAAGTGAAAGAAACTCCAGATTAGTTAAGATGGTCCAATAATGGAAGGAGCGCTTAGGCTCATCAGAGGTAACATGTCATACCTTCAACACCAGCCAAACCTCGGGTGCAAGAGGAAACCAAGGAGCTGGCCCGCACATACAGGTGTTAGAGCCAGAAATCTGCCCCCTGCCAGGGTGTGGGCCCAAGGCGAAGCCTGACCCCAAGCGTGGATACTAATGGGCAATACATTGAACTTTATTTTCAAATTTGTGGAAGGAGGTAATCACTTGATCGCCCACTCAAGTGGGAGAAAAGCCTTCTCTTCTTTAACATAAGTAGTATAAGAAAGAAATAGCTATTGATTTCAAAACAGTGATGCCCAGGTGTGGTATAGTTACTGTAGGATGGGAACCTGGAATCGCCATGTTAAAGATTGTCTCAGTTGTTTCTATTGGTAGCCAAGGTGGAGAACAAAGGCCTAAGGCTTCTTAAAATTTCTGACCCGTTACTCTGCCAATTCTGATCCATAGGTCTGGGTGGGTCTGCGTTTCTAACAAGCTCCCAGTTGAGGCCAGAGCTGTTGGCCTGAGGTCCACCCTGCGAAAAGCAAGGACCCAAGCTTTGCTCTCCTGGATTTAGACTTGTCTTGTTTACAGTTAGCTAGTGTGATCCATGTCCCACTCACCCCATTCTTCCCTAGGACAGGCACACTTCAGGATAACATGTCTCCAGTGTCATCCTTTTATTTAATGATTATGAAAGCGTGAATTATCCTTAAAGTAATTATGCTAATGCATTTAAATGGTATTCTTCTATGGGTAGGGAACTCTAATTTGGTATTTCCCATGCTTTGTTGATCATCAGAATCACCTGGGAGCCTTAAAAATCTGATGGGAGTCCTCCCCAGCAAAGGTGGGTGGTAGGAGGGAAGAAGCAACTTTTTAATTACACCTGCAGGAGGTTCCGACATCTACACTGTACAGGTTTATAAACATTTGCAGAAGGTAACTGATGAAACAAAACCATTTCCTTCACTCTCAGTCTATGTGAAAGTACAACAAACTGCAACTTAGACGTCAGAACCTGTGGGAGTGTTGTTTTGTCATAAAGTGTAGGAGAAATCCAGCCAAAATACATAAGCTATAAACATATCTGTGGCAGCAGCAAAGTCCCATAGTTAAAAAAAAAAGCCAAAATAATGGTTGAGGGGGTATAGCTCAGGGTACAGCATTTGACTGCAAAATAATGGTTGATTTTTGGCCTGAAAAGGGGCAGTGAGAGTTGGAATGGCAGAGAAAATCATGCCACCCAATAGTCCTCCATCTAGGAGAGTCCAAGCATCTCTGCCTCACTGAAGAGCCTCTTTTGGCCTCCAGACCTCAGATCAAGGTGGCCGCCATCTTGCCTAGGGAGGAACTAAATCTCCCCAGAGAATTAACAAATCAGCCACTCCACCAGACAGGCACAGTTTATAAACAGTAACTTTGTGCAATTCTCAATTATGATGAGGTTCAGGAAAATGAAATCAGCTGGCAAATTTATTTCTTGCTCTTACATTAATGTTCTTAATATGCTCACTATTCCTTATTTCTCTCCCTTTCTGCAGCACAGGCTAGGGAATCAGCACTGTTTTAGGTTCAGTCCTATTCCTCATGAAATGTGTGAACTGATTCAGCCAGACATTTGATTCCTTTAAAGTCTCAGGGCCTTTATGGTTGGTTCTACTGTGAAAATCAGATGGGTTGTGGGAATTAGAAAACAGAAATGGGAGAGTCTTATGATTTCCAGCTTCCTGGGGCCCCTGGAGCATTCAGGCTCTTTTCTTAACCCTCGTACTTCCATGTTTCGGCCGCTGGTTCCGCCTTTATACATGGCTTACCTTCTTCCACCTGCACACAGAGTACAATTCACACTAATTTTGAGGATGGTTTTTTTTTCACTTGACTCTTGCTATTCTCAGTTATTTCCTGGGCCCCCCGCCCACTGTTTCCACTCTGCCCAAATTGGTTTTTCTTCCTCCTGCTTCTGATAAACACTGCCTACATTTTGGCCACTTCACCATGCCTTATTTGTACATCTATCTTGTCTCATCCACGTAGTTATGAGCAACTTGACTTCAAGAATGAGATTTTAGTCACCCTCACAGCCCCTGGTACCTGGTAGACTCTCTGTGCAGGCATATCAGTTTGAATCAATCTTCAAATCTGTCCAGAGAGCCTGTTAGCTAGGATGTGGAGTAAGCAGGGAGAGGGCCTGCTTTATATCCTCCCTGCTACACACAGGGCATGAGTGTCTCAGTCAAATGTTGAAAATCATCCTAATCTCATTTGTCGAAAAATGTGTGAAACTCAAAATAAAAAAAAAAATTTAAAAATGACAACAATACTTTTTGAAACCTCAAGTTTTATTTAGTTTAGAATTTGCTCCTCTCCATTGTAAACGGAGCTCAAATGTGAATGCAAACTCTTTACGAAAACGAACGATTGAATTCAACGATGTTTTGGGAGGCTTAATGCACCCTTACCTTCACTTTTATTTTAGCCCCTTAAGGATAACATTTCATGCCTAAGGAGAAAGCATCTTGCAGTATTCTTCTGACGCACAATGTGCTAATTCTCTGGGCTAATTTTTCAAAGAACAAACTTGAAGCTTCCAGAGGATGTGCTAATATGTTGAAAGAATCTCAGAGAGGAGTTTTGAAGATTTGTTTATGTTTAAAATGCAGACTTCAGAAAAACACTTTCATTTATGGCTGTGTTTAATAAGCAGTGCTGTCCTGGCGTTCTTACTTTTTTCCTTTGTTTTTTGTTTTGTTAACAGTCCATTTAAGGTTTGGTACTGTTTTTGTGGAGCGTTTCAAATGTGCGTATAGCATGACCTATTCTACGGAAGAAAGAAGTCTGAATTCACAGCCAGAAAGCTCAGATGGTTGTGGCCCAAACCACGTCCTTGGGAATCTGAATTAAAATAATAGTGCAGGATCCACGCAATCTGGGTACCGGTCTTTCATTGTGGAAGAGTGGGCTCTTTAAATTTGAAAATTAGGAACACAATAAAAAGATTAGATAAGAGAAGCTGAACTCACCTTACAGAATTACAAGCTCCGAGGAGGGGCAGGCGGTATATTCCAAATAGGTGGTTTGGGGCACAAAAGCAGGTAAGTTCTCTCAGCTTCGCATGAAATGACTCGGCCTGTAATCTACAAACATAGAGCCCACTTTTCTTCTTCTTCTGAGTTCCCTCCTTCTTGGGAAAAGCGAGGGTTCTAATTCAATCCAGAAATTTAGGCATAGGTACTAATACTTCAAAGAGAAAATTAAAAGCCAAAAAGCCAGCTGAGAACCCTGAAATCTGATCCTCCTGCCCGAGGCTTAGAGATCATTCTCCACCCTGGGGCTGCGCATCTTGGGCATGCTGAGCATGCAGGCAGTCCCCGCAGGACCTGCTACCGAAGCCCAGGGCCATGCCTCCTTGGAAGCAGGTGGGCAGGAAGCTGTGCCCAGGGCACGATGGGAGATGAGGTCCACTGCCCGTTGTTCTAGTTGTGCATTCTTAGGGAGGAGAATGTCCCTCCCACCAAAGTCAGTCTGAGCCCCCACTGGGCTGCTCTCTGAACTTACCCTAGACACCCAATCTCCCAGGCTTCGCCACTTCTGGATCGCAGAATGAAGGACTGGCTGTGGGCTCTGTCACTGGCCCTGTGCCAGGTCTGGAACCAGTCCCCCACCCCAGCTGGTGACCCTGGGTGCATTTGTCCCTGGCGTCCTTCATTGATTGTTGAGTTTATTTGAAGACATTTTCGTGAAATATTCTAATAATTCCTGAACTTAGAGGAAAGGGTTAGGGTCTTAAGCTTCTTCATCTCAGGATATTCTTTGCCCCCCCTGCAATTTTTAAACATTATTCCCAGAAGATCTCTGGCATTTTATTCAAAAAAAAAAAAGAGAGAGAGAGAGAGAATATTGGTAGATATGTGAAACTATTCTACCTTCCTATAGATTCAGAATCCTGGAACTTGGGGGAGGGGAAGAACTGACCTGCCTGCCTTAAGGGGTTGTGGGGTGGGGCACGAAAAAGGGTTGTTCCGCTTAAAAAAATTCTGCTTCACAATGGATGTATTTTGTGTCTGTTGGTATAAAAGAAAACGCACACACATAGTAGAAAGCAATTAGAAGGAAGTTTATTTCACCTTAAAATAAAAAAAAAAATGACGACAAACAAAATCTCCTTCAGGTTTAAGCTCACCAGGCACCTTTAGTTAATTATGCATGAATATGTTTCAGTATAACATATATATACAGCAACACCCTGTAGGTTACATACATTGATGTTTCTGACAAAACACTAGCCTACAGGATGCCAGTCTCTGGTTACTCATTATCCTCTGGTAAGCTCCTTTTTCTCCTGCTCAGCTTAACCACCGTGTCTGCGTCCACAGATACCTCTTCTTCGTTTGGGACTTGGGAGGTCTTCTAGCCTATAAGAAGGGTTAAACTTCATGCCTCCCAGTTGGAGCTTGAAAGTTACTTCCTAATTGAGGAATGGACTAAAAATTAGATTTCTAGGTTGGCAAGAAACCTCAAACTTTGTACTTATGACTGCTGACTGTTCTCCCTGAATATGCAATTCATGGCATTTCTGATTCACCATTTTGTGCCCAGTGACTTGGTCTCCACAAGGACCAAATACCATGTTATGCTAAACTAAAGCTGAAGCCACACCGAAATGTAAACATATAGTGACCTTTAGCAGAAAATAGTAAAAAAGGAAAAAAAAAAGAAAAAAAGAAATATTGTGGTTTAAAAATAAAGTACATATATGTGTGTGTATGTATTTTTATTTTTATTTTTCTAACTAAGAGTATTTGTGAGAAAGTGGCCTCATTTAACCATGAAAAGTTTGGACAGACTGTCTCTTAAGTTCCTTGCTGCATGGTGGTTCTTTGAAAAGAAAATCTCCAAATCTGGTTTTAGTCTTGTAGTAGGTTTTTTTGTTTTCATTGACCATAGGCATGTCTCTTTTGCTAATCATTAGTTTCATTTTTCTTCTTTAAATGTAACCTTTGTCATGCCCAGTTTTTCGTAGATATGAACCGACTGGACTTTGGTGCAGCTTCCGGAGTGGGTGCCCGAGTGGGTGAGAGGGAAGTCCTGTGTGAGAGCTGCTGGTGGAGACCGGGTGGCTTTCTGTCCGCCTCCAGCTCATGCCCCCCACTCCATGGCACCCCAGCCTCCAACTTCAAAGACAGGAGCTCAAAATAACCAGTGAACAGGACAAACCCCACATCCCGTCGAAGCAAACCAGCCTGCACTGGGGCTCAGCAGTTCTGGGCTCTCACAATCTGCTAACTATCTGGGTTTTTCTGCAGCTGTCATGTGAATTATTTCTACCAATTTTAATTGACAGAGGTTTGTTTTATGGCTTAGCATTTGGTCCATACTGGACAGGTCTCCTTGTACATTCGAGGAGAGTGTGTATTCCGCTGGTGTTCTGTGGAGCAATTTACAGACTTCTATTGGATTGAACTGAAATATAGGGTTGATGAAGATTTTTATTACCTCGTGTACCTTCTCTCATGTTGTGCTATCCATTATTGAAAGTGAGATGCTGGGGGAAGAGGAAAGATGGCGGAGGAGTAGGGGACCCTATTCCAACCGGTCCCCAGAATTGAGCTGGATATCTACCAGACCACTCTGAGCACCCACGAAACCAGCCTGAGATGTAAGAAGATCTGGATCTCTACAAACAGAATATCGCAGGCAGTTGGTTTTGAGGTTGGTTTTGACTAACATAACATAATAAAATTTAAAAAAATAAATTAAAAAAAAATTAAAAAATTAAAAAAAAAGAATAGAGCTACCCTATGACCAAGCAATTGCACTACTCAGTATTTACCCCAAAGACACAGATGTAGTGAAAAGAAGGGCCACATGCACCCCAATGTTCACAGCAGCAATGTCCACAATAGCCAAACTGTGGAAAGAGCTGAGATGCCCTTCAACAGATGAATGGATAAAGAAGATGTGGTCCATATATACAATGGAATATTACTCAGCCATCAGGAAGGATGCATACCCAACTTTTACATCAACATGGATGGGACTGGAGGAAATTATGCTAAGTGAAATAAGTCAAGCAGAGAAAGTCAATTATCATATGGTTTCACTTATTTGTGGAACATAAGGAATAGCACAGAGGACATTAGGAGAAGGAAGGGAAAAATGGTGGGGGGGGAATTGGAGGGAGAGATGAACCATGAGAGACTATGGACTCTGAGAAACAAATAGGGTTTTGGAGGGGAGGGGGGAGGGGGGATGGGTTAGCCCGGTGACGGGTATTAAGGAGGGCACATACTGCATGGAGCACTGGGTGTTATACGAAAACAATGGATCGTGGATCACCACATCAAAAACCAATGATGTATTGTATGGTGACTAACATAATAAAATTAAAAAAAAGAAAGTGAGATGCTGATGTTTCCAACCGTTCTCGTTGAATTGCCTGTTTATCCCTTCATTTCTGTCCATTTGTTCTCCATGTATTTTGGTACTCTCTTGTTAGGTGGTATGATTATAACTGTCATATAGTCCTAATATACTCGCCCTTCTATCATTACACAGTGTTCACCTTTATTCCTAAAAACAATTTTTTGGTTTGTTTTAAAAATGCTCTCTGATACTAATATAGCTGTTCTAGCTTTTTTGTGGTTGCTGTTTGCCTGATCTTTCTTGATCCTTTTGCTTTCAACCTGTTGGTATCTTTGAATTGAAAGTGTATCTTTCATAGACAGTGTATGTATGGATCTTGTTTTTTAAAAATTTTTATCTGTATATTTCTGCTTCTGCGTGGACTATCTAATCTATTCATATTTAATGTTATTGACATAACTGTATTTATATCTGAAAGATTACTTTCTGTTTTCAACATCTCATGACTTTTTTGTTTCTCTTTTTCCTTTACTGCTTTCTTTTGCGTCAAGTGCATTTTTAAAAATATAGCAGTTTAATTTCTGTAATTTTTTTTTCACTGTATGTTTGAGTTGTTTCCCTAGTAGTTGTTCAAGTTCTTACCACGGACATCTTCACTTATCAGACACACCTTCAGATGTATATGACCTTAATTCTAAGAACTCTAGAAACACCATACCCATATGCTTTTATTCTACTTCCCCTCTCAGAGTGACATTATTTATTTATTTATTTTTTAAAGATTTTATTTATTTTTTTGACAGAGAGAGACAGCGAGAGAGGGAACACAAGCAGGGGGAGTGGGAGAGGGAGAAGCAGGCTTCCCGCGGAGCAGGGAGCCCAATGTGGGGCTCGATCCCAGGACCCTGGGATCATGACCTGAGCCAAAGGCTGATGCTTAATGACTCAGCTACTCAGCTACCCAGCTCCCCATTTTTTTTCTAATTTTTGCTTAACATATCCTTTTTTTTTTTTAATTTTATTATGTTATGTTAGTCACCATACAATACATCATTAGTTTTTGATGTGGTGATCCATGATCCATTCTTTTCATATAACACCCAGTGCTCCATGCAGTACTTGCCCTCCTTAATACCCATCACTGGGCTAACCAATCCCCCTCCCCCCTCCCCTCTAAAACCCTGTTTGTTTCTCAGAGTCCATAGTCTCTCATGGTTCGTCTCCACCTCCAATTTCCCCCCCTTCATTTTTCCCTTCTTTCTCCTAATGTCCTCCATGCTATTCCTTATGTTCCACAAATAAGTGAAACCATATAATTGACTTTCTCTGCTTGACTTATTTCACTTAGGGTTAACCCCCCCCTTTTTTTTGACATTATTTGTTATAAATATATTGCATGTATAGGTGTTACAACCTCAACATTACATTACTATAAATTTTATTTTATACAATCTTTTTTTTCTTTAATAAACTGAGAGAAGAAAAGAGAGTAGGTGTATACTTACAATTTTTGTTTTATTAACCTCATGATTTGTTTCTGGATCCATTCCTTTCTTCTGTGGATCCCGTTACCATCTGGGATCATTTCTTTAACCCAATAGAATTCTGTTCCCATCCATCTCTTTTGTGTCATTACTGGAAAATACATTTCTGTGTTTTAGGCCAAATAGTACATTATATACATATGTTTTATATAATTGCATTTTAAATCAGTAAGAGAAGAAAGCAGAAGCAATATGCATTTATACTTTCTGAAAATAATCACATGATTGCCTTTATAAGTTCTCTTTGTTTTATAAGGTGGATTCAAATTATTGTCTGGGGTCCTTTTTTTTCTGCCCGACGAACTCCCACTAGCATATCTTTTAAGGAAGTTTTGCGAGGAACACATCTCCTGTTTTTGTTGATCTCAGAATGTCTTTATTTCACCTCCATTTTTAAAAGATAGTTTTACTGGATACGGGATTCTGGGTTGACATATTTGTTGTTGAGCACTTAGAATATGTTGCCCCACTGCATTCTAGCCTCTGCTGTATCTGATAAATTGGCTGTTTATCTTATCTGGGTTCACTTGTAAGTGCTTTGGTCATTTTGAAAATTTCTCCTTGTTTTAGGCTTTCAGAATTTTTACTATGAGTTGCCTTTACATTTATTCTAATTGGAGCTTGTGTAGCTTGCTGTGTGTGTTAGTGAATGTTTTCAGTAAATTTGGAAAGTTTTCAGTCATTATTTCTTTGAATATTTTTCTACTCCTTCACTCCTCCGTGTCTGGGAAATACATTGCGTCTTTGGTGCATTTGATGACGTCCCACATTTCTCTGAGGCTGCTTGTTTTCCTTCATTCCTTTTTCTTTCTGTTGTTTGGACTGTATGATCTCACATGATCTTTTTTCAGTTTTTCTAATGCTTTCTTCTGCCAGCTCAAATCTACTGTTGAGCCTGCTAAGATTTTTTTTTTAATTCAGTTACTGTATTTTTCTTTTTCTTTTTCTTTTTCTTTTTAAAGATTTTATTTATTTATTTGAGAGAGAGAGAATGAGAGACAGAGAGCATGAGAGGGAGGAGGTCAGAGGGAGAAGCAGACTCCCTGCCGAGCAGGGAGCCCGATGCGGGACTTGATCCCGGGACTCCAGGATCATGACCTGAGCTGAAGGCAGTCGCTTAACCAACTGAGCCACCCAGGTGCCCTATTACTGTATTTTTCAATTCCAGAATTCCCATATGGTTATTTTATTTTATTTTATTATTTTATTGTGTTATGTTAGTCACCATACAATACATCTTCAGTTTTTGATGTAGTGATCCATGATTCATTGTTTTTGTATAACACCCAGTGCTCCATGCAGTATGTGCCCTCCTTAATACCCATCACCAGGCTAACCCATCCTCCCACCCGTCTCTTCTCTAAAACCCAATCAATGTGATAGAACATGTTAATAAGGGGAGAGAGAAGAACCAATTGATGCAGAAAAAGCATTTGACAAAATACAGCATCCTTTCCTGATTAAAACTCCTCAGAGTATAGGGATAGAGGGAACATTCCTCAAGTTCATAAAATCCATCCATGAAAAACCCACAGCGAATACCATCTTCAATGGGGAAAAGATGAGAGCCTTTCCCTTAAGATCAGGAACACGTCAAGGATGCCCACTCTCACCACTATTGTTCAACATAGTACTAGAAGTCCTAGCAGCAGCAATCAAACAACAAAAAGAATAAAACGGTATTCAAATTGGCAAAGAAGAAGCCATATGGTTCTTTTAAAAAAAATAATTTGCTATTCTGTATGATGTAAGAACTAATGGTATTTTTTTAAAGGTTTTATTTATTTGAGAGAAAGAGTAAGCATGAGTAGGTGGAGGGGCAGATGGAGAGAGTCATCAAGAAGATTCCCACTGAGTGTGAAGCCCTCCATGGGGCTCCAACCCACAACCCTGAGATCATGACTTGAGCGGAAGTAAGAGATTTAACCAAATGAGCCACCACCCAGATGCCCCAAGAACTAATGGTTATTGAGAGCTCATTATGTGTCAGGCCCCACTGTGAGTGTTACATTTGTACTGGTTCATTTATATTCACATTAACCCAAAGAAGGACTTACTATTAGCACCATCTGAGTTTAGGGTTGTGGAGACTCAGGTGAAAGGAACATAGGCAAGCTGCCCCAGGCCCTGCCTAGTGAGTGGGAGAGCCAGGGCTCTGCACAACATGGTTTGAGCCCAAGATGCATGCCCTCAGCCCACTGCCCTCCGCCCACTGCCCCCACCTACCGAGTGCTCAACAGCGCTGTGCCCCCTTCTCTACAACCTCATCCTGACATTTTCATCTGCTATTTCATCAAAAATTGGGTAGTAGATTCTACAATTCTAGAACAATATAAAAGTATCATATGTGATTTTTCACTAAGCCAAGGTATCCAAAAATATTGTAGAATTCATCCTTAATTATATTTCAAATGTTGGGCCTAACTACAATTACTTCTGTACCTTCCTACCAAAGATCAGATTTTTACTAATTACATCATCAATGGGTCAAGATATGTGTGTCAAGAGAATTCATCTACCTTATTAGTAGACTGCCTCATATACTCAGTACTTTCAAATACAGAAATACTCTGATAATATAAATTTACAAATAATAGATGTCTCCTTAAACATCCAAACTTATTCTTACAATTCAAGCACTTAGTGCAGAAAATTTTGTAACATGTATATGCTCCTTCTGTAAATTAGAATATCTTTGCTAACAGCTTAGCCTTTTCACAACAGATGAAGGTTATTCTGTATGTTGAACAATAACACAGCATTGTTCTAAAACCCACTAAGATGTGCACAACCACTTTCCCCTTAAATGGACATGCATCTTTGCAACATTTCGTCATTTGATTAGGAGAGTTTTTATATTCTCTCTTAAATATCACATTATAGACCATCTAACCTAGTTTTCTTAATGCACTTGCTTCTATAAAACCCCCACCTCCCCTCCATCTCTTCTTATGATAGCTAAACTGAGAAAGTAATGAACAACTTAATTAGAAGCTAGTGTTTAATGTAAGAGTAAATAGGTAAAGAGCATCAGCCTGATGGATTCCTTTATGGGTAAATTTTATAAGCACTAGAGCATGGATTCAGATAGCTCGTGTCCTCGCAAGGTAATTCAGCTTGTTTCAAGGTTCTTCCCAGTGTTCCAGACAGTTAAGACAGCCAGGTGAGTGACTGCCAGATGAAAGAGGATTTGCTATATTTATCTTTGACTACTAATGTCCTCAAAAGTGGATAATCATTTTGCAGCAGCGCCATTTACTTGTCTATACAAGCTAAATGCTCCGTTGTAATTATCCTTCAAAACAAGTGCCTACATCTGATGACTGGTCTAGACAAGTGACATTGATGTGGCATAATTCTCATTCCTCTGATGCACCTGTCAGTGACAATCATCTTTCTGAGAATGATGGATAATGTGAACAGTGGACTCCAAAAGGTCTCCCGAGCTTTCTGTGGTTCTGATCCCTTAACTAAAAGTTCTTAGTAATAGGAAGTTCTTTACTTGGAAAGGGAGTTGTCTCAGTGTTGGAAACACACTCCAAATGGCTGGGCTCTAACAGGTGATTTTAGTGACTTATAATGAAAAGTCACCAGAGTCTAAGTGTCTCTGGACGTCACTACTATGACAAGATGTCAACCAGTGAACTGAGGAGCTTGTTCCAACAGTAGGAAGGGATTCAATAAAAACCTCTTATCAAATTAAAAGGATTACAGAGGATCCAGTGAGTTCCCAGAAGCATGCTAGACACATTAATCATGGGGACCACCAAGGCCTGCCCCATGCACCAAGGAGCTCTTGGAGTATAGTCACCATTGTTCTTTAGGTGCTGAATCCCTGGGGTAGTTTTAAAGGTTAGACTGCATTTTCACTGCCACATCATTGAAAGTGAACTTGAAGCTATCAAGGTTTCTCCAAAGAATATTCCCTTGTAACACTTTTTAGAGAATACATGAGAATTTGCTTTGTGGAATTGTTGTTAGAAAATCTGATTTTTTTTATCACTTGTCAAACCCGCACCTATCATATGCTACCTGGTTACCTTCTCTGTCCTCCAGGAGGGAGGGTGGGCAGCAGTTCGGACATTTTTCCTGGCAATGATATTTTAATGCTCAGACTATTTGTCATCTAGAATTTCATCCTTCATCATTCCACCCATTTTTCTTTTCAGCTTTTCAAAGAGGTAAGACAAGAATCTTAAAAGAGGTCAAAGATGGAAGAGCTTCTGAATCAGTGGTTTGGTCTCAGGCAGATGGAAGTCCTTGAAAAGGGTGGGTCAAGTAGCACGTAGACTTCATAATAGGATGCCTAAAACAGAGGCTGGAAATCCTACCAGCCATGCTGTGGATACGTGTAGCATATTGTTCAATGATCAAGATTTCAGGAAAAAAATCAGCATTGGGTTGAAAAGCTTACTTACGTGGCATACTTTCCAAAAGGCAGATGGCTATAAAGGTATTTCTATAACTAAGAGAAGCACAGAACAAGACAGTGGTCAAGGTGTGTCTCAGCATAGAGTTACACACTGGCTCAGTGTATTGGTGTGCTCATGCACACCAATTAATTTTATTTGATACAGAGTTTATTTACTCATTTCTCCATTTATTCAGCATTCATGTAGCATCTAACGGGGACCAAGCATGTGGTAGACATTGAAGAATAATAAGTAAGCCTTTTCTCCACTCTCAAGAAATTCACAATCCAAATGGTGACAGATGCAGAGACTAACTTTTCTTCTTTTTTTTAGTTTTATTTTATTATGTTAGTCTCCATACAATACATCATTAGTTTTTGATGTAGTGATCCACGATTCATTGTTTTCGTATAACACCCAGTGTTCCATGCAGTATGTGCCTTCCTTAATACCCATCACCAGGCTAACCCATCCCCCCACCCCCTCCCCTTTAACACCCTCAGTTTGTTTCTCAGAGTCCATAGTCTCTCATGGTTCGTCTTTCCCTCCAATTTCCCCCCCTTCATTTTTCCCTTCCTTCTCCTAATGTCCTCCATGCTATTCCTTATGTTTCACAAATAAGTGAAACCATATGATAATTGACTTTCTCTGCTTGACTTATTTCACTTAGCATAATTTCCTCCAGTCCCATCCATGTTGATGTAAAAGTTGGGTATTCATCTTTTCTGATGGCTGAGTAATATTCCATTGTATATATGGACCACATCTTCTTTATCCATTCGTCTGTTGAAGGGCATCTTGGCTCTTTCCACAGTTTGGCTATTGCAGATATTGCTGCTATGAACATTGGGGTACATGTGGGCCTTCTTTTCACTACATCTGTGTCTTTGGGGTAAATATCCAGTAGTGCAATTGCTGGGTCATAGGGTAGTTCTAGTTTTAATTTTTTGAGTTACCTCCACACTGTTTTCCAAAGTGGCTGTACCAACTTGCATTCCCACCAACAGTGAAAGAGGATTCTTCTTTCTCCACAACCTCGCCAAAATTTGTTGTTTCTTGCCTTGTCAATTTTTGCCATTCTAACTGGTGTAAGATGGTATCTCAGTGTGGTTTTGATTTGAATTTCCCTGATGACTAATGATGAAAAACATTTTTTCATGTGTCTGTTAGCCATTTGTATGTCTTCTTTGGAGAAGTGTCCGTTCATGTCTTCTGCCCATTTTTTGACTTGATTATTTGTTTTCTACATAGAACTCAGAAAAAGGTACCTCAAGGTCTAAAACTATAGAAGAGGAAGTCACTAACTGTGCCTTGTGAGGATCCAAAGAAGGCTCTGCATGCTGGGTTGTCAAATAAGACCCAGTGTTTATCAGGCTCAAAGGATGCCATGTATTTCCTGGATGTGTAAACAAAAGAAACAGGATGTGTATCCAGAAAAGTAAGCAGCGACTGGATCGGGCGTGAGTTTACCAAATTACAAAGTGTGAAACTTCACCTCACCTGATGTTTCAGAGCACGAGGAGGAAGCATTCAGGATTTGACTGTCAACGTTAGCGTGGCGGTAGAGAAAACCTGGGTGGGGAAGGGCAGGCCTCGGAAGCAAGCAGTCCCAATCGCCATCAGTGATGATGAAGATGTGATGGAGACATTGCCGTGGAATGAAGAAGGAGTCAGAGAAGTCAAGGTGAAAAGTAACATACTTGATGACTCAGGCGACACTGGGGAGTGGGGAGGGAGGCGTCTAGGAAGTCTGATGGGCATCTTCAGCATAAATGAGAACACTGACATCAGAATGGAGGGGAATAGAAGGAGTGCAAACTGGCTGGGTGTTCACAGTGTCTGGTGTCATACTAACTCCTTTCCATGGGTTCTCTTATCTCATCCATACAGTAACACACCATCCATATAATATGAAAGGAGACACTGTTAATATTTGCGTTTTACAGATGAGAACAGCAAGGCTTAGGGAAGTTAGGCAACTCTCCCCATCAACAACTCTTAGATGGAAAAGGCAGAAAGAGCAAAAGGATCCCCGTCTTTCTCGGTCCTGTAGGTGCAACAAGTGGGCCTACTTCATTCCTTCCCTCTGCCTCTCTCTTTGCTGGAATGAAAACCTCTTAAGGAAAACATTTGTATCCAATGCGGCCCACTTTCCCTCTAGTACCTATTAAGTGCCCAGCACACAGCAAGTGTGAAAAGACTGTCGCTTGGAACATGCTTGAACCTTGGACATAGAGCTGGTGACACCACTGCCCTAGACTCTAACGGCATTGCTTATTGGTACCTTAAAATCCGCATTTGCTCGGGATTGCTGTGACATAGAGAAAAGCACAACCGAACACTAACAGTAACTGCCAGGGATGTTCCAACGGGCCTCAAAAGGGCACAGGTTGGCTCTGAAGCCATTATCTCTAGTGTCCAAACCTACCCTACACCTTGATGCTGGGTCCAGCCTATGAAACATCCTGGTTGCTTTGGCACCTGCTCCCTGGAGGCTCTGCAAACAAGGTCAGGAAAGGAAGCTGGGAAGAAGGGGAGGGACTCAGTCCACATCCCCTCAGCAATGGCTCTCCATCCAGGCAGTGAGAGCTGGTTTCACTTCTCTCGCTTCCCAGCACCTCGGGAACCAGGCTGAATGTACTGCTGTGCTGGCCGGAGGCTCTTCGGGGGGTTCCCCAGCGCTCCCTCAGCACCCCTGGGCTGCCACAGGGGTCCCTTGTGTCTTTCAGTCTTCCCATATCTGGTCAACCAGCTCATTCTATTAAAGTTCTGTCCATGGAAATAAAGAACATCAGTTCCATCTTTCTGACTAGCCGATGACTGACAGAGAGTGTCAGGTGTTTATTTCCCCCTTTTAGCTGAGGAGAACTCTCAGATCCTCCAGCAGAAAACTCTCTCAGGCTGGGAGGCAGGCTCTTGGTCCTGACGACGTAGCTCCCCAGGCACCTGGTAAGGCGCACGTGAGCGAAGCCCGGGAAAGGTCATGCACAGCAGGTCTGTAGATGCCGAGAGGACAGCACCACCATTCAGGCCATAAGGCATCAGCTCTGTAGATGCTCAGACTTCACTGACTTCGTGCACCCAGCTTCAGAGAGGAAGAATAAAAGAACAATTGAATTCTCTAACTTCTTATTTTTTTCTTAAAATGGCAAATTTCCACAGTCCATTACTTTATGGACTAGCTGTTCAACTCACTCCTAAATGATCTAACAGAAACTGTGCCTTAAAATTATTTCTGAGTCAAGCATTCTTGCTCTACAGGGACTGTATAAGCACCGATATTTTCATTGATTTTTTTTAAATATAATCACTTGTTATGATCTTCAATATCTTGCCCTAAAAGACAGTAAACCTCCCTGGTCCAAAACTTCAGAGAGTATCCGCACGGTGCTTAATGATTATCTGTTTTGTTCAGCTAATCGGTCATTTGTACGTGTTTGGCACCAGCTGATAAATGGCAAGCCAGAATAAACTACTGTTTAAATGCCAGCAGAATCCTCTAAAGGGTTGTTAGCTTTTAAAAAAAAAAAAAGAAAGAAAGAAAGAAAAGAAAATTACCTTTGGTCCTGCTCCATGGAATTGGGCATTCGAGTTGTGTCAGCGTATCTGTAGGCCTCATCCCGAGGGTTCTGAACGAAGAGCAGGTGCAAGGGAGGGAAGGAGCCAGGCTACATCCGGGACCGCGTGCATGTCAGAGAACACTCCATCTGTCCTCTCGTTCTCTACGAGTGGGAACCGACTCAGAGAGTTGAACTGATTTGCCCAACGTTATAGAGCTCAGTGGAAGCAGGGCTGAGCCAAGAATTCAGGTCCACAGACATCCAAAACAAGGACGCCTTCTACTCACTTCAGAACATCACCAGTACTAACTAGGATTTTGTGCTTGGACCAAGAGGCAGCAAGCTTTTTCTATAAAGGGCCACGTAGTATGTGTTTTAGGCTTTGCAGTCATCCGGTCCTGGTCATGGCTTCTCGGCTGTGCCCCTGGGCCAGGAGAGTAGCCATCGTGAGCTAATGAGCCTGGTTGTGCTCCAGCAAAATCCTACTTACACAGACGGGCATGGGCCAGATTTGGTTCATTGATGGTTGTCCGCTGACCCCCTGAGTCAGCTCGCCAGAGCAAAGAGGCCTAAATCCCTCGACTTAAGTGGGCTGGAGTTCACTTCTCCCACACTTAGAGTCTCGGCGGATACTGAGAGGCCAATGTGTCGGTGATGTCAGGACCCAGGGAAATTTATGCTTTTTCCCCCCGCAAGCCTTACCATAAAGCCTCCAACCCTGTTCCCCAGATATCTGCCCCCACCCCATCTATCAGCTTTGAATTCCAGCCGGTGAGGATGGCCAGGAGGACGTGGGGACATAGCCATGTCCTCTAAGAGCCAACTCGGAGGTTGCTCACACCACTGTGACTCTCCTTTCATTCGTCACTCCTCGGTCACACGGGCTCCTCCAGCGATTGGAGAAGCTGGGGAGGTGACTAAGATTCTAGCAGCCAGGTACCCTTGCAGGTTCCATTCCCAAAGGAAGGCAGATGGTGGACATTGCAGATAAATAGCACTGCGCCTGCAGCAGATATGAAACCGATAAGGAATTTCTTAGGGTGTGTAAGAAATAAAGCTGCTTTGTTCAGTCATCGAGAGACCCATTTGCTAATATTTCCTTCAGAAACAGCTGCGTCAAGACTACTCTACCCTCCTTACAGGGAAATGTTACTCTCTAGTAGAATGAGCAGAATAGGTCTCGTTTGACTCCACTGTTCAATAGTCTTGTGGGGTTTCGCTCTCTGTGTCCCCATCCGTAAAATAGAGCTTAAGTAGATTGAAAGAGAAGGGTTATGTGAAGGTCGAGATCCACAGCAGGACATCAATAGATCAAAAATATTAGTTCTTCTTCTTCATTATAAAACAGGGAATTAAATATTCATGTTTGTTAAATAAATTTTTCAACACAGGCAAGCTAAATATGATTTAACTCTCAGGCTATGCCTCTTTCTTTCCCCCCTCCCCTTAGCTTTACTGAGGTATAATTGACAAATAACATTGTATATATGTAAAGGGTACAACAAGATCCTTTGATATATGCATATATTATGAAAATATTAAGTTAATTAACACATCTATCACCTCAAATAGCTACCTTATTTTTTGCAGGATAAAAATGCTTAAAATATTTTTTCCTAGCATAATTCAAGTATATAACACGGTATTGTTAACTATTTTAAGTCCTCAGGCCTTATGCGTACAACTGAAAGTTTGTTCCCTTTGACTAGTATCTGCTCATTTCCCACACACACCCCCAACCCCTGTCAGCCACCTTTCTACTCTGTTTCTATGAGTTCATTTTTTAAATTCCACAAATCTGTGATACCCATATAATATTTGTCTTTGTCTGTCTGGCTCATTTCATTTAGTATAATGTCCTCCAGTTTCATCCATGTTGTCTCAAATAGCAGGAGTTCTTTCTTTTTCTTGGCTGAATAACATTCCATTGCATCTGAACGGATAAAGACAATGTGGCATGTATTTTATGGGGACCATGCTAGTATGCTTGTGTGAAAGACTGAGGGTGGATATGCCAAACATGTCCTCAAACCAAATACCAAAAGCTATTTAAGAGAGCCTTGTCATAATGATCTGCCAACACAGATAGGACATGAATCGATGTTTATTGTAGGGACCATGGCACTCAGCTTACTTGGTTCAATAGCCACATTTTGAAAGTATTGGATGCTTGATTCAAATGGTGAAGGCCCTTTCCCCTTGTCCTCAGGCATCAACCCCTCTGTCTCTTGAAATGCTTCAGAAGGCAAAGAAATTGCAAGCAGGGTATTTGTGACATTTTCTTTAGCAAATGGTTGTTTCCAGAGCAGGCAGCCCAGTGAAAGCTTGTTCTAAGATAATGATTTTCATATGTACACAAATTGGTAGCAGCTCCCTTTCCTCCCACATTCGCCACAATGTCATTCTAGACCCCGGATTGGGCATCTTGGTGAAACCAGCAGGGAGTTTTCAAAGAAGCCAGCAGGATAGGGGCGCACCCAGAGCACAGGTTCATTTCTCTCATAAATAAGGACCAAGGCAGGTTGATGTCTGGCTTTCATCCATCCACACACTGTACTAAAAAAGGAAAATATATATAGGGCACTGAGTGGTAAAAACACTCGATGTTCAGAGCCCAGCGTGGTTTGGTGCATTCAGGCATCCCCGGATGGTGAATCCCCGCCCTCCAGGGTGTATTGAGACTTGGTTCTCAATGATTCCATGAACACTTCCCTTGAGTCTCCATCTTCCCTGCTTTGAACCTGCCCAACAAACGGCCGTCTTGTTCTTTGAGCTCACTTTGCTTATTGCACAAGCCTGACAAGGTAAGCCAAGCACTTAACTGTTGGGTTGCTCTTTTCTGGGAAGCCACCTCAGATTGGCCACGTGCACAGCCCCCATCGCAAAGGCTGTGGATGCACAATGTTCATCACGTGACCCTCCAGCAGAGCCATGGCCATGAGAAGAGCCTAGGTACCCAGAGGCCGTCAGTCCAGAGAACCAGCAACAGCCTATAGTCCAATAATGCTGAAGTGATCCAAGCATCCATCGAATCCACCCTCATGGAGTTTGAATGAGAGGCTTGCCAACAGTTGGCAGTTCATGAACAGGACAGAAGATGCCATTGAGAAAGCTTTAAACAGGAGCCCTGAGAAGTGGGTCAGTATGCTAAGCACCAGATCAGGGAAATGTTCGTCCCCACTGCGGCTGCAGACAACCAGAGCAGTGGGCCCTGAATCTCTGTCAAGTTTATGTACCAGGTATATGGCCGATTTAGTCTTCCCTATTCCCCATATCTTTACAGCAAAATAAGGTTTCTTACATTGCCTAAGAAACTCTGAGTTTGTCTATTTCTTGCCACATTCTGTTCGTGACCTTGGATCTCTAAATCTCAGTTCTCACCGCCCTTGCTGTGCCACATTCACTGAGTTTCCTAGAGTGAGAAACAACCAACCTTCCTCTCCTGCCAAGCTCTTCTCCTCTGGAGTGCTCACAGCCTCTTCAACAGGACCTGGTACCTGCTCCACCACCAGGAACCGCTTAACCTAGGCTGCTCCTGCATCACAAACCGTACTGAGGTTTGAAGATCTTCTCAGTACTGATTACTTACTTCCAAATATCTGTAACATCCAGGGTCCCTACCTGGTTCAGTGTGGAGCCACTTACCCACTGACACATGGGGAATAGAAGGCCCTCAAGATTACCAGGCACATTCACCTTCTGTGATGTTTAGAATTTCCTTGGCAATTGATGATCCCCAGCTGCGAACTTGGTATAGTTAGAGTCAGGAGAACCTGGTTCTAGAAACTGTGTTTCCCCCCAGCAAACCTCAGAATCTTGCATGTACATTGGGAATATAGTTTTGCTTCCGTAGACCACTTGCGGAGTAACAGTAATAGCCAGACTAGGACTCACATCATTTGTTACATGTGGTGGTTATAACTGCAACATTTTCAAAACCTTCCCTAAAGCTGATGATGGTTTTTTTGAGCCCATGCTGTAAGGTGTTAACATAATTTTCATAGGTGGATATATATGTCAGAGAACTGTGGGAACATTATATTAAAACTACCTGTTTTTTAAACTTCACTGTCTGCATTTGAGGAGTGACAACATAATTTACATTAGTGGGAGGAATGCTCTTTCATTTGGAAAAATACTTTAATGGTCTTTGGTTATATAAAGATCTTAAGTAACTGAGCCAATTGTAGAAGGAAATTAAAGGAAAAGGAAAGAGAGAGAGACCCCCCTGAGCAATTATTTTACAGAGCACTCTCTCCTGAGGGGCAGAAACAGGGAAACACATCACTGCAGGGATTTTATTTCGGTCTTAAACGATTTTTCCTTTCTTCCCTTAATAGATCTAAACGAGGAATACAAGGGACCTGGAACTAGGCAAAGAGCAAAGCTGGGGGTGGGAGCTCTATTCTGAAGAGTAAGGAATCCAAACAATAGGCCAGTTGGCCAAGGAGGATGTCAGCCACTGGGGACCTCCAATGAAAGAACATGGTCAACAGGTTTTAAGGGCTTTCTAAAAATTCTATTATACCAACTACTGAGTACAGCCTTTTTCACCATTGTAGCTTCTCAGCTTTGTGCAGGATGAGAGGGTAAGTCTGCATCCACGCTTGAGATGGGGCAGGGAGAAGGGGCATCTTTCCTTCCTGCCAGGTATTCCTGAGCCCCTGGAGAAGCCAACAGCTCTGTTTCTGTTGTGCCGGCAGGTGATTTGGGTTAGGAAACGGGAGCAAATCCTGCAGCTTATGTACAGAACAAAACGTGACAAGATGGGTCTGAGGAAGGTGAGACTCAGAGACTCTCAAAACTTCAGTTAGTTTTCAGAAAATCAAGGAAAGGGAGCCCAATAAAAGCAGGGAATCTCTGCAGCCATGCATAGCCCAAAGGTTTCACTGAATGTGAGTACATCAGAGAGATTTTGGACATGCCTCAAACCTGGAGCTACTTTGTATATCCGCAGAGGCTGAAGTCCTATCCTACAGATGAGGCAACAGGATGTAATGAGGAACAAAAGTTGGCTTTGAGCCTACGTGGTGTTGGGTAAGTTGCTTAAATTCTGGGACTCAGTATCGTCAACTACAAGCTCTTGGAAGGTTGCAATGAAGGCGAGAGAATGTCTGTAAAGTGCTCAGACGTAGTAAGTAAATGGTAGCCATTGTTGGGCGTACTCACAGACATGCATGTCCCATGCCAACTTGACCCACAGCAAAAATCGAGTTTATTCTGAGACACCCTTATGCTTGAACCTCAGGCTTCTCAGGGGTAAAGACTGCCACACCTGCATGTGTGGAGGGCCTTAGACACTATGAGCATTCAATATTGAACAGCAAAGCTCTTTCCACACTACCTAGCAATTTATTTCTGGGTTAATATGAGGTGATGCTTTCAACCTATAAATCCCATTAAGTTTGAATCCCGGTTACTTGGAGATAATGCATAAGAAATGAGGTTGTCATGGCAATTTAGATCTGAGACTCACACCCGATCATAGACCCTAGCTCTGAGGCTCAAGAGACAGTATATTTTCCATGCTTCATTTTTCATACTGGAATCCTCTTCTGCTTCCAGCATCCAAAGACTCAATTGCTGGAGTCTCTGTAGGGTAGAGACTGTCTTTTTAGATTGGTCAAATAGTGCTCTTAGGTGGTAATTAGAAACCTAATATATATTTTCTTATATTGGGAAATTTCACATAGAAAACTTCTATGTATCTAAAGCTTTTAGTAATGACTGTTTTTTAATCTAATAAATAGTTTGAGGTAAACATAGAGATAATTTTCAAGTGTATTTCCCTTGATAACTATGTGATATCAGCTCTGCACTGTTCTAAATAAAACCCTTTCATTATCTACCGTAAGGCTGTATTATCAACATTCGGCAAATAAAACATACCTTACCCTTGAGAACTCTCTCACAGAATTTAGCTCAGAGACATTTTTCAGATTTCTCTTTGTGACATGATTACTTAAATTATTGTAAGGTGCGCATATGTCCCAAACTATTTGAATTGTGACCTCTATACGGTAGGAAGATCACTTTATCACGAGACCTTCCAGAGAGGTTAGAGGTTCTAAATTGTTTACCCTGTTGCCTCAGAATATGATAGCAAAAGAATTATGTGCTTTTATATGCTATTCCGGCTATTTGAAGAACCCTTTTTGACCATTTTGCTTCTTTTCCTACATTTATTGTTTTCAAAGAGCACAGGTTTTTAGGAGCAGAGCTCCCAGCTTTTAGAAGACTGGCAGAGACCTCGGATTCATCTACTGACATGGGACAGAGCCACCTAATTCTGTTTGGCCTTGACACTTTCTTGATCTTTCTGCTTTCAAACACCATTTAGCACTTTATCTAAGACAATGCTTCTTCATGAATACCATATTATTAATATTTCCAAGGGTACAAAATGACCTTCAACCCTATTGTGATGTTCTAACGTATACTATCTGGAAATCCACTTAAAATGAAAATCATTAGGCTCTATCCGTCTTTTTATAAAGATCAAACCCAGCTGAGAAAGAAAAACATGAAAAATGTTATTACACAGTTATAAGCAAAATTTAGAAAGTATTCTCAAGAAGAACAATTAACTTCATATTCAAAATAATATGTGAAGGTATTTCTGTTCTCTCTGAAGACAGTAGGTTTCGAGAATGTTCTGAGTATTTCCAAATTCACAGAGCTAATAAATGGCATGCTCAGGATTGAATATTCTTTGGTTGTATTAATTTATTCATTAAACTTTACTGAGAAGCTAAGATATGCCAGAAATGCCAGTCTCTTTGCTAAGGGACAAGATTCACTGCCCTACTCTGTTAAAATCATAATGTCATAGGCAGACAGATATATCAGCCAATGAAGTGCCATACTACGTGATAAATGCTACAAAGGAAGAGCATTCCTTCTTTCCAGGAGGCCAGGGAAATCTTCAAGGACAGCATACCTTCTGTCTGATCTGGGTCTGAAAGGCTGGCATGGCCTCGGGACTAGTGGGAGAAGCACATTTAAAAAGAGGGAACAGCCAAAGCCATGGAAGCCGGAAACAGCCTTCTGTGCCTGGGGACCACAGGGGGTTGGGACCATGGGAACGTGAAATGCCAGGGTCTGAGAGGCAGGAGTTGAAGCTGGGAGAGGAGGGGGTGGAGAATGTGCCAAGGCTTTTGGTGTTTCTGCCTTATCTTTATCCGTGGTTTCTTTCTTTGGAGGACTTCCTGAGGTTCTGCTCACACTTGGTAAACGTAAGATGGTTTTGTCTCATTTTTCTTTTTAAATCAACTCTTCTGAGACCCAACAGACTTTACACATCTACTCACTGCAAATTAAAAAGTCTCGTATTCTCTGGGGCGCCTGGGTGGCTCAGGCGGTTGAGCGTCTGACTCTTGGTTTCGGCTCAGGTCATGATCTCATGGGTCATGAGATGGAGCCCCAGATCAGCGCTCAGTGGGGAATCTGCTCGAGGGTTCTCTGCCTCTGCTCCTCCCTCCCACCCTGCTCCCCAAAATAAACAAATAAATCTTTTTTTTTAAGTCTCATATTTTCAACAAATATATAAACCCTGACTTCTTCAAAGGGATTTTTTTTTCAAGTCACTTCCCAAGACATTTGGGGAGTAGCAGTTTGAGTGCATCATACGAATTTGGGACTCGGTAGCCAGGAGTATCTTCCTCTGACAAACCTTCATCCTCTAAGGGGGGAGTTTCATTTCCGGTGTGGCCAAAGCCCAATTTCCCAAAGGAAAATGAAGGAAGAAAGCGGCTGAGCTCAAAATTACGAGTTGTGTCCTGAAATGATGTGGCCCTCGAAAGCATCGAGCTCAGTGTCCTCCTGGGGTGTCTAAAAATGGCACTTTTGCAATCCACAACAGAAGTACCAATAGTGTGACTAATCACTGGGATGAGGGCTTGAAGAGTAATTAATTTCACACGCTTTAAACAGTACTAACACCTCCCCACTCGGCCTTCACAATCAACATACCAGCTCCTTGGCCTCCCTACTAAAGCCAGTTTTTATCAAAAATACAGGCAACACAACTCTCAAGAGAGGAGAAAGAAGAGAGGGACAAGAAAGAGAATTATCTTCAATGATCCGATTTTCTGCCTGAACACCCCCCATGAAAGCATATATATCCTTTCTCTCATTTACGGTAGGATGAAGTCCAACTGGCTTATTTCCCCCAGAATCTTTTTCTCTCCCTGCACTCATGTTAGAGTGGTCCTCTAAAGTATAGGAAAGCACACCCCTCTTGAAAATTCAGCAGTTGTCCCATCCTCCTCTCAAATAAACTACAGACTCTCTGCCTAGCAAGCCCTTTCACAGTCTCCCAAGCATCTAGAATATCTGGATATTAATATCGCAGAACACGTGCCCCTTTTCAATACTTTCCATGACTCTCCTTTTGTCTGAATTACTAGTTCCTTCCTCACTGCCTCTACATTATAGAGTTGGTGTCTCAGTGTAATAGGTTTTTCCAAACAGCCTTGTACTTCACGTAAATTGTTTTCACGTCTGGCTTTCCCTGTAACAGTAGAAGCTCCTTGTGTTCAAGGAGCATAGCATGTCTTATCTTTGAGTTCTAGCTTGAACAGTGCATAACAACAATGAAATTTGATTGAATTACATTAAACATGTAATGTTGAACTATTTGAACTCAGATTCAGACCTATCTGTATTGGTACCCAATACAATTGTTGTTGTTGAAGAAATAAATACAGTATAAAAAGTTAATGTATAAAAGTAATAGAAGTGGAAAAATGCTAAGCATTCCATAATTGAAAGGAACTAACTGGCGATATTTGAATTTATTTTCTTCCATTTTTGTGCATATTATTTTTGATATATTGATCAATTCCTAAGTATTTTTCCTCCTCCTTTATATATTAGTTCAATAAAAGCGTTCTGTCATATTAAGTGTTTTTATGTGAATATTTTTATTAAATAATTTCTATGCCACCATATTTCATTCTAAAAGCATGGGAGACCGTTGGACTGAACTACAGAACTGGCAATTTCTACAGACCTGATCTCTCCCCTCACTTTTCAAATGAGAGAACTTAATTTTATATGCTTTTTAAAAGTCATTTCTTCTTTAATATTTGCATATTTACTTCTTTCTCGTATACATTGACTACTGTCATCATTATTTTTTAAAGACTAGTTTTAGAGCAGTTTTGGGTTTACAACAATATTGAGAGGAAAGTATAGATATTTCCTGTGGACCCCCTACCCCGACACGTGCACGGCCTCCCCTGCTGTCAACATCACTCACCGGAACGGTGCGTTGTTGACCAAGGATAGATCTCCACTATCAATTCATCATCACCCAAAGTCTGTTGTCTCCCTGAGGGTTCACTCTTGGTGTTGTACATTTTATAGGTCTTGACAAACATATAATGACATGTATCCACCATCATAATATCAAAGAGTATGTTCACTTCCCTGAAACTCCTCTGTACTAGGTCTATATAGCTCTCCAAATGCCCTTCAACCACCCCTGACCCTTTTGTATCCCTATTTTTTTGCCTCTCCCAGGATGTTATATAGTTGAAATCATACAGTATATACATAGCCCCTTCAGACTGGCTTCTTTCACATAGTAACATGCATTTAAGGATCCTCCATACCTTTTCATGGCTTGATAGCTCATTTCTTTTTATTGCTAAAGAATATTCCATTGTCTGGATGGACCACAATTGATTTCTCTGTTCACCTACTGAAGGACATCTTGGTTCCTTCCAAGTTTGGGCAATTGTGAATAAAGCTGCTATAAACATCCGTGTGCAGGTTTTTTGTGGATGTAAGTTTTCAGCTCCTTTGGGTAAATACCAGGGAGCATGATTGCTGGATCACAAGACAAGAGTATGTCTACTTTTGTAAGAAACCACCAAAACTGTCTTCCAGAGTGGCTGTGCCATTCTGCATTCCCACCGGGGACGTATGAGGGCTCCTGTCGCTCCACACCCTCGCCAGCATCTGGTGGTGTCAGTGTTCCAGGTCTTGCCCGTGCTGACAGGAGGGTAGAGGTATCTCACTCTTCAAGTGCCCCTTTGTCTCTGGAATGAAAACATCACAAATGCTTCTCAGTTTCTCTTCCCCCTTTAGGTGGGGTGTGATGGCTAGCGGGGGCTGGAGTTGGGAGTTTCCCTTCCTGGGTCAGTTAGGCTCTGAGAATACCCCAGCAGGTTAGGCTGCAGCTCACTCGTTTCCCCTGGAGGCTGGCCTTGTTAGGAAGACCTGAGTGGTCTGGCATATTTCAGAAGAGTACCTCCTCCCTTTTTTCTGCTGGAAGGTGGAGAGATTTTCATCCAGTATTGAGTGTGGGAATCTGGTCAAGCTCCTAGACGTAAGTCTCACATGTGGTGCCCCCCATACTCACACAACTAGGGCCCCCCAGAGTTTTTAATGCTCGGATTTGTTCAGGCTGTTTGTCAATCACAGTTCAGGTTTTCCTACTCTGCACTGGCGAGCACCATGCTTCTGCTCCTGAGCATCTGCTCCAGTAGACCACGATTCCCCCCATTTGCCTGCTTGTCCCTCCAGCGCTGGAGGTAACACCCTGCCCTATGTGCTCCCGTCTCCTTACGGATCCAAGAGTTGTTGATTTTTCAATCTGTTCAACGTTTTACTTGTTTTGGGGACAAAGGAGCAACAGCTTCCAAGCTCCCTACATGTGGAACCGGAAACTGGAAGTTTCTAAACATCATTTTTAATAAATGTTTTAAACGCATGCACGATAATGAACTGTTCTTCTTACTGGTGGTGTATGTGGGGCATTAAATTTTTTTTTCATCTTTCCACATTAGTATTGTAAATTTTAAAAGGCTGAACCACCTTATGATCCATTTCAGCTGATGATCACATACCAAAAGCTCTCAATTCACTGACCAAAGTCTCAAAAAATAACATTGTTATGGAGGGTTCCCTTTAAGAGTATAGCAGCAGATTTATATAGGACATTGCACAGCATGACTTCTTAAATAACTTCTCTAGAATGTTCTCTGTTTATTCAAAATCCACACTCGCAGAGCTCCTGGAACTCCATCTGCTTCTCCGTGGTTGTCTCCGTGCCCACACTGCTCTTCCCAACACTCTGCACCATCTTGCCTCCCTCATCTTTCCCTTCCAAAGAAATGAACTCCTAAAACTATTTTCTCAAGATGGTCTGCTCCACTGGAATGCTAGTGAACCTTCCATTCTAGTAAATAAATATATTGCTATTAATATCTTTGTGCCTAAAATTTTATCTATATTTTAGATTGACCCATAAAGTGAATTTCCAAAAGTAAGCTTGCTTGGTCAAAAGTTAAGAATACATTTAAAACTTTAAATAGCTGCTGTTATTAGTTTCATTGTGTTCGCATATGTTGAGATGTTAAAGCCCTAACCCCCAATGTAAAATGAGATCCTTAGGGTGGGTCTTATTCTAATCTGACTGGTGTCCTTATAAGAAGAGATTAGGAGACACACACACACACACATACATGGAGGGAAGCCCATGTGAGGACACAGCGGGAAGGGGCAGCCATCTGCAAGCCAAGGAGAGAGACGTTAGGGGGAACCGCTCTCGCCCATCTCTAGATCTTGGACTTCTGGTCTCCAGAGCTGTGAGGAAACACATTTTTATTGTTTAAGGCACCTAGTCTGTGGTATTTTATTACGGCAGCCTTAGCAAAGTAATACAGCTACTTCCATCATTTCAAAAGCTTTAGAACAATCTGTGTCTCCACCAGCAGAATTGGGGAATGGCACTCAGCTCTAAGGAAAAGAACCGGTGTTATAATCATTCCAAAGCAAGTGAGCTGAGGTGCAGCGGCTGTCACCAGGGCAGCTGGACAAGGCATGGCACAGGGTGGCTGCATGAGCCCCATGGGGCGGAAGCCACTGCGAGTGGGTGGGCTCAGCCTCAGTGGCCATGGAAAGAACATCCTACCAGGAGGGTTGGAGGCATGCTCCACGAAGAGCCTTACCAGAAAGGGTAGAGTGGGTGCCCGGAGCAGAGTGAGTCACCTTAGCTTTCCAAGCTGAATAAGTCATGGCTGCAGTCGCCTCCATCACCATGCTCTTGGCCAGGCCTCTGGAAACTCTTTTGAAAATGATCTCCACAAGGTCACCCTGCACAGTGGAAGGAAGATGCACTCAGGCTCGTGTGAGCTGCCGGAGGGACAGCTTCTGAAGGTGTCACGTGGCCCCGGAAAGCCACCCTGGTTTTATTTTTAGTGCTTATGTACTTAACTCTCTTTGAAATGTTACAGCAGGGTTGACCAGCTGCAGGTCAGCTCCTGCCCAGGAAACCACGGGAACCCATTCCCTCTCCTCTGAAGGCTTCCTGGTGTGTCTCCCTGCCTCCGCCCTTGCTCCCTGACTACTTCATCCTCCAGAGACCGGTGGAGTGTCTGTTCCATGCACAGGCTTGTCATGGCATCCTTGCTCCTGAGCTCCATCTTTTACAATAGCGTTTTTAAAATTTGCTGCCACCATAATAAAAAAATATTTTTAGCATGTATACCCAACACGTGCATATATATTTTTAATAAATTAAACATGTACTACTATATATGTATAATATATACTATAAAGGCCATAGAGGAAAAGAAAAAGGGAATTAAAGGAAAAGAAATGAAAAGGCTAAATCCAAATCCTTTCACCTTGCATGAAAGATGGCCACAAACAACTCTGTTTTCAGAGTTTGCATTCCTTTCTGTGTCCCCTGAGATGAGATTCACACCAGCCTCTTGTCATTGTTCACAAGGCCATGCTTCTTTGCCACCTCTTTACCTCCATAGACATTCTTCCCTTGTCTCGATGGTCTACTGGTCCAAACTTCTCATCTCTGAATATCCAGGTTAATGATGACCAATGAAGACCATGTCCCCAGGCAGCAAGAGGAAACAGTGTGCTCTGCCAGAGCTCAAGCAAATAGTACTACATTATTCTTTAAAATTACTTAAAGACATGCCTCACTCACAAGATAAATACACAGATTAAGGACTTACGTATGGAAAAGTAAAATGATGAGAATTCTTAGAAGCACTGAAAATAGTTACACATAAATCTAAGAGTTTTGATCTGGTCATAAAAGTAACTGCAGTTGTCTAGAACTTATTCTTGTAGAACATATGGAAACAGTGGTTAATAGTATTCACATGAGTTCAAAACACAAGACTGTATTAAATACAACTTACAAGTGGAAGGAGGAAGCCAGAGGGCACCCAGTTCCCTATCTCATCATTAGGGAATTCAAGAGAAAACTTCATTTTGAACTTCACTAATAACAGGAATATAGCTTTAAAATCTTTTTGAGAAAGTCAAATATAATGGCCAGTAGCGTATCAAATGACATCAGCATCCTCTCAATTATAAAATAAGGTAAAGCAATCAAAATGTAGTTTATTAAGCAAAAATAAAATAGAAGAAATAATAGGACGGCATAAAAATCGGCATAAAATAAAATGACAGGAGTAAAAGCAGGTAATAGTATAAAGTTATTAAAATGTTCTTAAATTTTTTAATGATGTTGGGGAAGTATTTATTGGAAATATTAAGTTTAAAAAACACAAGTATTTCTAAAATAAAACAAACAGAATACATATATACTTACACACACACACATGCATATATGAGTATGAATAATGTAAGTATGTGTCCACATGCATGTGTGTGCATATATAGAACTATATCTAGAACTATATATTATATACATATATATGCATATACACATATATATTTATATACACACATATATTTTTTAAATCCAAAATCTTACTATCATATCAGTACAAATAAAATCATGGTTTTTTTTAAAGATATTATTTATTTGAGAGAGAGAGAGCAGGCTAGCAGGGGGACAGGCAGGAGAGGGAGAGAGAGAATCCCAAGCAGACTCTCCACTGAGTCCAGAGCCCCATACAAGGCTCGATCTCATGCCCCTGAGATCATGACCTGAGCAGAAGTCAAGAGCCGGACGTTTAACTGACTGAGCCACCCAGGCACCCCCAAATCGTGTTTTAATAATTAGCCAAAGTTCATGTTGTTGCCCCTCCAGGCATTCATAAGATGTCTGCTTTCTACAGTCTTCTCTAAGGGTGTTCATATTTTATGGGGTCCTATAGAAGTGTGTAAAACAAAACAAAACAAAAACTAAAATCCTAGTCTGTTGCCCGTAATTATTTTAAAGATTTTTTATTATTATTATTCATTTGAGACACAGAGATACAGAGAGAGAGAGAGAGTATGAGCAGGGGGAGAGACAGAGGGAGAGGGAGAAGCAAGCTCCCAGCTGAGCAAGGAGCCCGATATGGGGCTCGATCCCAGGACCCCGGGATCATGACCTGAGCTGAAGGCAGACGCTTAACCATCTGAGCCACCCAGGCGTCCCAGTTGCCTGTAATTATTGATGGGAAAATCAAAACTTCAGAATCAAGAGACTTTTGTGACACATATTTTAAAAGGTAAAGATGAAGCTTACAAAAAGAAATTGTAATAGCTTACTCCTTGAGCAAATATGACCCTTCCACGGCATATTTCCCTTAGTTCTTCGGAACAAATATTATGAGTTCCCTTGTTTTCAAATGTATGTTTAATCTATTATTATACTTATATCATCACTTTTTCCTTTCAAAGTGACTTTTTGAGGTTTGTTTAGCTCTTTCCCTGAGGATCATGAAGCAATTACTGGTAAGGGTGGATGGAGCACTCTTGTGTAGCCCTCACACGTAAAGGGGATTGGTGGGTTCAGAAAGGAGCCCTAGTTTCCACCATCTTCTGGCTGGTGGCATTTTCTACATATTTCCTTCCTCACATTTTTGAGAATATAGCCATAGTTATAATCTAACGTTTAGAGGCCACAGTCTTTCCATGCACTGCCCCACATCTGGCTGCCATGTTACTTCCCTCACCTCGAATTCCCCTGAGTTGGTGTCTGGGGCTCCCCAAGCTCCTGGAAGGAGACATGCTCTCTCCACGGCTGCCTTGAGTGGTGCCCGTGGCCCACATCCCACGAGAAGGGTGGAATCTCCTGGTGCTCCAGAACGGCTGTCCCTCAAGATTAAGATGGACTCTAGGGAATGCTGCTCCCATGTGGAAATGGGGGAAGGCCCTCTGTGAAGCTTCCACTTCTCACACACGTGCCATGCGCTCCCCCCACAATTTAGCAACCTCATTGTGTCCCACAGAGACATGCTCCTCCAAGTACCTCTCCTGAGCAGTTTATTCCAAGGGGAAGGCAGCCTGACAAAGCCAAAAAGGTCCTCTGAGATGAGACGCAAGCCATGGATTCTCAAGATGGCTCCAGTGCTCACCTCCCTGTGGTTGGGGCAAATGATTTCACCACTGCTAGGGCTTTATTTTCACAATCTGAAAAGACGGGATCATAGGCTGTGTCCTGCATCTTAAGAATGAACACAGGCGTGCTCTGCCTGGGACATGCAGGGCCAGCAAAGGGAACTGATGTGGAGACCGCTCCCACAGTTGCCCTCGACATCTCTGTGTGAAACATTTGCGGGATATTCCCCCGTCTCCCGGACATGGCCTCTTGGGTGTATTTAGTGCATCTGTGATCACTACCTCATGCATTAGATATTTGGGACATGTGTTCTGTATCCACAGGTTCTCTATAGGGTCACCTGCATTAGTCATTTCTACCCTGAACAATTTCTCAACTGAAGATCACAGATATTCTTTCCCTCAACTCTTTGATTCTGTTCCTGATAGAGTTCTATGCACAGTGTGGCTTTCAATTCAGTGCTTTCTAATTACGGGGAAAGATTTCTTTCCCAACTCAAATCATAAATGACACCAGAGCAGAGACACCAGCAAAACCCTGATTAATGGAATTACGCATCACTTTCCATCGCAGCATTTGGAGGCTAGTGGCAATGTGCATAATGACACACCGCATGCTTCAAGTCTGATCAGGATGTCCTGGAAAGAGTACGTATTGCCTCCGGGAGGAATTCACCAGCCGGAAGGGCCGACATCCTGTCGGCGAGCTGGCTTCCCCATTCCCTGGGAAACGATCCTGTGGGTACAGAGTTGAAAGATGTATTTTCCCCTTCTGGCTGGCTCCTTAACTGTTGTTACACATCTGTCATCTGGCTTATTACTCGCACAGTAACACAAACTCAATCAAACTTCCCGGCTTTGGTCATGGGTGTGATCTTATTAACGACTTTCCCTAAACACGCAGCACAAGAGGGAAACGCAGTCAAATGCAAGTGGAGAAGCGAAGGGCATACGGGGCGTCAGGGATGCCACGGGCTACGTGGGCATTGGTTCACACCCCTTCGGGGGCCTGGGGCAAGGCTGTGTCTCAGTTTCCCCCCCTGCACAAAAAGAAATGACCTCGCAGGGTTACCCTGAGTATTACTGAGGGCAGATGGCAAGACATGCCCAGAGTGTGGCACAAGTCTCCACGTTTGCTCCTGGATTCTCGGGAAATGGATCATTCTATTTCACAGGATTGTATGAAAGTCAAGGGCAATATTTCCTGCAAGAAATGTTACTTCACTTTGTAACCTCCATCATCGTAAAACAAGATGTGTCCAGGCAGAAGAGTTGTTTTTTTAAAAAAAGTTACTTCAGTTTAGTAAAAGATTTAGAGTGTCTCCCATTCAGGTACTATGACAGGTTCTAGAAATTCCAAAGTATCTGGAATTCAGCCTGGCCCATAAAGAGCTCATGGTGCACCCCAGCATGCAAATGTATCATTAAATAATTCACTTATAAAAGGGCAACTGTTACATTAATAAATAGATGAGGTGCTATGGAAACTCAGACAAGGGACTATCCACCCAACCTGGCTTCAGGGAAGGCTTCCTGGAAGAGAAAACAACTAATTTGAGTCTCAAAGGAGGAAACAGACTCTGAAGACTAACACAGGGGGAGGTGGTGGGGAATCCAGATAAAGGGAACAACATGCAAGATACAGGGCCGTGAAACTCTGTGTGTGTGTGCATGTGTGTGCTAGAAACCACGTTTTAATATTCACTCAAGTATAAAGCTTGACATAAGCTACTGCAGGGAATAGGACCAAGCCAGAGACTTGATCCTGAGGGCAAGAGGGAGCCACTGTATACCTTGAAGCCAACGTGCATTTTAGAAAGATTACCCTGGATGCAGTTTGGGGAATTCATTTAAGGGGCAAGAAGAAAGGCAAGAAAACCGTTAACGGTCCTTCAGATGGTCCGAGAAGATCTGTGGTCTGATCCAAGAGAGAAGAGAATGTTGGATGATAGTTGATTGGCAGCTGGGCTGCAGAGCCCTGAACGCTGTGGTGCAGGACAGAGAGTAGGGCAGGCTTGGGGCGAGCCCAGGGGGTGCTGGTATGGGGTTACCCTGGGACTGAAGCATCCATGGGACTTCTAGGCTTTGCAGTTAGGAGCAGACCAGGCTTCAACAGTTTGCAGTCGCTTTGTGTCTGGTCAGCACATTGCCAGCCACGTGGGACAAGCTGGACAAGTGCAGATAATGAATAACCAGCAGCACATTTTCCAAAGCTCAAAGGGCCATATCAGCTCATTTGCAAAATGGGGAAGCTTATGATGATATCTGTTGTAGAGTAAGATTAACGCCACCTCTGCAGGTGCTTGGTATCCCCCTTCCTTAGTAGCTTTTGGATGCCAAGTGACATCTCCCACGCAAATTTCCAACAGCCACTCCAAGGAAATAAGGGTTAGTAAATACTTAGGAAGTATAGACTTACAACTAGTCCCTTTTAGACCTAGGATGAACGGGGGGAAACCTGTCATAGATTCAGTGTCCGGGAAAAGGGGACTGAAGCTTGTGTTCAGGGCATCCTTGTGTAAATAGTGAAGAAGGTTCTGGAGCAGTGCCTCACAGAAGGTATGGGGCATGGGGCTCAGAAACGAAGAAAGGACACACGCAGGAAAAAGTACTCAGCCTTCCAGGAGCTTACACTGAGCGCTTGAGCACATACATCTACTGTGTCTTTCTGCCTCTGTTTCTCTGTAAATCCCATCTCCTCTCTTTCCTGGTGTCTAGGGTTCTTCAAACCTCCAGGCAATCCCAAATCGATGACCATTCTTTCCAACTCACCAACACTAACATGTTCCTTTTTAAATACCACACTTGTCAGTTCAAAAGGTGTGGAGTGAGGGGCGCCTGTGTGGCTCAGATGCCTTCAGCTCAGGTCATGATCTCCAGGTCCTGGGATCAAGCCCCAAGTCAGGCTCCCAGCTTCAGAGGGGAGTCTGCTTCTCCCTCTCCCTCTGTCTCTCCCCTTGCTTGTGCACTTTCTCTCTCTCCCTCTCTCTCTCTCTCTTTCAAATGAATAAATAAAATCTTAATAAAAAAAAGGTGTGGAGTGGAAGGGAGTCTGGCCATGGGAACTTTCCACCATCTTGACCTAATCTCCTCCTTAATTTGATGGCCCCTGGGTTCTGATGTGTTGGTGTGTCTATGACGTCCCAGAGACAATGTATTAACACGGAGAAGGATATTAATGGTGGTGATTGCCCACATGTGCGGGTAGTTTGACACGAGTGAACTGCGCTGCCCTCCCAAAATTTCACTCCCTACTGACTGCAGCATTAAGGCTTTCAGAAGGTATCATATGAGCCATCCAGGAGAGAAATAAAATGGATCACTGTAAAGAAGACTCATCTGCAGGTTGGAACACCTGTGCTCTTCTTTTTTTCTTTTGTGCTTGTTTTTTATTTTAGGTCTTTTATTTTGGTTCCTTTCCCAGCGTAAAGATTTTGGAAGTGAGTTGAAGTGTATATGAAGTGTGTATATCTTTGAGTCTGTTGTTAGCCATTGATCTATCTCATAATATTCAACTACGCCAAAGATGTTCTTCCTCTGAGGGTAAGGATGGGAGTGGTTAATGAAACTGCTGGTAACATTTGTCCTAATTAGGATCTCAGGCAATATCATTTATATTTCCTCAAAATTAATCTAATGAAGAGGCCCCTCCACCCGCAGGAGGCGGCGAGCAGGCTTTCTGAATCCAGGCGCTTCCATGACAAGTTAGTAGCTGTGGACTCTGCTCACAGAACTCGCTAAAATTCACAACGGCCGTCCTACCACACCATGGCATTGCTTCTCACACGTGCAAAACCTTCAGGATGCCATGCAAGAGTAAACCATGGTTCAAAACCAATCTTTGAAGCTAGAAAAATAAATGCCAACCTACCAGTTTCAAGACCTAATGATAAAGCAGGAAATGGGGAGAGAAGAAAGAAAAAAAGAAAGAAAGAAAGAAAGAGAGAGAGAAAGAAAGAGAGAGAGAGAAAGAAAGTAAGAAAGTAAGAAAGAAAGAAAGAAGAGAAAGAAAGAAAGAAAGAAAGAAAGAAAGAAAGAAAGAAAGAAAGAAGAGAAAGAAAGAAAGAAAGGAAGGAAGAAAGAAAGGAAGAAAGAAAGAAAGAGAGAGAGAAAGAAAGAGAGAGAGAAAGAAAGAAAGAAAGAAAGAAGAAAGAAAGAGAGAGAGAGAAAGAAAGTAAGAAAGAAAGAAAGAAAGATTAAGAAAGAAAGAAAGAAAGAAAGAAAGAAAGAAAGAAAGAAAGAAAG